>NW_026000016.1:45692786-45698231 GCF_001458135.2 Marmota marmota marmota
TTTTTTTTTTTTTTTTTTTTTTGGTGGTGCTGGGGATTGAACCCAGGGCTTTGTGCTTGTGAGGCAAACACTCTACCAACTGAGCTAGATCCCCAGCCCTTTTTAATTTTTATTTATTTATTTTTTTTAAAGATAAGGTCTGTCTCCTTAGTTGCCCAGGCTGGCCTCAAACTTGAGATCCTCCTGCCTCAGCCTCAGGAGTAGCTGAGATTGCAGGTGTGCACCACTATGCCCAGCTGGAATAAATAGAATCCTGAGATCTGAGAACTCTCCACATTCTTGCTTCATCCCCCGTGGACTTTTCCAGGCTCCAGCTTTGGCAGGGCCCCTGGTTCCCCTGAGAACCTTGCTTCCCAGAAGCACCTCCAGCTGCACTGCCCTTTTCCCTCAGCCCAGGGGCGGGGTCCTTGCATATTCATGTCACTTGATCCCTCAACCCTTGCTGGCTATTTACCCTGATTCCTAATGGATGTGGAGACCTGGGTTGGAGTCGTCTTCTCATCCTACCAGAAGTCGGAGTGACTTTGTAGGCATGGAAGGGTATGATATGTGTCAGTGTCTACTCCCCTGTAACAAGAGGCAGATGAACAAGAGCACAGCCTAACAAATGGGTTTAATTGAAGTTTTACATGTACGGAGCTTTCAGAATGGAAGACCCAAAGGCCCAGGGAAAACCGTCTTTGGGCTTGGTTTCAATGGGGATTAGACAGCTGGGTGGAAATGTGTTTGGACAGAGGGCATGATCTAATTCTAAGAGACTGAGGCCTGTCCATCCCTGCAAGGCCTGTCTGTTCAGATTCCTCTGGCCTCTCTGTGTAGCCTTCTTCCCCCCTGGGCATGGGGCAGGGTCCCTGGGAAGGAGGGTCTTCAAGGGAGAGAGTGACGGGTCTCGGTTTCATGACTTGCTTTGGGGGATTGGGTTCTAGGTGCTGTGACTTGCCTTGGGGAAGAGGAATTCTGTTTTATCTGATTCACTTGGGGGGCAAAGTGGGTGAGAGACAGGAGGGAAAGAGAAGGTCAAAGAAAGATTTTGATTTTAAGGCTGCTTCTGAGACCTTCCAATCCTTAGTTCAAAGTACTCAGAGTACCAAGGCACCTACTTGGGGGTATCATTTTCTGAGCCCCAACAACTTCAATGTCCAGGAGTAAACTATTTTTGCTCTTTGACTTCAACTCCCAAGATCTTCCTTCCACTACACTGCATCCACTCATTCTATGAATACTTCCTGTATTTTATTTTCGCTAAGAAATATCCTGTCACTTGTTTTTTAATTTATTTGTTTATTTTTGGACTGGGGATTAAACCCAGGGGCGCTCTACCACTGAGCCACACCCCCACCCTTATTTTGTATTTTTTTAGAGATGAAGTCTCACTGGGTTGCTTAGCACTTCGCTAAGTTCCTAAGGCTGGCTTTGAACTCATAATCCTCCTGCCTCAGCCTCCAGAGTCCCTGAGATTACAGGTGTGCGCCACTGCGCCTGGCTGGCTTATTTTTTTATTTATTTTTATTTTTTTTAAAGAGAGAGAGAGAGAATTTTTAATATTTATTTTTTAGTTTTCGGCAGACACAACATCTTTGTTTGTATGTGGTGCTGAGGATGGAACCCGGGCCGCACGCATGCCAGGCGAGCGCACTACCACTTGAGCCACATCCCCAGCCCGCTGGTTTATTTTTTATGGTACTGGGATTGAACCCAGGGCTTTGTGCATGTTGTATAATTACTCTAGCACTAAGCTACACCCCAGCCTTTTTTTTTTTTTTTTTACTTTGAGACAGCATCTCACTAAAGTGCTGGCCTTAAACTTGTGATTCTCCTGTCTCAGCTTCCAGAGTAGCTGGGGTTACAGACTTCTGCCATCACAAGCACCAGCTTCTATCGTTAATTTTAAATAGATATTTTATCGGACATGGTGGTGCATGTCTGTAATCCCAGCGATTTGGGAGGCTGAGGCAGGAAGATTTCAAGTTTGAGACCAGCCTCAGCAACTTAGCAATGCCCTAAGCATCTTAGTAAGTCCCTGTTTTAAAATTAAAAAAAAAAATTTTAAAAAGGACTGGGGATGTAGCTCAATGGTAAAGTGCCTCTGGGTTCAATTCCTAGTCTCTCTCTCCCTCTCTCTCTCTCTCTCTCTCTCTCTCTCTCTCTCTCTCACACACACACACACACACACACACACACACAGATAGATAGATAGATAGAGATAAATTTCAAAAATTTTCAGTTTTCTCATTTGATAAACGGCAATGGATATAACCCCTATAAACTAAAAATCTTTGGAATCTTCAATAATTTTTATGAACATGTCTGGTGTGGTAGTGCATGCCTATAATTCCAGAGACTCAGGAGGCTGAGGCAGGAGGATCAAAAGTTTGAGGTGAGCCTCAGCAATTTAGTGAGGCCTTAAGCAAGTTAGCAAGACTCTGTCTCAAATTGAAAAATAAAAAGAGCTGGGGGTATAGTTCTGTGGTTAAGGACCCTCAGTTCAATCTCCAATACTACTATTACTACCACTAATAATGATGATGCTTGTGAATATAATAATAATATTAAATAATTTTTTATGAGTATAAGGTGGCCTTAGATTAAAATAATTGCAGAACCATTCATGAATAGACCAGTGATTAAGATGATAAGTCCAGGCTGGGCTGTGGCTCAATGTAGAGCACTTGCCTAGCTAATGTGAAGTCCTAAGTTTTATCCCCAACAACACAAAATGGAAAGAAGGAAGGAGAGTAGATCCTTAGCCCTTAGGTGTTTGAATCTGGGTTTTGCTCCTTATAGTTTATAGGACTTTGGACACATTTGTAATCTCTGATCCCTAATTACCCCATATGTGAAACAGGGTGGGTGTAATGGTATCATGAAAGGTTGGCAAGGATTAAATGAGTTGCCATATAGGAAACAGATAGAAGAGAGTCTGGCACATAGTAAATGCCCAATAAATGGGCATTTATGGGTTAGCATAAACGGGCATAAATACATAGGTATAAATCTTAGCTAGCATCATCATCATTGGTGGCAGCAGCAGCAGCACATGCTGATGGTCCTGAGCAACAGAAAATATCATCAAAAAAGAGCCCTGGAAGCCGGGTGTGGTGGCACATGCCTGTAATCCCAGAGGCTTGGGAGGCTGAGGCAGGAAGATCACAAGTTCAAATCCAGCTTCAGCAAAAGTGAGGTGCTAAGCAACTCAGTGAGACCCTGTCTCTAAATAGAATACAAAATAGGGCTGGGGATGTGGCTCAGTGGTGGAGTGCCCCTGAGTTCAGTCCCTGGTATCTCCTGCCGCCAAAAAAACAACAAACAAACAAAAACAAAAACAAAAACAAAAAAACCAATCAACCAACAAACAAAAAGAGCCTAGGAAGCTAGGGGTGTAGCTCTGGAGTAGAGCGCTTTCCTAGACTGGGAGAGACCAAGACCCCTAAGCAATGGCAAGGGATATTCCACATTCTAAGGGGCTTTTGGAATACAGAAGTAATAGAAGTAGACACAGATGTGTCTACTGTGTGTTCCGCTGTGTGATAACACACTCATGCATTCAATGATTGATGGACATTGGCGTTGATTTCCAAACTTTGGCGAGTTTGAAGAAGACTGCAATGAATTCCTATACAAGTCTTTGTGTGCGTATCTGCTTTTATCTCTCTTGGGCAGATGCTAGGAATGGCATTGCTAGATTGTATGGGAAGGGTGTATTTATATGAACCCCTGTCCTCAAGGGGTTCATAACAAGAAGCTGCACCGTGCTGGAGTCACCCTGCATCTTACCCATGTAGGATGCCTGCTGTCAGGCGCTTTCACATACATTTCCTGATTTCATTTTCACAGTTGCCTTCCACCTTGTGAGGGTGGGCAGGGAAGGGGATAATAGCCATGCTTATGAGAGTTGCCCACGAGTGGCAAATGACAGAGTAGAGATAAGAAACCAGGCTTTGGAGGCCTGGCTGGTCCTCTTTTTGAAACAGGAGACAGGAGATGGGAGCCAGCAACCCCAGGCAGAGCGCCCTCCGTCCTCCCTGCAGAGCCGACCAGCCTGTCTAGACAAAGCCTCTCTCACCTGCAGACACCTGTGGGCTCCACCCACCTCCCAGCCAACCCTCCCACCTGCGGGCTCCCAACTCAGACACCTTTCCATCCCTTCTCCACGCCCACCTTTTGAAGCAACTTCACGGAGACATTAATTCCCTGAAATAAAATTCACTCGTTATAAGTGTGCGTTTCAGTAGGCTCCAGCACATGGGTGCAACCCGAACTCCACACTATAATCAAATCTGGAGCACTTCTGTTAAACCCCCAATTTCCCTCTGGCCCCTTTGAAATCAATCTTTTTCTACTTCCAGCCCCAGACAACCTTGGGTCTTCTTTCTGTCAATATTTGGTAGCTTTTTCTAGACTGCAAATGGAATTATACAATCAGGACTCATTTTTGACTAGTTGCTTTCACCAGTAGATTTCTAAAATCTACCCATTATGGATTTTTTTTTTTTTTGCTGTTTGTTTGCAATTTTGGGGATGGAACCCAGGGCTCGTCCCTGCCACTAAGCTATACTCCCAGACCCCCCAATAAGTTCTATAAACCAATAATATTTCTTATTATTGCTTAGGAGTGTTCCGCTGTGTGATAACACACTCATGCATTCAATGATTGATGGACATTGGGGTTGATTCCAAACTAGGCGAGTTTGAAGGAGACTGCAGTGAATTCCTATAAATGTCTTTGTGTGTGTATCTGCTTTTATTTCTCTTGGGCAGTTGCTAGGAATGGCATTGCTAGACTGTATGTAAGGGTATATTTATAAGCAACTACAGAAGATGGAACTGGGGGTGTAGCTCAATTGGTAGAGAGTTGGCCTGGCATAGGCAAAGGTTCAATCCCCAGCATCCCCCCAAAACACTATAATATACTTAGTTGGTGTCTAATAAAGTCAAACATATAGATTTCCCTCTAACATATCTACTAAGTCCGCCTTTTCCTCCATGACTTCATATGCATTCTGCTAAAGTGTAATTCCACAAAGTTAAATAGTAATATATAAATAGTAAGTATATAGTAAAGACTTATTTGTTTGTTTATTTATTTATTTTTTATTTGCTGGAGAAGGAACCCAGGGCCTCACACATCCTGGGCAAGCGCTCTACCACTGGTTACCACCCCTCTTCTTCCAGCCAAAGCTTTATTTAATACATTAATAGGTGTAAAGTTTCAACAAAGGGTACAAGAGACCATATATAAAGTTAGTGGAGCCACTTGGGAAGCTCAGCTAGTTAATGCTCTAGGATGATTCTGAAAGATAAGAGTCCTTTGTTGACCTCATTCCAAGTTTTACAGAATCCCCCGCCCCCTGCTGGGGAGGGAGCCCAGGGCTTTGCTCTACCACTGAGCTATGCCCCAGCCCCTGGATAATTCTCCTCAAGGCCTACCAAAATACACAGGGTTCT
>NW_026000016.1:45699865-45734028 GCF_001458135.2 Marmota marmota marmota
AAAAAAAAAAAAAAAAAAAAAAAAGTCCTGAAAGGACACAGAGTAAACCACTGCTGTCCCAGGCACTTTGGGATGTACAATCAACCAGGCCCTTTCCTGGGCACAGGACCCCCAGAGACATCTGCCTCCCGAGAGCCTGTTCCTTCCGTGTGTTCATTCCACCACTGTTACTCCCACCTCTGCTGGGACTCTGCTGGGTCCCTGACCTAGCCTTCCTTACAGTCTAAGGGAGGAGACATCCATCACAGAAAAACTATGCTGGCTGGTTTGGGTGCTGCCTGCCTGTAATCCCAGTAACTGAGAGACTAAAGCAGGAGGATCACAAGTTCAAGGCCAACCACAGCAATTTAGCGAGACCCTAAGTAATTTAGAGAGACCTGTCTCAAAATGAAAAATACAAAGGGCTGGGGATGTGGCTCAGTGGAAAAGTACCCCCGGCTTCAATCCCCAGTTCCCCATTTCCCCCCATAAAAGGAATGTTCAGAACCCAAGGATAGACATTGTGATAAACTGCAAGAAGAAAGTTTATGAGAGGGGTGCTGGTGTGGGTCAGTCTCAGGGAAGATGAAGCCTGAGTTGGACTCAGTAAAGAAGAGGCTTAGGCCGAAGGCAGTGGCACACCTGTAATCCCAGCTACTAGGAGGCTGAGGCAGGAGGATGGAAAATTGTTTGTTTTATTTGTGGGGGAGGAGGTACCAGGGATTGAACTCAGGGGCACTCCACCACTGAGCCACATCCCCAGCCCTATTTTGTATTCTATTTAGAGACAGGGTCTCACTGAGGCTTCGAGCCTTGCTGTTGCTGAGGCTGGCTTTGAACTCGTGATCTTCCTGTTTCAGCCTCCTGAGCTGCTGGGATTACAAGTGTGCGCCACCCTGCCCAGCTTGGAGGATAGCAAGTTTGAGGCCAGGGTTAGCAGTTTAGTGAGACCCTATCTCAAACTAAAAATGGATGGGTACACAGTTCAGCAGTAGAATGCCCCTGGGTTCAATACCCAGCACCCCCCCACCCCCACATACACACACAGCTTGTTGAATAAATGACTCTCCTAAAAAAAATTCGACATTATTTTTCCATGATGTAAATGCAAGGTTTAGAACTTTGGTTTATTATTATTAATACTAGAGATGTATATATGTATGTGTTATATATATTATATTATTTTATTAATTTTGGCAGTGTCAGGAATTGAACCCAGGATCTTGCAAACGCTAGGCAAGCACAGAACTACTGAGCTATAGCCCAGCAATAGTTTTATTTTAAGGGGAGGGGATGGGGGGAAAGGAAGGACAGTAGAATGAAATAGACATTATTACTGTGTGTATATATGTGACTGCATGACCAATATGATTCTGCAACCTGTACACTCAGAAAAAATGAGAAATTATATCCCGTCTGATTCAAATGTAAAAAAAAAAAAATAGTTTTATTTTAGCTAGCAAAATGGAGGCCAAGCGCTGAGGATGTAGCTCAGTGGTAGAGCACATGCCTAGCAGGGGACAGTCCTGAGTCTGAACCTTAGCCGCGCGCGCGCACGCACGCACGCGCGCACACACACACACACACACTCACAACCAACTTGAGCCCACATTTCTGCTTGTCAGGCATTGAGCCCGAGGGACATCCAGGTCATTTCATTGAATCGTGACAGCCATCCAGTGTGATAGGTATTTTCCCCTTGATTACAGAAGAGGCTCACTGAGGTCAGGAAGCTGCCCTGGTCTCGCAGCTGACCGGTGAGGAGCCCTCAGAGCTTGGTTAGGTGACCGATACTGTGAATTCTCCGAATTCCACCCTGTTAACCGCAGTCCTACGTGTCTGGGGAAGGCCTGGCTGCTGTTATTCACTACCTGGCCCCGAGGCCCGCTGACTCAGTCGCCCAGGGCAGGAGCTCCAGGCACCCCGGGTTTCTGAGTGGGAGGTGGGCAGCAGAGCCGCCTGGGGAGTTTCGGTCAAGGCCGCGGCCGGCTCGGCTCGGCTGGGTCGTGAGGCTCAGCAGCGCAGCCCAGACCCGCTCCCTCCCCGCGCCTCTCCTGGGCGGGGCTCTTCGCTGCCGAGCAGGTCCTGCCCCGTGACGTCAAATCGCTGGGCAGAGCTTCCGGGGATCGCTGACACCCCGCTGACCTCAGCAGAGGGGCTGCAGGAGGCCTCCTTCTCCTTGAAGAAGCGGGGGTGGGGGGGATCGAGTGCATTTTAGCAATGATTTCAATTACAGATCTCTTGAATCCTTTTCCCAGGAGGTGGTGGATCCAGGGAGGCAGGGAGCCTGCTGGGAGTTCTATTTCTGAATCTGGGATTTGAACCCATGGCTAGTTCAGGAGACCTGAAACCACTAACTTTCTGTGTGTCTCTAGACAAGTCACTTGTCCTCTCTGGGCCATCTCTTAGGCATAGCTTTCTAATGTAATAAAACAAAAAGGTTTGGAGAAATTTCCAAATGACCCTTTCAGGATTCCCTTTCGGGAGGAGAGTACAAGGCCTGAGTCTGTCCTGTTGTGGCGATCATCTGTCCTCCCCCAGCCTGCACTCTTTCTCTGGTCCCTGGTTGTAGAGCACAGTGGTGACTCAGCCAGCTCCAGCGCCCAGTTTCAGCCTCCCTCCGCCAGCTCTGGGCCTCCCATTTGCTGTTTACTCGGGAAGGGAGCAGGTGCAACTGAGCCACCTCGCCGCAGGGGGGAGAGAGAGAGAGGCTCTGGGCCTGGGGATGATGGGGCACTGCTGGCCCCAACCCTGACGGGTGGCTCAGGGCCAGAGGAGGTTTTGGAGGTCCCCAGCGAGGTGAAGTGCTGGTGGGGGCATGAAGAAGCCTCTCTAAGTAGGCTCTGGCCATTCCGTCCACCCAAGTCCTCAGCCATATGCCTCTGTTGTCTTCCCGGCCTCCCTCTTGTCTCCCTGGGTCACCTCTGGGTTCACTCTTCATTCGCTTTTAGAGCAGCCTTGTCCCCCGCCCCCAGGGCCACCCCATAGAGCTCAGCCAGGAGAGCAGTTCACTGAAGGTGGCAGGCGCTACCAGGCTGCTGCTTACACTAAGGAGTGGTGGAGGGCAGGCCAAGCCCCCATACACCTGGTGCCAAGTGATGAGGTGTGTAAAAGGGACCCGGGCTGGAAGCCAGCAGCCCTGCAATAGGGCTTAGCAATGATACCCCAAAGCATGGGGTGAGCTGAGTCCTCCAAACTGGAGACTAGGGGGTCTCCGAAGCAAGACCTTCTCCTGTCCTTCTGCGTCCACCCCCCCTGCCCTGCCTTCTCCCCAAAGTGAGTCAGAGAGACCAGAATTCCAGCTGGGCTGTGACACACACACCTGTAGTCCCAGAGATTTGGAAGGCTGAGGCAGAAGGATCTCAAGTTTGAGGACAGCTGGGCAACTTAGAGAGGTCCCTGCCACAAAATAAAATTTTAAAAAAGGGCAGGGGATACAGCTGGGTGGTGAGTGCTTCCTGAGCATGCACAAGGTCCTGGGTTTAATTGCCAGGATTGCAACAACAAAGCAGCCCTAAAACCTGGAACTCTTCTCCTTTCTCCCTTAAAAACCCTCATTCCCAGAGACCCTTCCCTATGCCCAGGAGGGAAGAAGGCTCGCAGAGAGGCCGGGAGGAATCTGAACAGACAGGCCTTGCTGGGTGCCCCTCAGTCCCTTAGATGAAGATCTTGCCCTTTGTCCAAACACATTTCCACACAGCTGTCCATTCTCCATCAAAACTAAGCTTGAAGACAGTTTTCCCTGGGTCTCTGGGTCTCCCTCTCTGAAAGCTCTGAACATGTAAAACTTCGATTAAGCACATTTGTTATGCTTTGCTCTTGTTAACCTGTCTTTTGTTGCAGGCCTGTGGCTGTGACCCGTATGATAGGTAAGGAGAGGTGTCACACCTTTTGCCCCTACACCAAATGCAACCTGGGGTGGAGGAGAGAGGTCAGGGGAGAGGAGAACTCTGGGGAAGAAGACTAAAAGGTTCAGTGAAGACACTGGACTCTCTGATTCTAGAAACCTGACTTTGAGTCCTGGCTTAACTACTACCTCCTTTGTCCATTGGCTCCTCTGGGTGCCTCAGTCTACCCATCTGTACGAGGAAGGGGCTCAACTGGATGAATCTAGGCTCCTTCTAACCCTGGCACTCTGGTCACCTGGGTGGGCTTCACCAGCCCAGAGTCCACCTTTTCCACATCTCCCACCAGCTCCTGTATCTCCCTCAGGGAGGAAAAGAGATCCTGTAGGCCCCTGGAAGAAGGGAAGGGCTGGCAGCTCCTGTCTGAGGGGGCCCCAAACAACCCAGGAGCTCCCTTCCAGATACCCAGGAGGACCTGCCCCTTCCAGCCCCGGTTCCAGAGCACAGAGCAGACAACAAAGCCAGGCAGGTGGAAAATTCCCTCTGGCATTCTGCCAAGGCACCCTGGATGGTGACTGTGCCAACCTGGACAGGCAGGAGCTGGGAGTTCAGGGTGCCAACGGCCTGAAAGCCGCAGGGAGCTGGCAGAGTGCCTGCCAAGGCCTCCGCAGCCTAACTGCCCCCCACCCACTGCCCAGTCTCAGAAATTGTGCCTGCTCAGGTGGACAGACACACAGGAGGAGGATGGGAAGTGTGAGGTTGTTTGTGTACTGAAGTCTGGGAGCTTCTCAGAAGTGCAGGCCTGAGCCAAGATTATTGTGGCAGCTACTTCCAAGCCCCGGGCTGGGCGGTTCCTGGAACACTAAGGGAGGCTGAGGGCTTCAGCTCTTCCAGGGGTCAGGCAGAGAGCTTTGCCAAGTGCAGCAGAGGCGCATGTCCCCAGGTCCACTGGACTCCTGCTGCCTGCTAGTCTCTGCCTTGTGACCTTGGGCAGCAGGTACCCGTCCTCAAAGAGGCTTTGCTTTGCCCATCACAAAGACAGAGATAGCCTTCTGGGTCCCGCCCATCTGGAAGGCATGAAGTCACACTTGTGCAGGCCTAGGAAAAGTGAAAAACTCTGTGGGTACATGTGACTGGGAGGCAGGACCTTTCCCATGGTCTGCATGCTCAGAAACCCATGGGGTCTGAAAAGCCATGGCGGGGACCCCTTCCACCTATCTTTTTCCTGCTCTCTAAGTTGCCATGGTAACATCCCCTGCCCATCTCCTTGGAGCCCCTTCCCAGGGTCTACAGTTAGAATGTTTCTAGAATGTTTACCCTCAAACACTGTCTTTGATGTTGCCAGTCAGTTTATGCAGGTCGTTCTTTGCCAGGTCACAGCCAGCCATCCCCTCCAATCACTCCCTTGGGGGGTGTCATCCATCAGGTACTGCTGGAGGGCTGAGGAGCCAGGGCGTGGAGAGGTCAAGGTGAACCCACACACTGCTGGGAAAAGACCCAAAGGGCACGTCCCACTGACCCGGAGTCAGCAGCCTGCAAGCGTCATTGCCAATCCCAGGAACATTGTCCGTCTGGGCCAGCAGGAGAAGGCCCTAAAGATAAGGCAGGGCATGAACCCGACTCCATGACAGCCAATTAGCTCTGCTCCAGGAACCCAACTGCCATGACTCACTGAGAGCCAATCAGGAGGCCTGGGCCAAGTACCTTTTTCAGCCAGACACACCTGTAACCTGCTAGCCATCTGTTGGACCACACCCCTGCCCCAGCCATTCCAGAAAGAAATAGCAATCTCTTTATATAGCTGCATGTGGAGAGCTCTGTAATCCTAACATGGAGGGAGATGCTCACGGATGCATACTGAGCACAGAGACAGGTACAAATACACCTGAGACAGTATGCACCTGAGACAGTTGAAAACCTAACCACCCTTAGCCCTGTTTCTTCCTGCCTCTGCCAAGGTCACCACCATGTCCATTCTCCTTCATCTCCTGGATCATAAATTGGCAAAAGGGAAGCTGTCCAGGATATTGCAATAGACCTGAGTGTGTCTCTCCAATGCCCAGTGATGGCTTCCTATGAATTATTAGGCCAGCAGTGGTCTAGAAGATTTCTAATTTCACTTTATTCTTTGCAATCAATCAATCAATCAATAAATAAACAAACAATATCAATGGGGCATCAACCATTCCATAGAGGTTCCTCTGGGAAGGCTGGGTTTCATAGGAACCAGGAACTCCCCTAGCAAAGCTCCATTTATAGATGGGTCCCAGGGCCCATCCGGAGGATGGCTCAGAACTCATTGTTGTTGGCAAGGACCTCTCGCTCAGACAGGTGTTGGCCCATGGATCTGCCCTGGGGGACTTCTTGGGTGGATGTTTCCAGCTGGCTATGGTAGACAGAGCATGCCCAGAGGAAAACTGGGGGTGCTTATATAGCCCTCTGACCTTCCTGCCTAGGTCCTGTCAAGTGCTGGCAGAACCGAGGGGAAATGTTGGTTCATAAGCACTGGAGTGCTGTGTGCTGGAGGACCTTGATAGAAGGACATGGGGACCCTGTGGTCTGTTTCATGGTAACCCTGGAGGGATCAGGGGAAATCCACACGGCTCTGAAGACCTCCAGATGCAGGGAGCTCAGGCTATGCAGTCCTGAGCCCTGGACATGGCCTTGACAGAAGCCTGCCACACCTTCAGGTAGAATTTTGCTAAGAACAAAAACAACTAATGTGTACGAAGTGCACGCTTTGTGCCAGTTGTGCCAGACAGTAAGCTGGACATTGGGGAGACTGGGGTGAACAAAGTACCTTGGCCCTTGTAGTCTGTTCTCATGAAGGGCTGTGCAGGAGCTTCCGCAAAGGACTCTCTCTTGGCCTCTGACATCAAAAGACCCAAACCTAGGCAAGACAATATACGAGTCTGTAGGTGAGGCCTGCAGACCCATAGGACTTTTATGCTGGTTTAGACAGGAGAGAAAAAGAATGAATCCAGGAAAATTCAGAATGGGGGCAAGGGCTGGGAGTGCAACTCGATGGTTGAATACTTCCTTTCAGGCATGGGGCCCTGGGTTCCGTCCCCAGCAACAAGGGGGTAGTGGGTGGGAGAAGCCAGGAGAGAGAAAGGGAGAGACTTGACCACACAGTCAAAGAAAGCTAGAGGGGGAGGAATTTTGCCTGTGACTGGACATTTTTCTATTCATCTGTAGGTCAAGTCTCTCCCAAGATCTTTGTGTTTTGTTTTGTTTGTTTGTTTGTTTGTTTTTGGTGTCAGGGATTGAATCCAGAGGAATTTTTGTCACTGAGCTACATCCTCAGTCCTTTTTTATTCTTAATTTTTATTTTGAGACAGGATCTTGCTAAATTACTGAGGCTGGCTTTGAATTTGCCATCCTCCTGCCTCAGCCTCCCAAATCGCTGGGATTACAGGTGACTGCACTAGGCTCTCCCAATTCCAGGCAGCTAGTTTGGCCCTGCCTGTTTCAGGGAATGGAGTCTGTGCTGTTATTTCAGGGCTGGGCAGGACAAAGCCAAGCTGGGGGTGGGGTCTCTGTGTCTATTTTTAGCCTCCTTTGCATGTAGGGAATTTCCTCCATCTTTTCTACTAGGAGGTGTAGGGAGAGACCTTTGCCCTCTCCCGTCCTCTGAAGCACTCTCTGCCTCTTCTCGGTCCCCATCTGGGGCAATGGCTAATGGTGGCAGAGAGGAAACTCTTCGCTCTAGGAGGGGAAGAGGAAACCTTCAGACCCATTCCTGACTTACCCTGATGTCTGGGATGTTGGCAAGATGGCCAGATGTCCCTCAGCAATCTAAGCCAGAGCTGCATGGCCAGACTGGCTGGACAGTGAGCCCAGAGACCCCCTAGCATGGAGATTTCAGGGGGCCTGCACCCTGGGAGCAGGGGAATGAGGCAGATTGTCAGTAGGGGGAGGGACTAGAGGGAGGGAGTTGATACTTATTAAGAATACTTTGTGTCAGGAATATGTTATTTGTGTCATTTAATGTTTAGGGCCATGTTGGAGGTGCATATTATTTTCCTTATTTGCAGTTAAAAAAAGGGGGTTCAGTCAGGTTAAGTGACTTACTCAAGGCTGCCCTACTAAGAAGTGAGGGAATATACATCTATGTGACTCCATTTTCATGCAGTGTCCAGGACAACCCGCCAACTTCAAAGAAGTGGAGGAAGGGGCTGCTCTTCTGCCCCTGAGGACTTGGGAGGAGAAGTTCAGCCATCTTTGGTCTCAGTTCCCACCCAGTGTGCCCTCCAAAAGCTGGCCAGGCAGAGGCTCCCAGGGCAGTGTCCGCCCCTTCTCTCTGGCTCTGTGCTACATTCTTTTGCGCTGAGCTCTGGGACTGGCAGCTCAAGTCAGGACATCAGGGCAAGAAAGCAGAAAGGACACGGCCAGGGCACCTGGCAATAAATAATCTGCTTGTCCAAGTCCAGCGGCCCTGTGGCTGCAGAGAGCAAGGTGAAGAGGGGAAGATGGCGAAGTGGTGGGACCCGAGGGCAAGTGGCTGGGGGGACGGGCAGCCAGCTCGGCAGCAGGCCCCTGGGACTCACCCAGTCACCACTTAAACAGACCTGGGCAGCTTTCCCCATGAGCCCCGGACTGCAGGGGAACCCCCCACAGCCACAGTCTGGGCTCCCTTCTCCCCTAAGATTTGTATCCCAACCCTCTTCACCACCCAGCGCTTCAGAACCGGACTCAGACTCCAGAGGGTTCCTCCAGCTGCCTGAGGGTGAAAATCCAGTGCAGGTGTTGGTAGGAATCAGTCCAATGTCCCTGAATTCATGGCGGGAGCGGAGATATGGCCCCACCCCTGCCATGGCTCAACTGCCTGGCTCAGAGCGTCAGGGCTGGGTGACAACGGACTCCACCCAGCAGGCTGGCTGTTCCAGGAGCCAGTCTGTCCTCCCCACCGCTACCTTCCTGCCTGGAGCTTGTCTCCTCTCCCTTCTGCAGAACTGGCTGCCCCACTTCCACCTGGACTCTGTCCCTGGACAAATCCCCTCTGAGTCTTCTTTCTAGGAAGGCTGCTTTAGCTCACCCCAGCCCGTCTGGTTGCCCCACTCCTCCTTCCACCCTCACACACCTCTACTTATGGCCATGGCCCTGCTCCGTGTGCATTCTGTGAACTGTGCACACCTGAGGGTCCTCTGTTCATGCGTAGGTTCTGTCTCTCCCAGGGACAGCCCAGAACCAATGGGAGGGTTTTTCTTGAGCCACATTTCCAATCAGGGAGCAACTTCTACATTAGTGTAGCCATCTAGAATCAGAATGGGCTGCTAGGGAGCCAGGCATGGTGGTATATGCCTGTAATCCAGCAACTCAGGAAGCTGAGGCAGGAGGATCGCAAGTTCAAGGCCAGCCTGAACCATTTAGTGAGATTCTGTTTCAAAATAAAAAATTAAAAGGTCTGGGGAGGTAGCTCAGTGTTTAGGGCACCCCTGGGTTCAATCCCCCAGTACGGAGGGGGAACAAAACAGCAAAAGGGTGCCTTGAGAGGTAGTGACCTCTTTGCTTCTTTGCCAATGGAGGGGTTAAGAAAACGGGCTTTTGAGCATCAGTTCTGTGTCTGGCACACAGTATGCATTCAGTAACCATCTGTTAGACAAATACTTGATTTACTCCCTTTCTATAGTATGTATGTTACTCATTAAAACGTGGGGTGTTGAGCCCAGTGGGGTGGCACATGTCCACAATCCCAACTACCTGGGAGGCTGAGGAAGGATAATTGGAAGTTTCAGGCCACCCTGGGCAACTTAGTGAAAACTCGCCTCAAAATAAAATTTAAAAAGAGCTGTAGCTCAGTGGTAGAGTGCCCCTGGGTTCAGTCCCCAGTTCCACAAACAAAAAAATTCAAGGCTTTTTTTTTTTTTTTTTGAAACCAGGGATTGAACCCAGGGTGCTCAATCCCTGAGCCACATCCCCAGCCCATTCTGTTTTTTCATTTTGAGACAGGGTCTCACTTAATTGCTTGGGAACAAGCTAAATTGCTTTGAACTTGTGATCCTCCTGCTTCAGCCACTGGGATTACAGGCATGCGCTGTGGCGCCCAGCTGGAGTTCATTCTGATGGGCCAGCAGTTGGTCTTGAAGTGTTAGTCCCTGTGGTTACTCTGGTTTGGAAGGATCCTTAGCGGGAAGCCCTAACCTGGATGACAGTCCTTAGGCACATAGGAGCATCTCTCCCAGCCCTCTCTCTGTTGGACTTGGATGAGAGTAAGAGGCCTGTCAGTGAGTTCCTGGTGGTGGTGGTGGCAGCAGGGCAGCTAGGAGCCATGGTGGAGGGGCTCGGGGACCTGAAAGACATGATGACCCCTGGCGCCAGACCATTTGGCTCTTTGCTGTGGCTCCACTGGTGTCCCTTCCTTTGCAGTTGGACCTTCTGGTCTTGCCTTAGCCATGATGTGGGACAGTGAGGAAAGGTGGTGGGGTGTGTGTGGAGCATGGTGTTACAGGGGAGCCAGCTGCCATGGCTGGGGAAGGGGGACAGAGAGCCCACAAGGCAAACAGCGTCTTGGGGCAAGAGTAGGGGATGGTCAGAAGTCTTACCACTGCCTATCTTGTGAGTTTATTTTTGCTGAGAAACCTAGAAATTTGGTATCATGGAACAGGTAGGATTGGGTGAGCACTTTTCTGTCTCTGCTTGCTTTTTTTTTTTTTTTTTTGGTACTGGGGTTTGAACCCAGGGCTGCTTTACCACTGAGTCACATCCCCATCCCTTTTTATTATTTTTATTTTGGGTCTCACTAAGTTGCCCAGGCTGGCCTTGAACTTGTGATCTTCTTGCCTCAGCCTCATGAGTCACTGGGATTATTAGCCTGTACCACCATATTAGGCCTTTCGCCCTTCTCCCTTAAATGCACATTTTAAGCATCTGCTGAATACTAGGCACTGAGAATGCAGATAGAAAGATCTCGGCCTTGTTCACCAAGAAGTTCAGTGAGTCCCTGGTCTGCAATGTTCCAGGGTGTGTTCCTCCCTCTGCACCCTCCTACAAGCACCTGCCCAAGGATTTGCTAAGGGGACCCCCACTCCCCACCAGTCACCATTTGACTGCAATGGGAATACCTTAGGTAGTAGTTCTCAAACTGTAGTCTGCATTAGAATCCCATGTGGAGCTAGGGATGTAGCTCAGCGGTAGAGTGCTTGCCTAGCATGCCCAAGACCCCAAATTCAATTTCCAGCACCACAAAAAAGAAAAAACAAATTCCTTGGAGGACTTGCTAAAACACGGATTGCTGGTCCCACTCCCAGAGTTTCTGATTTAGCAGATCCAGGGTAGGGCCTGAAAGTAGGCATTGAATATAGATTTCCAGGTATTGCTGTTCCTGCTGATCCTGGGACCACACTTGGAGAACCACTGACTTAAGTTGTACTAGAAATTTTACCTTTAAAAAAACACCTGCACCACAGGGCATGGTCGCACATGCTTGTATTATCTGGGACTTGGGAGGCTGAGGCAGGAGGATCACAAGTTCAAAGCCAGCTTCAACAACTTAGTTAGGCCCTAAGCCACTCACTGAGGCCCTGTCTCTAAATAAAATATAAAAAGGGCTGGGGTGTTGGGGTTATGGCTCAGCGGTAGAGTGCTCGCCTAGCATGTGGGAGGCCCTGGGTTTGATCTTCAACACCACATAAAAATAAATAAAATAAAGGTATTGTGTCCAACTACAACTAAAAAATAAATATTAAAAAAAAGGGCTGGGGATGTGGCCCAGTGGTTAAGTCCCCTGGGTTCAATCCCTGGTACCTTCTTCCCAAAAAACATGCCCTCACAATGACCACATTTAATAAATAAAATCCTTACGGAACCTCAGACTTGGTATTTGGTATCATGGAACAGGTAGGATTGGGTGAGCACAAACCACATGTTTCCTACCATCCTTTCTCCAACCTCTCTGAGGAAGGATGTGGAGCAGCTTCTCCTCTCCACTGTGGGGACCTGGGTAGCAATGACAGCAAATAGGACAATTGGATTCTCTGCTGATTTGCTGAGATCCCATCCCTGATGCGCCAGGGGCTCCTCCCCTGTCCTGCATGAGTGGTGGACCCAGTCCTGGATCAGCCTTGACCTTTCTCCCACCCCCATGCACAGGCAGAAGTGCTTGGTGCTGATGGCCTTCCTGGAATCTGTGCATCTCCTGTTCTGGCTGCCCAGCTCCCCATCCAGAGACCCTTGAAAATAACCTGGCCAAGTCCATTGTTCCTCTGTATCCCAACCTGTAGGACCCTCTGTTGCTTTCGAGAACATATCTCAGACTTGGAACAATGCTCATTGCTATTTATTAAGGAGTAAGCTGAAAGACAGAGTGGTTCTATGACCTCCATGTCCTTCATTATAATTTACAGTTCTGTTATTTGGGCCTATTTTTTTCCCCCAGTGGCTGCCTCAGTGAATTTCATGAGGACCGAGGTCACGTCATGTCCTTTACTCTGTTTGTGAGTATCTAGAACACCCAGCACACAGTAGGTACTCAACAAATATTTGTAAAATGAGTGACTCAGTGATTGCTGACATCGTGGGGCTAGTGAGCAGCAGAGTTGGCATCAGGCCACAGTCCCTGACTTTGGGAAGCACACTTTCCTGCTAGTGGCCTTCTGAACCAAGTGCCCCTGGGTTCTGGAAGCCCAGAACCTGAAGGAGACTCAACATAGCAGGATCCAGTGGGCTCAGACTGTCTGAACCTCTCCGAGCCCCCATCTGTGCCAGCGGCAGGCAGAGAGATGTCCCTGGCAGAAGAGCTTCTCCGAGCATATGTCCTCCCCGCCTCTTTGCCTCCTGCCTCTCAGTGCTTCAATTTTGAAATCTGTGACGTGAAGACAGTAATGAGTGTCCTTGGAAGGCTGCTGTGAGAATTGAATGAACCCACGCTAGCCAACAGCCCCATTCAGGCACCGCTTGCCGTGTGCCCGGCCTTGTTCTGGAGATCTGCACAGATGAACTCCTTCAATCTTCTTAGCCAGCCTGGAGCATGCTCTTTCCATGGAAGCCGAGGTACAGGTTAAGCACTTGACCAAAATCACATACATGGCTAGTAGTATCTGCAGTGACATTCAGGCAGTCTGGATACAGCAAGTGCTCTCAGCTGGAGAACACCTGGTACGTAGCATCTAATAAAATGATAGCTCTTACCATGGGTGGTAGGGGCCCTAAACCTTCACTTCATTTAATGCTAGGGGACATCTCCAGCCTCTCTGCCACCCTGTCCCACCTAATTATCTTTTCTGGAACCGCTATTTGGGGAAATTCCCAGGGAGAAGAACGGGGAATTCCTGGGATCATGGAGAGCCATTCCCAAGGGCTAGGGAAGTCTTCCACTTCACCTGGTATGCTTCTGAATGAGATTTCCAACCTGCTACTGACAGAGGAATCTTCCAGAAGTTGAAGAAGGGGTAGTAGGCGAAAAGCATTTTGGGGATCCATGCTGAGTACTCTTAGGAGGGGTGGTGAAACAGTGGACAAGTGCTATCATCTCCCAAATCTCTTTTCTGATGGCCTAGAGAGTATGGGCTGGGCTTGGGCGGAGCAGGCGGGACTAGAATGGGAGGGGGTGCTGGCCTGCAGCCCAGCCCTTAACTCCCATCACTAGACATTTGGTTCCACCTAGTGGCCTCATGCATTCCAACTGTCTTATCAGAGACCAGCAGAGGGGTGCTCTTGTAGAGATTCCATACCTGCTTTGTCCAAGGCACACCGTGAGGTGGGGTGGGGCATATTCACAAATAGAAGGAATGAGCAGAGAACTAACATTCTCTGGTTCCATGTGCCAGCCCCACACTGGGGTACCTGCCTGAGGGGCACCAAGGATCTCCTGCCAGAGACAGGTCTGCGCAGTGCCTGGCCTTGGTATTTGATTCATCTGAATAATAAGAGGATCAGTGTTTCCCTGACCAGGCTACTTCACCTCTCTGAACCTGGGCAGTCACAAAAAGTTAAGTGATAATCATATCAAGTGTTTAAGACAGAGCCTGGATAGGTGTGGTGATGCATGCCTGTAATCCCAGCCATTTAGGAGGCCGAGGCAGGAGAGTTGCAGTTTCAAGGCCAGCCTCAGCAATTTAGCAAGAACTTTTTTCAAAATTAAAAAAAAAAAAATCGGTGGTAGAGGGCTGGGAAAGTAACTCAGTGGTAAAGCACCCTTCGGAAAAAAAAAAAAAAAAAGTGCAACATTCATTAACAGAGCTGGGCATGGTGGTATCCTGGTATAATCTCAGCAATTCTGGAGGATCACAAATTTGAGGCCAGCCATGACAAGTTAGTGAGACCCTGTCTCAAAAATAAATTTAAAAAGGGCTATAGTTGTAACTCAGAGGTAGAGTACTCTTGAGTTAAATTCTTAGCACCAAAAAGAAAAAGAGAAAGGAAGAACATAGCAGCTGGTGAATGATCAATAAATGCTACAGATAACAGGATGCTATTTACCCTAAACCCGTGCCCAGGCAGCAGGCGGTGGGTCTCGTTGACAACAGTCTGGTGCCATGGGAGTTGGTAGGAGAGAGATCTGAATCACTCTCCAGCAGGCTTAGGGGAGCTCAGCTCTGAGCAGCAACCCGCGTGGGAGGCTCAGGGCAGGGTCTTGTTTCCCCCACATGTTTCCTACCATCCTTTCTCCAACCTCTCTGAGGAAGGATGTGGAGCAGCTTCACCTCTCCACTGTGGGGACCTGGGTAGCAATGACAGCAAATAGGACAATTGGATTCTCTGCTGATTTGCTGAGATCCCATCCCTGACGCGCCAGGGGCTCCTCCCCTGTCCTGCATGAGTGGTGGACCCAGTCCTGGATCAGCCTTGACCTTTCTCCCACCCCCATGCACAGGCAGAAGTGCTTGGTGCTGATGGCCTTCCTGGAATCTGTGCATCTCCTGTTCTGGCTGCCCAGCTCCCCATCCAGAGACCCTTGAAAATAACCTGGCCAAGTCCATTGTTCCTCTGTATCCCAACCTGTAGGACCCTCTGTTGCCTTCGAGATCATATCTCAGCTCTTTGGCTTAGTGTACAAAGTCCATCCTGGTTCTTCCTCTCTTGCCCCAAGTGCTAATGCCCTCTCCCCAAACTCCCCGTCATGGGTCGCAGCTCCATGACATTTTGCAGGAACTCCATGCACTTTCACATCGCCAAGCCTTTGCAGGTGCCATGTCTTCTGTCCCTAGAACCCTTCTTTTCCAGGGTCTTCCTTGGCAATTTTTAGGATCCATTCAAATATTGCCTCACTTTGGACCCCTTCCAGATTCCTCCAAGCTTCTCTGGAATCCCTTGGCATTGTGACACTTGTCTATCAAGCATCTATCACACTGAATTCTAATTATTGATTTGCATATTTATTCCCCCCTGTGGACTAAAAGCTCCTTGGTGGCAGAAGTCTTGCATTTTTGTGCACTGAAGTTTCTAGAGCATGGCAGGTACTCAGAAAAGATGTGCTATTGCATATGTCCTTCCACCTTGTGTTGGCTCAAGGTGTGTGTGTGTGTGTGTGTGTGTGTGTGTGTGAGTGTGTGTGTGTTTGCAGTACTGGGCACCAAACCCAGGGCCTCACATATGCCAGACGAAAGTGCTCTACTACTGAGCTACATCTCCAGCCAAGAATGTGCTGTTTTGAAATCTTGCTAGTTGCTGCTTTCCTCCGGGAGTTTGTGTGGTTAGGAGGCAAGCAGATGGGCTCTTGCCTGTTGAGAATAGCATCAAGTTCAAGGCTCTGGAGTTAGATCCAGGATCTGTGTCTGGCTCGTATCAGCTTTGTGAAAAGTGACTGACCTCTACAAATCTCATATTTCAAACCTAAAAATATGGGTTACAATAGCACTTAGATCAATTCTCCAGCAGGCTTAGGGAAACACAGCTCTGAGCATGGACCACACATAGAAGATAGCAAGGGTTCAGCAAGAAATTAGCTGAACCTGGGCATGTTGTCGCATGCCTGTAATCCCAGCTACTCTGGAGGCTGAGGCACGAGGATTGCAAGTTTGAGGCCAGCTTGGGCAACTTAATGAGACCCTGTCTCAAAATAAAATAAAAGGGCTGTGGAAGTAGCTCAGTGGTAGAGAGCTTGCCTAACATATGCGAGGCCCTGGGTTCAATCCCTAGCACTGCAAGAACAAAATAGAACAAAAACCCTAGCTGTATGCTAGGACTTAGTAAATGTTCAATAATCGCAGTGAGTCTTGTCGTTCAGTTGTGTGTTTGTTTTGGATAGTGCTGGGCGTCAGGATGGAACTCGGGGCCTCCTGCTTGCTAGGCGAGCCCTTTCCCACTGAGCTATATCCCCAGTCCTATTGCTCAGTTTGAAATTAGGAGCTGCCTTAGAATTCACTCCAGTTATTCTCCTGCCCCCTGAGGGGCCTAGAGTCTGATCTGCTATGGTCCAGGGGCCTGAGACGGAGTGTCCTGGAGGATGATATGCTGAGGGCAGCAAGGACTCCTCTGTGTCCAGCAGAGGGCCCTGGCCAGCCTCTGGCCAACAGGGTGGGAGGGAGGGCTGGCCATGCCAGACGCCTGACTGGAGGCGGACCCAGCCGGCCAGCTGCCTCTCTTGATTCTGCCCGGCACTTGGGTCTCCTGCCCTCACCTGCTCTCCCCAGGGCAGCTGTGTCCTGCTTGTCCGGCCATGCGGTGGCTGTGTCCCCTGGCTGTGTCTCTTGCTGTGGTGCTGGCTGCAGGGCTAAACAGGGTCTCTGGGGGTGCCCCCTCACCCTTGGGCAGGCACAGAGCCGAGGCCCAAGAGCAGCAGAGCCGATCCAAGAGAGGCGCTGAGGATGAGGAGGCCAAAGAGGTGCAGCATTATGTGCCTGAGGAGTGGGCTGAGTACCCCAGGCCTATCCACCCTGCTGGCCTGCAGCCCACCAAATTGTTGGAAGCCACCAGCCCCAGCCTGGACAAGGATGGGGGCATCCTGAGCAGCGGGCAGGAGCTGAAGGGCAATCTGACGGGGGTGCCGGGTCAGAGGCTGCAGATCCAGAACCCCCTGTATCCGGTGACCGAGAGCTCCTACAGCGCCTATGCCATCATGCTCCTGGCACTGGTGGTGTTTGCTGTGGGCATAGTGGGCAACCTGTCCGTCATGTGCATCGTGTGGCACAGCTACTACCTGAAGAGTGCTTGGAACTCCATCCTCGCCAGCCTGGCCCTCTGGGATTTCCTGGTTCTCTTTTTCTGCCTCCCGGTTGTCATCTTCAACGAGATCACCAAGCAGAGACTGCTGGGTGACGTTTCTTGCCGGGCCGTGCCTTTCATGGAGGTGAGTGTGTTCGCTTCCAGAGCTCGGCTGCGGGGCTGCAATTCCTTGAAGCAGCTCAAAGTCTCTTTAGACCCTGGAAGTGGGTGCATAGAACCCCAGATCCCTGCGGCTCTGCCTTCACTCCCTTCTCCCCGATGCTGGGGAAGGAGGCGAGCTTGGTGTTGGTGTCCGGTAGCTGTCAGGAGAGCAAGGTGGGCCAGGGGATGTGGCCGTGTGCAGGACCCTGGGTTCCAGTCCCAGCCTGGCCTCCCGCCTTCAAGCAAACTCAGGGCAGGTCTCTCCCTGGTTCTCTAGATCGGAGCTGCTGCCTCCTCTGTCCCTACCCTCCCCCATTGTTCCACCCAAGAAATCCCTCTGTCCTTTGTTGTGTCTCCTTCTTTCCCTGTGTACCCATGGCCGCTGCCCCGCACCCACAGCTTCCCATCTTAACTCCTCGCTATCCTGCCTCCTGGGCATTCCTGCTCCCTGCAAGTGCAAATGCCTGGAGGACAGCCATTCCCCTCCCGACTGTGGTTATTGGTGTCATTGCTACCATCTCCATCAGTTACCCTCTAAATCCTCTCTGAAAGAGAAGACCCACTTCTGGGCCCTGGAGCCAACAGGGGCTCTGGTCTCCACTCTGCCCCTGACATACTGGGTGTCTCTGGGCAGCTCACACCTCCTTTTCATTTCCTTATCTCCCACCCTAGCAGGATGGGTAGACCAGATGGCCCTTCTAGCTGGCTCGTTCTACAATTCTAAAGTAAGTCACTATGCCCTCACTTCTGGATACTTCTTTGTTAAGATAAGCACATGGTTTTAAAGGTTGCTTGGCTCACCCAGAGACAATTTAATCACTGCCTAAGTGTACTCACATATGTGGATCAGGAAGGCTGCTGTCTCTATAAGAGAATACAAAACAAGCAAGTGGCGTGTGTGTGTGTGTGTGTGTGTGTGTGTGTGTGTGTTACTGGGGATTGAGCCAGGGCCTCACACATGCTAGGTGAGTGCTCAATCACCAAGTCACCTCCCCAGCCCTCAAGTGACCTTTTAAATTTTGGTTACATGTGATGTAATAATGAAGACTCTAGTGGCTGTGACCTCCCCATGAAGGCTGGTTTTACTCTATGAATGATGCTCTGTGACCCAGGTGACCTTCCTGTCTGGTTGAGGAAGGAATCAAATATCATTTCTCTCTCTCTCTTTCAGTACAGGGGTTGAACCCCAGGTCTTGTGCATGTGAGGCAAGCGCTCTACCCCTGAGCTACATCCTCAGCCTTTAAAAATTTAATCTAACTTTATTTTTTTACTTGAAGAATACAGAAGTAATTTGATTTCTTTCATTGAATAATGCAAAACACAAATTTTGACTTCATATATATTCATATGTAACTTTTTCTCTGACATTCAAAACTCAGTAGATTGGTGAATCCAGAGGAACTTCTGTTACCATTATATGGAGCATACTATATTAGTTTTTTCCAAAGTTGATCCCAAACCATTTCTTCTTTTATACTCTAAAACATCTTTATTATGTGGTTGGATGAGCTAGAACCACAGGAAGCCAGTGGTGCTCAAGGTCAACCCAACTTTCCAGCCCAGTCGGCTTTGTCACATGGTGAGTTCCCCAAGTAGAATTCCGACCGTGCTGAGGGGCCCCCTCAGGAGGCTGGCGGGCGCCAGCAGCCACAAGAAGGATGTAGCAGCACAGATGGTGCCATGTCGTCATACTTAATTTTATTTTGAGTTAGGGACTCGCTATGTTGCCTATTTGCCCTTGAACTTGGCCTCCTTCCTCAGTCTCCTGAGTAGCTGGGATTACAGATGTGCACCACTGTGCTTGGTCAGGATCAGCATTAGATGCAGGTCCTGGTCCTACCCAGTTGGCTGTGTTCGTGATGATTTCATGGTTGGACAGACTCTCTGAAGCTGGTCTTAAAAATTAGGATTGGGTCCCTGTTCCCCTGGTATTGAAGACCAAAACTCAAGAAACACTGAGGCAAGAGCAAAAAGTTTTATTAAAGGATAGAATGGAGAGACTCCTCCAGAGAGGAGGGGGTCCAGAGCTGGTGCCCCTGGACAGACTCTATAAGATCAGCAGTTAGAACTGTCCTTTCCTCTCCTCCTAAAGCCAGGAGTCCAACTAATGGTGGCGCAGAGGTACTCTAACTTGATAGGAGACCCTACAACTCAGGATAACTTTGTCCTCATCTGGTGCTCACAGCCAGAGTGAGTTGTGAGTGGTCAGACACAGGACTTCAGAACTGGACAGTCTAGATAAAAAACTGGGCTTTTGCCAATTGCTAGCTGATTGAGCCTGGTAAGTTACTCACCTGCCTAAACCTCAGTTTCCTCATCTGTAAGTTGGGAACAATAGTAACAGCAATAACTATTTGAATTATTATTTTTTTTCCTTCTACTGTTGGCCAGGGAAGCACTCAACCACTGAGCCACACTACTCAGCCCCTCTTTTTGGAGGTTTAAATGGGTAATATGCATAAAGTGCTTAGAATTAAAATCAATCAACATATGGTGGCTTTTATTGGGGGATGGTATAAGGGGAAAAAGGACAAAGGCTGACTTTATGAACTTTCTTGCTTATGGTTGGAGGTGAATGGATACCCGGCCTTGCTTGACTGTGGGTCCACAATGCCTAATATGTAGACTCTGACCCCAGGAAAGAGATGGTCCGTGAGCTGATGGAGTCTCGGCTGGGAGATGGGATGGGCTTGGGGGCACAAAACACACTTGCCCAGAACTCTCTAGTTGGGAGGATGTCAGGATGGTCCCTTGCAGGGAGCTGGGGAAGGCAGCTTGGGATATTTTTTGAGACATGGAGAAGGAAGGAGAGAGCATGGTGTTGTTGCCAGAGGCTGGAGGCGGAAGGCAGCTCCTCTGCAGGCCTGGGCTTCCCTGCCAAGAGAGGGGGCTGGGGTTCTTACAGAGGCCACTCAGCAGTGCGAATAAGCCAGGGATTGTGTTCTCCCAGCCAGAGAGGGAAGAATTTGGATGTAGGGGGCGGGTGGTCAGAGCCCAGAGTGTGGTCGAACATCACTGGATAGCTCCGGAGGGTTCTCTTCTTCTTTTATCCTCTTTGGCACTTTCTTCCCAGTGGCTGGGGCTTCTTCCTCTTGGCTCACAGGGTGATCTTCCTGTGTATTTGATGAATAGCACGCAGGGATGGTGGGCCCAGGCTGCTTAATGGGGGCTGCTCCCCACACAGTGAGGCCCTGGGCTTTTCAGGACAAGCGGAGAGGAAGGGAGGGAGGGAGGGAGAGAGAGAGAGAGAGACAGAGACAGAGAGCAAGCGAGCATGAATGAGTGTATAAGCCACGTTTCCCAAGAACTGCTCCCAATGAATGCACAGAAGTGGGTACAGGAAGTGGAAAGAGCTTCAAAGAGCCAGAACTTCCATGTCTTTGTCCTGGGTCTTCCGTAGTGATGGTTCTCAAATGATTCTCAAGCACTGGGGTCTGGAGGAGACAGGATGAACATCCCCTAGCTCAAGGAATGTCTCTGGGCACCTCCTCTTCCATTTCCTTATCTCCTACCCTATCAGGATGGGTAGACCAGATGGCAGGTGTGGGGTAAACTTCAGCTCTGTCATTTAAGATTTTTTCTGCTTGACCCTTAGTTTCTTCTTCTGTGAGATGGTTGACGGAGGGTTTGACAATGTATGGAAGAGGACTGATGGTTAGACAATTCTCACCAAATGGTAGCTATCATCATTACTATTATTTCCATACCATATAGGAAGTAATTCATGCTCTGTTTGGCCAGAAACCAGAGTTTCTTTCCTGTCCCACAGGTTCTGATCATGTGCCTCTGTCTCCCTCCACACCCTGGCCCACAGGTTTCCTCTCTGGGAGTCACGACCTTTAGCCTCTGTGCCCTGGGCATTGACCGCTTCCATGTGGCCACCAGCACCCTGCCCAAGGTGAGGCCCATTGAGCGGTGCCAGTCAATCCTGGCCAAGCTGGCTGTCATCTGGGTGGGCTCCATGACTCTGGCAGTGCCCGAGCTCCTGCTGTGGCAGCTGGTACAGGAGCCAGCCCCCACCACGGGCACCGTGGACTCGTGCATCATGAAACCCTCAGCCAGCCTGCCCGAGTCCCTTTACTCCCTGGTAATGACCTATCAGAACGCCCGCATGTGGTGGTACTTTGGCTGCTACTTCTGCCTGCCCGTCCTCTTCACGGTCACCTGCCAGCTGGTGACGTGGCGGGTTCGGGGCCCGCCGGGTAGGAAGCCAGAGTGCCGGGCAGGTAAACACGAGCAGTGTGAGAGCCAGCTCAACAGCACCGTGGTGGGCCTGACCGTGGTCTACGCCTTCTGCACCCTCCCGGAGAACGTCTGCAACATTGTGGTGGCCTATCTCTCCACTGAGCTCACCCGCCAGACCCTGGACCTTCTGGGCCTCATCAACCAGTTCTCCACCTTCTTCAAAGGCGCCATCACCCCGGTGCTCCTCCTGTGCATCTGCAGGCCGCTGGGCCAGGCCTTCCTGGACTGTTGCTGCTGCTGCTGCTGCGAGGAGTGCGGGGCCTCAGAGGCCTCGACCGCGGGGGGCTCGGACAGCAAGCTCAAGACCGAGGTGTCCTCCTCCATCTACTTCCACAAGCCCAAGGAGTCCCCCCCACTCCTGCCCCTGGGCACACCTTGCTGAGGCCAGGCCCCGGTGGGGATGGGGGCACAGGAGGAGGGGTGGAGCAGGCAGGGAGGGGCACCATCCCAGCCGGAGCCGAGCCTGCTGTTTCTTTCCCATAGGTCTTGCTTTTCTGCCCATCTTGCTGCCTAGACATGGACCTGGCTCCTCTTGACAAGGTTGGGGGTGTCAAACCTCTTTTCCCAAGCAGGGCCTTCCATGTTGCTCTGAGGGGCCTTCTAGCTCTGTCCCTTCCACAGGTGGGCGGTGATGCTCCTAGGTCCTTAGAGCTGCCCCAAATCGCTGTCCCACCACCTGGGAGCCTGAACTTGGCCTTCCCTACCTTGGTTGCAGCTTGTTTCCTTTCTCTGCCTTGGAACCTGACTATATGGTGGTTGAATCTCCCCAAGCGTCATCTCCTCATCCCCCGACCCAGGGACCCATCCTGGAATGGGGGGTTCCGCCTGACCAGCCTCAGAACCCTTTTCTCTGGACTGAATCTGTCCCTGCCATGGACACCTCCTCCCTTCTTTCAGAAGATTTCTCTCTCCTCCCTCGTCCTTTCTCTGAGGTACCCCAGGTGGCCCTCTCCAAACCTCTCTCCTTAGGTACTTTCCTATAGAAGGCCCTTCTTGAAAATAAACCAGGTAGAACTCAACCCTGTGCCCCCTGAACTTTTTGTGCCATGTCCTGGCAGTGTCCCAATTCATCTGGTCCTTCCCCAGGCCTGGGCAGCGTCTTGGGGGCATTCCTCCTGACCACCTTGGGTCCTGGCCTGTGGCTGCTGCCTGGCCCTGGGGCTCTGAGAGCATCTGACTTTTGAGAAACAAGGATGGAGGTCTTGGGGAGGAGGAGAACTGAGCCTTCATCCTGGCCTAGACCCAGAGTCCCTGGGAAGTCAAAAGGCTGCCAACTTATCTCCTCTGGAGCCCCCCTCTGGTTTCCCTCTCTTCACAAAGCCCCCATTCGAGGGAATCCATGGCCTCCCCTCTCTTCGTTGCGGGGCTTCCCAGCCTCTCTCGCTCTGAGAGCGGCTCTTGTTCGATTTCTTAGAACGGACTGTTTTGCCCGTAGACGGCCCAGCTGTCTGTCCCCTGCCTGCCCCCACCCCACCCCCACTGCACCCTTCCTGCCAGGGCTGCATGCTATGTCCCCAACAGACCCTGCAGCTCCTCCTGTTGGTCCCCGTCCCTGAGGTTAGCTTCCCCCAGCTCGGCCTCTGGTCCTTCCGGAGGGTCCTGAGCCTTGCTGCCCCCTGAGGAGCTGGCAGGCCATCAACCAGAAGTCATGCTCCACCTCGGTCACCAACGCTCTCTGCCAGATAGGCTCAGCTTCCTCCTCCCCTGCCTAAAGCTCAGCTCTGGGTCCGACCAGACAGTCCCGTCTGCCAGGCCACCTGGAACCCCCATCTGAATGGAGCCTAGGATGATAGAGGCCAGGGGCTTCTGGTGGCCCCGGCCCCATTCTCCTCTCTCCAGCCACCCACACCCTTGGCCTCAGCCTGCCCAGTGCCCAAGCTTCCCCCCACCTCTGGAGATCTTAACTGCCTTGTTCTTACTCCCTGGCACCCACCCCTGGGGCTGCTGATGCCGCCAGGAGAGCGAGGCTGTTGCTAGGCAATGGTACTGCCATGCGCACACCATTTGTGCCGGGGGATGACACCCACCCAGTTTTCAGCAGACCTGTTGCCACAGTGACGGGAACCCCCAGCTTTGTAGAAACTTTAGATGGGGGGTGGACTGGGGGCCAAAGGCGGGGGGGGGGTGCTGGAAGCTGCCAGGGGTGCTTCCTCCCCGTTCCCCCACAATCCCTTCTCCACCCCAGCCCCCCACTCCTAACACCAATAGCTTCCTAAGGGAGGCAGGGGCGGGGGCGGGTGAACTGAGGTGAAGTCCGGGACAGGGGCAGGGCTGAGGCTAGAAGGCTCGGGGTGGGGGGCACCTCAACATCCTGTTTGGGGGCACTTTTCCACAAAGGATCCCCTTGGCCCCTCCCTCCTGCGGGCTGGCCTGCTCAGAGATGCAGGGGGTGAGGTGGTGGCTGGAAGCCCCTGCCACTGCCGCTGCCTCCGCGGCCTGCCAACATGAATGGCTTGCAGAATTAGTCAGCAGGCTGGCCTGCCTTGGGAAAGAGCCACTGTCCCTCCAGCCTGGGCCAGCTAGGGAACAATGTGGGGTTTGTTGCTTAGGGGTCCCAGGCTTGCAGTGGGGGAAGGCACTGGGGTGGGCGGTAGACTTGAGCTGGGGTCCTCAGAGGAGGTGTGACACTTACCTCCGAGGGCAGCCCTCAGCCCCTGCTGTCAGGGGGAATTCTCTGAGCCTCCCCTCTGTCCAGGGACCCCCTCATTCCATCTAAGCTGCAGCATTTACCCTGGGGCCTGAATGCAGCCACTTAGCCTGTCTCCGCTTCCTTAACTGGGGGGCAGAAGCAATCCCTCCTTCACAGAGGACTGTGGTCATTAAATGAGACAAGATATGTCAAGCATCTGGCCTCGTGCCTGCTGCCTTCTCTTTCTTTCTAGAAGGTCGGGGTCTTCTTAAACGCTTCCTAATCACGGTGTTTAAATTCATCCGCTTTTGGCATCAAAGCCCCGAATATGATAATTTACGTATACCACATCCCTAGTCTGTTCCCTGTTCAACTTAAACAAGTTCCTAAGTCTTGTTCGGCACCTGCTCCATGCAGGCACTGGGCTGGGGTGACGCCTGCTGACTTACTGGTAACCAATTTCTCCTGTCTCCAACTTTAACCCTCGTTGAAGGAGGACAGGATCTGAGGCAGCTCAGCCCCGAAATTCCTAGATGAATGAAGCTGTTGGTCCATCCCCAGGCTCTGGGCCGCAGGCAAACCCAGCCACCTTCATAGTCTCAAGGATAGGGCCAGAACCTGAGCCCACCCTCAACCTCCTTAACTGGATGGGCACATCTCCAATTCTTTAGGGGTTGGAGGTCACCCGAGAATCACTTAGCTCTAGTTCCCAAATCCCATCTACAGTCCTTCCTCAAATTCTTCTGGCAATGGGGGCTTGCCGCTCTAGGCAGGATAAGCATGCGATGGCTCTGGGGTGAGCAGTGCCTCCAGGAAGCGTCCCTGGGCACAGAGGAAGGGGCTGGGAGAGCTCAGGACTGGGGAGGCCAAGGGCACAGGGCCCCGGGAGCCCATCTGCAGAACTAAGAGTGAATGTGGCTTCTTCTTCCTGCAGTAGTAGGAAGGGACAGGATGTTCTGCAGAGGCCTGCTCCATTTCCCAGGGTGAAGGGGAGGCCGGGGGAGGCGGAGCCGGGAGGCAGGGCTTATTGAAAACTGGGTCAAGATGGCTTCAGATTTGAGTGAGCAGAGCCTACCAGGCTCTGGGGTAGTAGCTGCAGGTACCACAGAGAGGTCTGGCTAGACAGGAGGGGTGGGAGGAGGACTCAAATTGGCAGAGGAATGAAGGTAGGGCCTCTCCCAGGAAACCAGGAGCATCAACACCAACCGAGAGGTGGAAAGGAGCAGAGCCACCAGGCTCTGGGGCCTGAATGCAGGCCTGGGCTACTCTGAGAAGACAATTAACTGGTACCAGCTGCAGAGTGGGGCTGGGGGGTGCAGAGTACTGGTTCTGATCCAACCCTGTGGATGAGGTCAGGGGCCTGGAAAAGAGAAGGGCTAAGGGCTGCGCTGGCTGTATGGACACAGCTCAGTCGGAGCACAGTCCAGCCTCCAGCCTTGTCCTCCCGCCACCCTGACCCAGGCCCTGGGCAGCTCCTTCGACAGACCTACTCAGCTTCGCTTGGCAGCTGACAGTTCAAGGCTGGGACCACATGAAAATCTGAAAAGAGAACGGGAAGGAGGCAACGCTGGAGCTCAGACACACGTGTGGGCGGCTGTCCTGTGAGGGACCATTGTTCCTGGCAGGAGCACGTGCCCACCGTGGGCGTGGCTCCCCCTGGCTGTTTACGCCCAGTGTGCTGGGTGGGCTGGTATCCCCGTGGGTCTGCCACCAGCAGAAAAATAACTGGCACCACGCACCCCCCCCAACACAAAATTGGTAATTTATTGTTGTCATTATTAGGAGGCAAAAAAATGTAGTTACAAGAATCATATTCCAAACAGAGGTTAAATATGAGCTGAAAAGTGTAAAAAAGGAAGAGGAACATCACTTTACAAATCATTAAATTAAACAAATAAACAAACAAAAAAACCAAACCCAAAGAACCAACCCCCCATGCTGAGTTCTCTCCTTGTGCAACTCTGCAAAATGAGAACAGAAAATGAGGTGGGCCGTGGAGGTGGGAGCCCTGGGTGGGGCAGGAGCCAGGGACCAGGAACAGGCGGAGAGGGTGCTGGGGCAGCATGGACACCATTTTCCTGCCCCTTAGGCCTGGTGGCCTCTGGCACCTGGTTGTGCCTGGTGGCCCTACCAAGGCTGGGGGCAGAGAAGTTCCCACCTGCCTGTGGCATTGCAGCCCTGTGGGGACAAGCCAGATTGGGAGACAGATACACACAGGACCGGGGTGTGCGGGGGGGGGTGGCCACCAGTAACCTGGGCTGATACCTGACCCAGGTGCCAGGCTCTGCCTTTCTGGTCTGAACTTGCACCAAGCCCACCCTGCATCTCTCTCCTTCTCTCCAGATGGCCCCTCCCAGATCCTAAATGGCCCCTGCAGCATCAAATGGTTGATTTTAGTCTTTGCTTAAATTAAAAAATTAAAATATATATACATATATATACTGTACACACAGGACAACAACAGAGAGTGTTGAAAAGGGAAGTTGAGGCGTGGGCCAGGGGGAGCCGGGGCTGTGGGAGGGAAGCAGGGTTGGGTGAAGGGATGAAGGGAGAGAAGGGGGAGAGGTTAGGGGCCCAGTTGGGGGGCAATTTATTTTACAATAAAAACAGGAGTTCAAACCTCAGCAGAATGGGTCTCTGGGAGCCCCAGAGGGCCGTCCCCACACTGAGTGAGGGGGGGTGGGTTTGGGGGGATGGGGTGGGCGGGGAGCTTGGCTTCAGGTTTAGATCACTGCCGTCCCTGGTCGGAGGGAGAAGGGCCACGGTCTCAGCTTCTCCGTGACTTTGAGTGTTGAATAAGCCACTGTAGGGTGATGTCTGGGCAGGAGATGAGAGAAGTGTATAAGGCTTTGCTGAAGCTGGCTGGAGAGTGACAGTGAGCCCAGGGTTCCCCAAACCACAGCCAGGGAGCACGTCGAAGGGCACCCAAAGCCCAGGTTGACAAAGCTCCACAGCCCCAAATGGAAGGCGACAGAGCCCCGCCTGTAGAGTGGCCTGGAGTTGTCTGGTTCAACCCAGAACCTCAAAGGTGCAGAAGGGGGCTAGTGGCCCAAAGTCATACACCACTGAGGCAGAGCTGGAATATACTCAGAGTGGGGCCTCCTGGCTGCCCATTGCATCCGAGGACCACAAAGCTTTGTGCTACAGCTGTGGACTGGGAACCTCTGAGAGCCCAATGCTAAGACATCCAGAAAAGGTCTCCTCTCCCTTCCCCACTGCCACTCCCCGAGGTCAGTAGCTCCCCAAACTCACGCACCAATATTGTCCTTCTCTTTGCAGGAGATGGAGTAGCAGCAAATCTCTCGGTCCTGGATGGCAGACAGATTCCTGGGGGGAGACCACAGTAGAGTCTGCTGAGGTTGGGACTGCTTGGGGACCTGGGACTAGGGAAAGACAGGGGCTTTTTCTGCCTAAACCTGCTACAATGAGGGTGAGGCTCTTGGAAAGGTGCGTTCTGCTGCCACCATGTGGTGAATGCTAAGAACTGCAACAAGCCCAGCCTCCAGGTCAGGTGGCTGGGGAATTTGGGGAGCTGGAAGTACAAAGAATCATCAAACTCACATTTTTTCTATCAGTTCCTTCTCATCCAGTGCCCCTGGGAGATCTCGCTTGTTACCCAGGACTAAGACCTACAGTGGAGGAAGGATGAGGATTAGATGTAGAGCAGCCCCGCCCTTCCCCACCTCCTCTCCCCACCCTTGGGACGCAGGCTTTTCTCCCACCCCCAGTGACCTCCCAGCCAAGCTCCCTTGCCCCTTTCACCCCCAGTGACCTCCCAGCCAAGCTCCCTTGCCCCTTTCACTCCATTCCCTTGCTGACCGGGATGCCCTGCAACTGAGGTTTGTCCAGTAGGTTGTGGAGTTCATTTTTGGAGGCCTCGATCTTCTCCTGGTCTGCAGCATCCACCATATACCTGGGGAAAGGCAAGGCAGGACAGCGCGTGGACACCATGCAGGGGGGGTGGGCAGGAAGGAAGAGGGAGCTGGTGCTGGGAGCAGGAAACTACTTGCTGCGGGGTGGTCCCTTCTGGAGCTGCGGGCGAGCCTGGCTGGGCTCAAGGCTCTAGCTCAATGAATGCTTTCTCAATCTATTCAGGTAAAAAACTGGTGACTCCTGGGGCCACCTCTATCCTGGCATCTGTGGAAGCTGTTACTCGTGTGGCACAGGCTTGGGCCCTGTAGGATCAGCTGTAAGTCCAGCCCAAAGTGACCCATTTAGGTTCTCATAAAAAGCCTACGTAAGGCAAGAGTGGAAAAAACAAAGGAAATCCCAGGATATTTTCTTGCAGCAAGATGCTTAAAAAAAAAAAAATCAGGTTAAAAACCATCTATTGTCTGTTCTATCAGGAAAACTAAACGACCTATTGTCTGGGCATATATATGTCAAGTAAAATTATTTCTAAAACATAAGGCAATGAAACACCCCCCAAATTCAAGACAGTGGTGACGTGAGCTGGGGATAGGCAGGGGGACAATGAGGAGTCCCCCGACAGTCCAGCTGGTTTGCTGGGGCCCTGGTTCTTAGACTGGGCAGCGTTCCAGAGCATTTACCTAATAAGAAACAAGCAGGGTGCAAAACAGGCAGATTGTGCACAGGAAGTTGGCCCTGAACCCAGGACTAGGTCTGATTCGATTCTGTGCCTCTGAGGTCCCTGCAGATAGTGTATGTGGCAGGGAGTGGGGTGGGATGGAGGAAGACCAGGTAAGCGGAGGAGTCCTTCAGCCCCACCGGCCCATACTTACACAATGGCACTCACTCCCCGGCAGTAGCGCTCCCACATGCTGCGGAAACGGGGCTGTCCCCCAATGTCCCAGAGCTGAGCAAGAAGAGGGTGAGATGGCCTCAGTAGCAAGTAGGTGACCAAAACCCATCTTGGCTCCTTAGCAGTTCCCCCTCCTCTCAGTTTCTCCTCCTCTGTCCCCACACCCTTCCAGCCACCTCTGATACCTTCTGCTCTCTTTTTCCAGTTTCCCAGCGATGGGACCCCTGGCCTCTGGTCTCCCTGGTCTGCTCCTCCCAAGAGCCCCTCTGGCCCTCCCCATCACAAGTGCTCCTCTACAGCCACCTTGCTAGTGCCAGTAGTTTCAGCCTCCTGCCCCTCACCTTGATGGTCACGTTCCCTTTGGTGATTTTGCGCATGTTGAAGCCCACGGTGGGGATCATGTCTTCATTGAACTGTCCTGACTGGAGGGAAGAGTCAGAATTGTAAAAGGTGCAAAGCCCAACAGGCCCAGATGTGCCCTCCCTGTGGTCACAGGCCAAGGGGCTGCAGGAAGAATGCAGCACTGAAGCCAGAGTCTCTTAGACTTCCCTGAGGCAGTGAGGCATGGGGCTCAGTGTCACAGGGACCTTCTGTTGAATGCCTCTTGCTTGCAGGCAGGATGGTCCACAACCAAACTAGGTGTCCACCCTGCACCTGGAGATCTCTTGTGAAGAGGCCCATCTTCCTCAAGCAATCTCAAAGTTTCTCAACCCAGACTGGGAGAAAGTTCTTCATAAGGTCTAACCTATGGCACTCTGTTAAGTGAAGCCTCTTGACTGTATTTAGTCTGCAGTGGAAGGGAAGAATAAATTACTTCCCAGGAAAAGGACCTGGAACAGGTCATGGTCTAACACTCAAGGGATAAATCAAGGAAAACAGACATATTTTCAAACTAGCAGTAAATGTTCAAGTGAAAATTGTGGGGTGAGGTGTAAATTGACCACTCTCAAAATGTAATAAATGCCAAGAAATTTCAGAATTATCCATGGTTAGGCAGGCACAGTGGCATCTATGCCTGTAATTCCAGTGGCTCAGGAGGCTGAGGCAGGAGGATCTTGAGTTCAAAGTCAGTCTCAGCATCTTTGTGAGGCCCTCAACAATTTAATGAGGCCCCATCTTTAAATAAAATTTTAAAAAAGGCTGGGGTTGTGGCTCAGTAGTTAAGTGTCCCTGGGTTAAATTCCTGGTGCCAAAAAAAAAAAAAAAAAGAAAAGAAAGAAAGAAAAAAGAATTAACCATAGTTTTTATTTGCACTCTACTCCATCTGATAGGGCGGATAACCCACACTCTATTATTTGTTTCCATGCATCTCCCCCTAGACCCAAAGCTTCTTAGGGAGAGGGCCCATGCCTACAGCAATAGCATTAGGGAATGTTTGCTGACTATTTGAGAGTTGATTGTAATTCCATTCTCCATAATCCATGTTCAAATTCTAGTCATTTTCACTTCTCCCCTCTAAACTGTCTCTAAGATCTCTGGATTGTTCTAAACCAACCACAGACTTCAAATAAGGCCAGACTTAACTCCCTCCGGGGTCATCTCCACTCACATAGGACACTTCTGCTCACTACCCAGAAGGAGACGGGGCTCACTTAACCCTGAACTTGAGAGGGACAGCCCTGTTCCTTTACCACATCCTTTTTTCCCACCCAGTGAAAGAATCAGTTGCCTTGGTTCCCGTAAAGAGGTCAGGGGTTCTGACCACTGGCCAAGCTGTCGGAGATGATCAGTTCTTTTTCAGCACCTCCAAGTCTAAGTGAAGACCCCTCAGGTCCTCTTTGAGCACCCTTCCCTTCCATCCACAGGAACACCTGCTCCCCAAGGCCTCAGGGTGATGTGAGAACACAGTGACCATGAACAACACCCAGTGACAAGGTAAAGCAGGGGTTCCTCATCTGAGGCTTTAAAGGTCCCCTGGATTTCCTGAAATTGCACACCATCTCTGTGTGTGATGCTTCGTTTATATGTACAGTCACTCCTTGGTATCCACAGGGGTTGGTCCCAAGAACCCCTCCACAGTACAAAATCTGGGGACGCTCAAGTCCCTTAGATAAAATGGCACAGTTATTTGCCTATAACCCACACACAGCCTCCCTTATATTTTAAATTATCTCTTGATTACTTATATCTAATAACAATGCAAATACTATGTAAATAGTTACCATATTGTCATCATCCTGTATCATTTAGGGAAAAATGAAAAGAAAAATTAGATTTATGTTCAATACAGATGAAATTTTTTTGTGTGAAAACTTTTTTTTTTTCCCCCCAGTACTGGGGATTGAACTCAGGGGTGTTTAACCACTGAGCCACATCCCCAGCCCTTTTTTATATTTTATTTTGAGATAGGGTCTCACTGAGTTCCTTAGGTCCTCACTAAGATGCTGAGGCTGGCTTTGAACTCATGATCCTCCTGCCTCAGCCTCCGAACTGCTGGGATTACAGGCATGCGCCACGGTGCCCAGCTTGAAAAGTATTCATGAGAGGTCTTGCTATGTTGCCCAGGTTGGCCTCGAACGCCTGGGCTGAATCTACCCCCTTGCCTTAGACTTCCAAGTAGCTGGGACAAAAGTCATGCACCACCATGTCTGGCTTCTTCTGAATATTTCTGATCCTTGGTTGGTTGCATGCAGAGATTCATGGAGGTCTGACTGTACGCTTCTTGGGGGAAAGGGTCCCTAATTTTTCTCAGTTATCCAAAGCGTCCAATAGCCCCCCAGAAGTTAGGAATCACCAGGAGAAGTGTGTACCTGAAGGAGGACTGCCTGCCCTCTGGCAAAGTAAGGAGAACTAAGGGTGGGCCTGATACCCAAGCCCCGGCATGACTCTGGGCTGTGGGACTGGGCACCTGCTGGGCCAAAGGACACCCCGCCCTATCCCAGCTGACGAAGAACATGGAGGGGTTTAGGGTGTAGCTCAGTGGTAGAGTACTTGCCTGGCATGTGTGAGGCTCTGGGTTCAATCCCCAGTACTGCCAAAGAAAGAAAGAAAGAAAGAAAGAATTTGGAACTGGGTGTGGCAGTGCACATCTATGATCCCAGCTCCTCAGGAGGCTGAGGCAGGAGGAGGACAATTTCAAGGCCAGCCTCAGCAATTTAGTGAGACCCTCCCTATCTCAAAATAAAATAAATAAGTAAATATAAAGGACTGGGGATATTGCTCAGTGGTAAAGCATCCCTGGGTTCAACCCTAGTATAACAAAAACCCCCATAAGTCTGAGGAAGGAAGCCCAGTTCTTATGCATCACCATCACAGGAGAGCTTTAATAAGATACTTTATCCTCTCTGGGACCCAGGGTTTCCTACTATAAAAAGGGGGAGAAAGGTTTTGGTTTCCTAGGAGTTATGAATAAGGCTAACCAAGTGCTTGGAATTTTCTTTCTTTCTTTTTGTGGGGGTGATGTAGATAGATCCCAGAGTCTCCCCACATGCTAGGCATGAGCTTTGCTACATCCCCAGCCCTTTTCACATTTTTAAATTTTGAGACAGAATCTCATTATATTGCCCAGGCTGGCCTTGAACTTGTGATCCTCTTGCCTCAGCCTCTTGAGTAATGGAGATTACAGGTACCCGCCACCACGCCTGTCTAGAATAAGTTGTAATATGGCACAGGAACCATCATTGGTCTTTAGCAATAAGACCCACAGGCTCCCAAATAGATGAGAATCTAGCCTGGTAGAATGTGACCTTGGCAAAGAAAGATGCTAGGAGAACTTCAGGGAGTCAGGTGACCCCCCCCCCCCCCCACGAGGAGTCTCTTCTGTTCAGCCATCGTCAGAGCTAAGTTGGATCAGGGTATGACTTAATTTCCCTGCCGATGCCTCCCAAGTTCCTCAGGTAAGAACAGAAGTAATCTTAAGTTATTTAGCCCAACCTCTTGTCTCAGACTTGGACATCCTCTGGCCCATTCCCTCCTGGGTCCACTCTAACTATTATAAAGTTCTTTATAATGCATCAAGAATCCATCTTCCTATAATTTCTAGCCTTTTGTTCCTAAATCCTGGTGAGTACTGCAAGATTAGTTCTTCCATAGGACAGTCTTTTATTATGCTTTTAAATATTTGAAAATATCCGTTTCCCTGGGCTAAAACATCTACTTTTCTACCATCACAATTCTTTCACAACTCAGATCAGGTTTTGTTTCTTAGAAGCGCTGTAAACTTTCTACCTAATTTCTTTTCAAATTCCTATTAACCTGCTGAGCGGCTACACACACTCAATTCACTTCCTACTTAAAGCCAGACCTCATCCAGTGAAGAAAAGAACCCAATGGGAAGATGCCGAGACAGAGGCCAGGGGAACACAGGGAGGTGATGCAGAAAGTCAGCGGTGGGCATGGGAACAGAGCCCTGGGTTCCTGGCCCTTCATTTCCAGAAGACACTACTTATTATATACAGGGTGAGCAGAAAGTCTGATGTGGTAGCGCTGGTTGTAGATCTGAGGACACTGGAGTTACCCAGATGCTGGAATTCCAACTGCAGTCTGCAAGGGGCGGTTTTTCTTGGAAGTCCTCTTTTAGGGAAGGGACTCAGGGTCCTGCTCTTTTAGGATGTACCAGTTGAAGTGATAAACTTAATATCTATCACGGTTCTTGGAAATCCCATCTTTGGGTCTAGGACCAGTTCCCTGGACAACCCTAGAGTCTGTCCCAAGGTTTCCTGGGCCCCACAAGCCGGAGTCCTGCCTGGCTGGGAAATGCAGGCCGCAGCCATTACTGCAGCCTCAGCTCACACACCCAGGGAGCTCATCTTCCCTTTTTTGAGAGAGATTTTAACTCCTTCTCCACCACTCCCCTGGCACAGAAAGACTATAGTAATCGCCCTCCTTAGTTTTGACTCCCGGATGCCCCCGGAGCCACTCTCTGCCATGTCCCCAAGTGGGTAGCGCCCCTGCAATTCATCCTCTGGTAGAGAGTACCTCCTCTTGCAACTTCTGAGCCAGGCGAAGACTCCAAACTCCCTTTACGGTGCCATCCTCTCTGGACCCCCGGCGACACCACGGTCCCGGAGAGGTTCCGGGAAGGAGGAGTCTGGGTCTGAGCCAAGGGCCTCAGCTGACTCCTCTGTCCCTGGGGACTACCTCCCCTCTACGCGGTGGGGTCGGGGCATCATCTATCAAAATGGGATGGAGCCCTCAGGGTGGGACTGGGTTGGCCCAGGCCCCCTCCCAAGCAGCTCAGACCGCCTGTCCCGTGACGCTCTTTGCGCGGGGCGGAAAGGCCCGGGCACTTTCGCCCCGTCATGCCCCCTTGCAAGGGGGCCTGTCTCAGCCCGCAGCGGGTCCCAGGTGCCTGGAGACCCCCCTCTGTGCCGCCAACCCCAGAGCGCCACCCATCTCCTGGATCCCCCCTCCCCTGCCCCCAGCTGTGCCATCCTGGCTCAGGAGGGAGAGCGGGTCGCGTGCCACTCGGGTCCCCCACCGGCCGTGCTAGGCCCCAAGCGCCCGGGGCCGGCTCCT
>NW_026000016.1:45734048-45764376 GCF_001458135.2 Marmota marmota marmota
CTAAATCACGGTTCTTGGAAATCCCATCTTTGGGTCTAGGACCAGTTCCCTGGACAACCCTAGAGTCTGTCCCAAGGTTTCCTGGGCCCCACAAAACCCTAAAATATGTCTCAAGGTTTTCCTGGACTAGAGAGAGGGAACTTTCCCTGAACATCCCAGAAACTCTTGACCCTGGCAGCAGCATTTGGGATTCTTGGGTTCTGTTGCTGCCCTATGTCATAGCCTCCCATCTGGATTGATGCTCATCCAGAGGGGGCCTCCAGACCCAGAAACTGAACCCACCTGGGTACTTGTCGATCCCTGCCCAGGAGCATGGCTTTAATAATGCTCCACGAGGAGAGTTTCCTTGGGGACAGGAGGTGACTTGTTTCTCCTCTTGGTCTTACTCCAGAGACATCTCCCAGAACTAAATGCCTAGAAGCCCAGCCACTGAGGCCTGCAGAGCCAAGTAGGAGTGCAGGTGTGCTGCTGCTCTGGGATCCCAAGAGCCAAGTCAATGCCAAGTCTAACCAAGGAGTCTCTGACCCTGGAGTTAGAGCTTAGGCAGACAGGAGCCGAGAAGCATGTCAGAAAACATCATGCCCCAAACCTTAGCCACAAACTAGACGTTCTGCCCTGGCAGGAGATGCTGGGTAGAGGAAGGGGCAGAGGTCACCTGCAGAGCATGAATAGGGAAGGAAGCCAGTGCCCAATCATGACCTGAGTACCAGCCCCTCCAGCTTTCCATCTGTCCTGCTGCTTCAGACCAAGTGTAGTAGTAATAACTCCACCCCTGGGGGATGCTGAGACCTGTCAGGGAGACTCAGGTCCTGCATAGTTGGGTAACAACTAGGCAGGTGGCAGTGCTAGGCTGGGGGCCACTATCCTTTGCCTACCTATCTATTCAGCATTTTGTATCAATATTTGGCCACATCACGGTTCTTGGAAATCCCATCTNCCGGGCAGCGTCCTGCTCGCACCCGAGCGCGCGCTCCTCCCTCGCCCGCAGCCAGGGGCCGACGCCCGCGAGCGGTGGGCGGGGAAGCCGGGGCTGCGAGGGTAGGGGTTGACTGGCAGCGACGAGGCCGGGCGCTCGGGAGAGGAGGCGAATTTTATTTTCTCTCTCTTCTTGGTCCACTGAGCGCTTATTGCCACTCCTTCGTTCTTCAAGGGTGGTGGTCCTGATGCGGGTGAGGTGCCACTAAGCAACAGCGTCTCCAGTTTGAAGAAAGGGGTGCTGGTGTCGCCCACTTTCCAGGACACAGAGATGAGATCTCTAGGAAAGGGAGGCAATGGAGGCTTTTTGTTTCTTAATCCCTGCTTCTCAATATCCCTGGGTACTGAGTCCCCTCCTCTAAAATGTACCCAGGGGAGAGTAACAGCCACATTTGGGTCTTTTAATACTCCATCTTGTTTTGTTAACCACAACTTGCCCAGGCTACTTGTTCAGGAGGGCCTCTGGTCCAAAGTGAAATAGATGTTTGAACTTAATGCTGATTATTGCTAGTATCATGACGACAATGAAACAGACAAAAATCCTGGCAGGGGATCCCCAGTGAGGAACATCTGTGGCAAAGGGAAATATGTGCTGTTTTGGTAAAAAGTAAAGTTTTCTTCCAGAGCAGAACTGATAGTGGGTGGTGTAGGACCGCAGAGACGCCTCCACTCCTCTCTTGCAGGAACTAACCACCGGGCCTGCTCACCCAGCCAGCTGTACCTCACTAGTCCCCAGCTTCAGGGCAGTTCCCAGCTTCTGTTGGATGCTCCTTTAATTTGATTTCCAAGAATACTCCTATGGAGTCTACTCTCTCAATCAAAGGCAAATAAACTCTCAACATCAATCATATCCATCAAACCTACCCAAGAGTTAGATGACCCCAACTGACCAAATAGTTGCCAAAGTGGAGGAATCCCCACCTTAGACCAGTATAACATTCTGGTTTATTAAGCACTGTCTGTCTAGTCTGTACCTTTTATAAGTCTCCCTTTAGCTCCTAATGTACTTGATATGCTGAATGACTGAATATGTCTCCCCCAAATTAATATGTTGAAATCCTAATCTCCCAAGTGATGGTATTAGGAGGTGGGGCATGGGATTAAGTCATGAGGTGGAGCCCTACTAGATAGGATTAGTGTCCTTATAAAAGAGGAGAGAGAGAGAGAGGGAGGAGAGAGAGGAAAGAGAGAGAGAGAGAGAGAGAGAGAGAGAACAAACACGTGCAGTCTAGCCCAGAGCCTATGCCCCTTCCATCAGGCAAGGAAACAGAAGGCTCTGCTTATGAGCCAGAATGTGGGTCCTAACCAAAAACTGAATCTATAAGCACATTGATCTTGGACTTCCTATTATTCAGAACATTGAGAAACAAATTTCTTGAATTTGTGTTTGTGTTTGTGCTTGTGTGGTGCTGGGATTGACTATAAGGCCTTGTATGTGCTAGCAAGCAACCTACCACTGAGCTACATCCTCAGCCCCAGTTTCTTTCTTTCTTTTTAATTTTTTTTTTTAGTTGTAGTTGGACAAAATACCTTTATTTTATTTATTTCTTTTTATGCAGTGCTGAGGATCGAACCCAGCGCCACATACTAGGCAAGCACACAACCGCTGAGCCACAACCCCAGCCCCTCAGCCCCAGTTTCTGTTGTTTAAATAACCACCCAGTTTGAGCTATTTTGCTATAGCAGCCTGGTCAGGCTAAGATAGCATACCTAGGTCTCATTTCCTAAATTGATTTACAGTTGCACTTTGTTTCCTATCCTTGGAAGTGCTAGAAAAATGAACATCCCAGGGGTAAAGATTGCTGCAGCCTGTAACTGGTCTGTGGAGTAAACTGTATTGCTATAAAGAGCCCCAGAGGCTTGAGAAGATGGAAAGAAGGAATCAGTCAGTCATCCAACAAGTCTTTATTTTTTCCACTTGGTTACTTCTCCAGAGCTGGTACCCTCTGAGCTCTGGAGCAAGGTTACTCACAGTGCAGAAGGGTGCCCTTGGGTGCTATGCCATTGCTTTCCTCCAGACTGGGTCTGAGCTCAGGGCAGGATCAGGCACTTGAGAGCCCTCCACCTCGCTTGGGTGGCACAGATGGTGGTGCCTCTCACAGGGCTCTGGAAGGTGGAGGTATAGGTGAGCCCACTCCAGGCCTATGAAGAATGAAGGGACTTCTCCATAAGGCCAAGCAGAAGCATGAAGAAAATGAACCTCAACAGCAGCACTACATGTCCTTTAAAAGAGACATCATGAGAGGGGAGCCCAGCTGCTTTCTGGGACCAGCTCCTTGGGGTTTTCACGGAGAATGGTGTTTTACTACCATCATCCTCAGAGTCAAGAAAGGCTCAGGGTTTGGGTACCTTCCTGAGATTTTGTAGTTGAGCCCTGAGATAAATCTGGGTTGCCCTGGAAATCGTGTTGAGATGAATGGTGATTAGTTCTCTGGGGTAGATATGAGGGGTTGCAATTCAGTGTGAGCCCGTCTGTCTGTACGGGGTGGTTGGAACTCAGAATGTTCTGGAAACAGCCAAGCTCTCCAGATGTACTCTGCAAATGCAGGGCATGGAGGATATGGTGGGGGTGGGGGTTTTTGAATCAGATGGAGTTCTTTGTCTCCTCCTGTCTCCTCTTTCTTTGGTGCTTCCTGGGCACCCAGGGTATCTTCTGAGGTCATAGAGCAAAGCAGAGAGTGTTGGGGCTCCACAGAAAGTAGATGGGTAAGTGGCAGGCAGTTATGTAGGCAGGGGCAGCCTTCTTGGCCTCTGATTTGTCCCCACATATTCTCTCTTTCAGAGGTTTCAACTGACATGCCTGATCATCGCTGTAGCCTCCTCTCAGGATACATGCATGGAAACAGGAATCACCTGGGTCTTTGTTCACCTTCGAGTGGGTCATCCAGCACTCACTGATGCATAGGGTGGAGCAGGGAGCCTGCCAGGATGCTGAGAATCTGACTGAGGTCAGAACCAGACTTTTCCCAGCTCTTCATCTTGCCAGTGCTTAGGCAGGGCCTGGGTGGAGGATTATCTTGGAATCACCCTCTTGCCAGCCCCAGGAAAAGGAGAGACCACTGGAACAGCAGCTGGGAACTTCTCTGATTGCTTCCCTTATGACAGCAGAGCACTTTATGTCCATGACATAAATGAGAAGATTGAATGCTCACAAAGAGCATTTTCGGGAAGAACAACACACCTGGGCTTGTGTCTCAGTCTGTGCCAGCTCCTATCTTTAAGGTCAGAGATTTGAAGGCTCCTCTATTACCCATCTGGGGCCACTAGGGGAGGCAGAGGAGTGGCCAGTGGGGACACCTGAAGCCTGGCCTCTCATTCTTGCTGATTCAGCTTCCTGGAACCCTAAGTGCTCACTAATGGGGCATCCCTTCCCACTGTCATGCAGGGGGTACCCCAGATCCCACAGCCCACTTCCCCAAACCCAGGCCTGAAGGGCGGTTGGCACCTGGGCTGGTGGAGGGTGGCAGGGGTCAGGGGCTGGGTTCCTGGGGCAGCTGGGCTGCATATAGGGCCAAAGTGTGGTGCAGGAACTGGTATTGCTCCGCAGTCTGGATCATTCCTCCTCTGCAGGAAGAAACAGACCATGATCGAAGGAGGGACAAGGAGCCTGCTGAATGGCTGGGGTCAAACATCTCCCTGGTCTTACTGGGAAAGTCCTGTCTTTCTCCCTCCCCTGTGTTAATTTTACTACTTTCTATTCCTCCTTGAGGACCCTCAAGCTTCCCCTCAAGAGAGGGAGGCTGGGTACTAAGGGGGAAGTACCCTACATTGACACTTGGTCTTCTCTGATCCATTTAGCTCCTGAGCAAAACCAAACTTCTGATTTCCTCAGGGTGGGTCAGGAATATCCCTGAGCCACAAGTTTTCCTTTCTAATAATCCTAAAAGTAAAAATAGTAATTCTGTGCATTTGTATAGCAGTTCCCGCTTTCCAAAATACTTTCATATAAATTCATATAAATTTTCATATAAATTAACCTATTCCTTTCAATAGCACTCTGAGGATGAAGGAATGGACCCAGAGAAATTTAGAGACAGCTCAGTAAGATGCAAGTGGGAATTTGGACCCTGCTTCTCAATCTCTAAATCCAGTAAGCATCGGGACTTGCCCATGGCCACCTCATATCTAGAATCAACTGTATCTTTTTTTTTTTTTTTTTCAAGCTCTCCCAAATAGGCATTTGGAAGAGGCTGGGGAATGCACGAGAAATTGAAGGGTCCTGGGAAGTCCATAGGGTGGCATATTTAATTCCAGGCCCCAAGCTAAAATTCCAAATAGAGATTCATTCCTGGATGTTAGCTGCAAAATAAACAGCTCTTAAGCCAAAGGGATCCTTTCCTTTCTTGAAAGAGTGCTTGATGGTGATTGTCTAGTGGTGCTGATGCCCAAGGGCCCTGGCCACTCATTAGCATGACTAGTCCTGTTTATCATGCACCCACCTGTCTAGCCGCAGTTGGCACACAATGCCCAGAATGTCCACTTCCCCTCGGGCCTTCAGCTGTTGGCAGCCAATTCGGGTGGCTATGAAGCAGCCTGTCCGGCCAATCCCTGCACTGGATATAACCAGAGAGAAGACGGGGAGGTCACAGGAGGGAAGAAGCAAGGGAGTAAGGTGAACAGGAAACGTGGGAGCCGGGTCCCAAATCGATGGACAAAAATGGGACGTGCTGGGCGTGGTGGTGCATGACTGTATTCCCAGTGACTCTGGAGGCTGAGGCAGGAGGATTGCAAGTTCAAAGCCAGCCTCAGCAACTTAGCAAGGCCCTAAGCAACTCAGTGAGATCCTGTCTCTAAATAAAATATTAAAAAGGGCTGGGGATGTGGCTCAGTGGTTGAGTGCCCCTGGGTTCAATCCCTGGTACCAAACAACAACAACAACAAAATGACCTCAAGGTGCTGTATTTGTGGGGCAGGATTCTGAGGATGGAACGCTATACCCCAGCTTCCAGCACCTCTGGAGGAGTTTGCCTCTCTTTGCATTGGGGGAGATGAACCCGTCTCCTGCATGCTAAGCATGCGCTCTACCACTGAACCATGCCCCAGCCCTGAGCCTGCACTGCTCCTCAGCCTCACTCCAGGCCTAGTCCAGGTCACCTTCCGGTTCCTGTGGACATTGCAATGATCTCTTTTCTGCGTAACAATCTACAACAGTTTCCAACTGACGGTGCCCCACTGTGGGCTGGCTGCTCCCTCAGGCCCTCCTTATCTGAATATGACTTCCTCCCAGTTTATACTCAGCCTCCACGGCTACCTAGGCCTGCTCCCTCTACGCCTCCCTCCATTCCATCCACAGTCCTCTTCTCTCTGCTGTGCGCTATCTTGCCCTTTATTTCAAAACCCTTCTTGAACAACTCTTGCATGACCCCTGATAGAAACCACTAATGACACCCAGCACCTATATCCAGGGGTCACCTGTGGGTGAGCCCAGGAGGCCCCTCTAATTTATACTTTTTTGCCTGGATGTTGTTTTATTTCGGATGTCCACTCCCCAGTGGTCTCCTTGCTTTATCTGTCCCCTGTGTCACCCCCCACCCACTCCTACTTTCATTCTGTAGCCAAAGCATCCTTTTAAAATAGCAAATCTGAGCCAGGCTGGGTGGTGCATGCCTGGAACCTCAGCAAGTTTGGAAGACTGAGGCAGGAAGATCACAAATGTGAGGCCAGCCTGGGCAGCTTAGCAAGACCCTTAGAAGACCATGCCTCAAAAATAAAATAGAAAGGGCTGGTGATGTAGCTTGGTGGCAGAGCACTGGCCAGCATGTGGGAGGCGTTGGATTCAATCCCCAGTACCCAAACAAACAGAACCAAAAAGCCTCAAAGAAATAAAATGACAAATCCAAGGTCTTGGGTTCTATCCTTGGCACCTAAATAAATAAACAATAAAATAAACCCAAGTGTTTTAGTCAGCCCTCTAAGGCTGCTCTTCACGTGGCCTTCACTTGCCTTCTGGAATCATCTCCCATCATTATTCCCACACGTAATGGCCCACCCTCTCACCCTCCCACCCTGCAGCCAGTAATGGACCAAGTTTTAAATTTCTTCTCTCGGCCTTTGTGTGTGCTGTTCCGTCTGCTTGGAATGCTTCCCCTGTCCCTTCTCACTTGATCATTTCCCTTACAGGTCCTAGGGTAGCTTAGCTGTCCTTCCTCTTGGAAAACCTCTGGTTAAAGTCTGAGTTAGGCAACCTGACTCTACACTGCCCATCAGAGCTCTCACAGCATCGTGTTGTGTTTAGTTGTTTAATCTGCCATCATTCCCACCAGGCCCTAAAACTGTCAGGGAAGAATCCAAACTACTTCGGTTACTGTTACCTACTTAGAGTCTAACATTGTGCCTGACAATAAGAGGTTTTCGATAAATACATGTTGAATGATCCCCTAACAGCAGGGATTGTACATGTTTCCTTTTAATAGCCAACTAGGAGCTTCCCGATATTCTGACGCCTCTCTGCATTGTGCCCGGGTGTGCAGAGATGTCTGGGTTCTGCGGGAAGGAGGTAGTAAGAGCAGAACACTTGCTGAATGACACAGATTCCTGTCCAAGTAAGAACTAGGCCTGCCTGATGCTCTTCTGCTCCGACCCCCTTCCCAGACCCAGTGGGAGGGAGGGGAGCATGGGATCCAGGCCACGGTGGAAGCAGCGGTCCCCCACCTGCAGTGGACCACGATGGGCCCGGTGTTGGCAGCTGTCTCTGGGCTGTCCTCCACCTCAGCCACCAGGCGCAGCAGGGGCCCGGCTGATTCCGGCGTCTGGTGGTCAGGCCAGGCTGAGAAGAGGATGTGTTTAACTGACCGGCGTTCCTCCTGGTGCTGGGATAGAGACAAGGCGTAAGGACGGGGGCCGGGGGAGGGGCACTGCCCACCTTCTGTGGCATTAGAGGAGGGCAGGGGCTACAATAACCCTGTGGGGGAGTCGTCAGCTCAGAGCGGGCAGGGCTGACTCTTCCGGCTCATCATCCCGCCACGCTAAACCCAGTGAAGGAGCACCGTCCTGGGACAGGGAAAGACCCAAGTTCAAGGCTTGACTCTGCCTCTGACTAGCACATAACCCCGTTTTCTTTGCCTAAAAAGTGGGAACGGTGATATATTGGTTTACTTCCTGGGATGCTTGGAAAATAATGAATCAACAAAGAAATGTTTTGAAAAATGGAAAACACTATGCAATCATAGAAAACCTTTCTAAAGCACTTTCACGTGGACTGTTACACATCCCTTCCAACCTCCTCTCATTCCTTCAGCGCACTCTGGATCCTTCCTCTCCTTGCTGGACCACTCAGCAGGGGTAGAGTGGCTTCCTGTCCATTCCTATATGATTTGTTCCCTCTGTGCTATTAGACTAGGGGCTCCCTGAGGTCAGTGCCCAAGTCTCTCTTCTGTGGATCAAACGCCTCTTTTAGATGTGGGCTCAAGATTTGGATGAGCAAGCTTGGCTCCCAGCAAAGGTTGGGCCTGAGGCCCAGAGATGCTGGGGGTGGTCCAACTTCCCTGGGGTGGTACCTGGATGGTGAGCTGCCGCACAGTGTATTCTGGGCATTCTTTGGTATCCTGGATGCGTATCTGGAAGGGTCCATAGGTTTCCTCTTTTGTGGGCCAGTAGTGGACACATTTCTAGAAGGGAGGGAGCTAGGAGTCAGAAGGGGGGTGTCTATCAGCTGCAGCAGGGGTTGGGGAAGCTCTGAGGGGGCTGGTCTCACCCTGCATATCCCATCTCCTCTGGGGAGGTCAGCAACTGGGACTTGGCTCTCCTGAGTTTGACCCTGCAGGCCAAGTATTCGTCCCATCTCATATTTTGGCCAAGACCCCGCTACCTGGAGAATAGCTCAGACAAGAGCCAGGGTTGCCTGTCAGTGTTCTTAGCTCCCAGGGAGCCTGTGGTGCCAAGCTGCCTGCGTGGGGGTGTGTGAGTGTGTTGGGGCAGGATGTAGCCCTTTTGGGGGTTCACCAAGGACTGTGGCTCTGCCGCCTACCTCCTTGCCCTCTCGGAGCTGAGTGAGCATGACAATAAGGCACACTTCTTCTTGCCACACCATCTCCCAGAAGTCTGACACGGTGTTGGGCATGGGACCCTGGGTCGCGATATAAACCTTCTCCTGCCCATCGTAGCCCTGGGGAGGTGGGAGCACAGGGAGGCAGTGAGATCCGGGTGCCAGGGAAAGCCCAGGCTCTGCAGGTGCTGGATCAGGCTGAAGCCAGTGAACACACGCACGTGTACAAGCACACACACTCTCAGAAGCCACAGGGTGGAAAGGACAAGGTCTTTTTGTTGTTGTTTTTTAATTGAACCCAGGGCCTGGTACAGGCTAGACAAGTGCTCTACCACTGAGCCACATCCCCAGCCCAGGACATGGGTTCTGGAGTGAGGAACATGTGAGTTCAAATCCCTGTTCTGATGTTTCCTAGTTATGCTATTATAAGCAAGTTACCTAGCTTCTGTAAGTCCCAGCTTCCTATCTGTAAACTGGGCATACTGATATCTCTCTTGCAGGAATGTAGTGTGCATTAAAGTTAATACAATATACTAAGAGTCTGGCATATAATGGGTGCTATATAAAAGTTTGTTCCCTTCCTCCCTTGCTGCTTTCTTCTAGCACAAAATACCAAAATTGTTCATTGATTGTGAATTAATGTTTCACTTTTATATATCACTCTTATATATTTAGCAGTGAAATGTAGCACCCTCTCTCAGGCCTGTCTCTGTCACCTTCAGGATCCTCAGTTTCCTGTTCCTCAAGGTGATGGTGAAATCCAGCCCACTGTTCTGCTAGTTTTGCCTGACTAGTGGAAGACCTTGGGTCTGCACTGCTTTTCTGACAACAGCTATTCGGCCTGCAGCCTCAACTGCTGTCATACCCATGTTGGCCACTAGAGGGGGCTGCTTCTATTTCTACTTAGGGTGGACAGAGGTGAGAAGTTGGGGTAGAGAGCCCACCTTGCTTTTAGGTTCCTATTACTTGGACATTAATCCAACCATTTCCACAAAGGAGGGGATGTTTGGGAAAAGCACATGGGTGGGGGTTCTTCCGTATTTGCATTGGCCTCTCCCATGAATATCTGGGGGGAGCCTGGGCGGTTGGTGGGGGTGGGTGTTACTATTTGTGTTGGTCTCTCCCATGAAGATTTCAGGAGTCATTAGCCTTTAAGAAGCTAATGGCTAGGTTCAGCAATGTTCATTTTCCTGCCAGGTTTAGAGACTTGACATACACAGGGTGATAAGGTGGTTTAAGGAAATTTGGCATCTCTTCTTTTCAGAAAATTTTTAGCATGTTTTCTAGGTTGGTGACTTTGGGTCTGTTTAGTGTCCATCCAGCCTGGCAGGGCTGTGACAGCAATGAGTCAGAGCAGACAGGGACATCAACGCCCCTGACCTACCAGCCACAGCTGGGAGATACCATCTGACATCTTCAAACACAATCCCATCACACTACCGTTGCGCCGGTACTGCAGCCCGGCTACTCACTCGGATGTAGTTGGCATTGATGTAATCTCCATCCTCCTGGCTCTGCACCCGACCGAGACAGACACGGCTCTGAGGATCTAGGAAGTAAAAATCAGTGGCGGTCAGAGGTCAAAAGGTGACCAACTAATACAGACTCTAACTGACTCAGAGAAAAGACTTGTGACTGTCACAGTCCTTTATATATAGCAAGTAGCCCAATGCCCACTGGATTATTTTATATGTAGATAATAGGCAACCACAGAATAATTTTGAGTGGGAGATTGATATCAATTTCCAGCCATAACTTGGGAAGGCTAACTGAGTGGTACTGTGTGGGATAGACTAGAGAGGAAAGGGCACGGAGCTGCAAAGATCACACAGGAAGTTCTTGTAACGATCTACTCTTGAGATCAGTGAGGGTGCAGAACAGGAAAATACGAGTAAAATTGGAAAAAGAAGTGCTGTAGAGAAAGAGTGTCTTTTCAGTGATGGATATGGGGTCCAGAGGAGTGACTTGCCCAAGATCACTTGGTGGTTAAGTGGGACTCGGACTCAGATTTCATTCAGCTACTAGATCCTGTGGTTTCTCCTCTAGGGGATGGGAGTTCTCCAAATCAAATCCAAACGAGGATAAAGAAGCAGGCCTGTGAGGAAAGGAGAGGGGATACTCCCCTCCAGAGCCAGCCTGGCTATGAACAGAGGAGGCCCAGAGGCCAGGGAAATCTCAGGCAAGGGGACTGTCCCCTCTCTGGTGGCTGCAGGGCTGGTCAGAATTAGGAAAGGACTAAACTCACATCCTCTCCACTTGGCGGAGCACTCCCAGCCTCTGAACCCATCTCAGCTGGCAGAGGCGCAGGAGGAGGAAGGGAGTACCAGCAGGAGGTAACCCCAGTGTGGAGTCACTGCAGGGGGCAGCCTGATGGGGCTGCTCTCAGGGCGGGGGTGGGGGGGAGAGGCTCAGAGGTCTCTGCAGAGCAGGAGGTGCTAGCCCTGGCTTGTCAGCCCAGCGTCCCCCATCCCAACCTGCCCAGCCTCCATGTGTGTTTCTCAAAGCCCTCTATGTCTTGGGGTATCCTCCCAGAAACCTCTGCTGCTGTGAAGCCTCCCTACATGGGAGGAAGATGAGGAAGTTTTGGTACAGGGAGCTGTGTGACCTTGGGCAAGCTATGTAATCCTCTGTCCCTCGGTTTCCTCATTTGCAAAATGGGCATACTAATACCATCATGCCAGCTTCACAGGGACACTGGGAGAAATGAATGAACCAAAAGGGTGGAGGGCAGTACCTGGCCCACAGTAGGCATTTGCAAATTTTATCATCGCTGCTGCTGCGATTATTGCCCCTTCTTTCCCTCATCAGGGAAAGAATATTTCCAAGTTCTCTTGTCCTTCCTTCACCCAGGCTGTGCATCTTGCCTTCTGAAGCTTGCCAGTCCTGGGCAGAGTGCCTACCTCCCTCCATCCCCACTGCCGCTCTTACTTGGCAAGATGGTCTTGTACCGGTCCTTGGAGGCATGACCAGGGATATCCAGGTCTTCAGGGTTGACGAAGTTTGAGGGGATCTTCTGGCAGGGGAAGAAATGAGTGAACAGCTGCTCCCTTTCCCAGCATGCTTTTCTCCCCTTCCTCCCTTTCTTACTAGTGCTGGACCCTGGCCATCCCTTCTTAGCAGGCTAGGGTGGAAAGTAAAAGAGGAGACATGGGGGCAACCTCCTTTCCTGAGCCCCCAGGGTGCAAAGAGTGCCCAGGGTGTCCATGACGGACTGAGGCTAGCTGAGCACCTCTAATACAGAGGACAGACTGATGCAGAAGGGACCCCAAGTTCTTACCAAGAATTCCTCCTCCAGTTGCTTGGGGCTGGGTGGCTGGTGCTGCAGGGCCCAGCAGGTCAGGGGGTGTCCAGCTGTGCGCAGAAAGTGTAGGGTGACCTCCCGGGGTGTGTTCACGGAGCAGATGGGCTCCACGGTGCCCAGGGAGCGCACATCCAGCATCAGAGCCACATTGGAGCCCCGCCTAACGAGCACCCAATAAAAACCGTTTATGTTACAGTTATTATTGTATAGGGTACATTTGAGGAGGCGGCTCCTCGTCAGTGCTCCAGAGGCCTAGTGCATTCGAGGGTTCAGGGCCCTGCTGCATGCTTTTGTCCCTTTGTCAGCCAGATAAGGGAACACGGAAACAACTGCTCTTCCCCGCTGCCACCTCTTCTCCTTCTCAACCTGGCCCGCAGGCTCACACCTACACGCAACCTCTCCCCAGGGACAGCCAGCCAAACCTAGGATTCAAGGTGCAGGCTCAGGGTTGACATGAAACTCTGTGCCCCAGAAACACAAAGAACATGCAAAGGATATGCAAATTAGTATGATCGGGTTTTCTTTCCAGATTGGAGTCCAAAGTAGAGGGTCTCTGGACTCAGCTATCAGAACTGGAGGGGCAGATGGAGGGAGGGGAGAAGCGAGCCGGGGCCCAGGGCTGGGAAGACCCTCTCCACAGGGAAGATCTCACCTCTCCTGTAGCCGCACATGCTTCTTGGCTGGTGCTTTGGCAGGTGGAGGTTGGGTCATCTTGGCTGCCCCTAAAGATGAGGTCGGCCACAGTGCTCTGGAGCGCCCCCCACAGGCCTGGACCATGCTGGGGTGGGGCACTGGCCCAAGGGAGGCTCACTCGGCCATGGCCATGACGTCTGCCTGGAAGACAAGGCCCTGCAGCTGCTGGCCTCAGCCTGTCTGGCCAGAAGGAGGCTCCCAAACCCTGTTCCTCAAGAGGTGGCCTCATTTTCAGCCCAAGGACAGGATCTCTTTGGTGGGATCCAGGGCACAGGCCACAGTCTGACTGAGGTTGGAATAAGGAAAAGATAAAGGGTGGAGTCCTGGATGAAGATAGGAAAGAATCCAGAGGGAGAAGAAGGAGGGAGACCAAAGCGCACAGGGCTCTAAGCTGGGGTCCCGGTGAGAGGAGGCCAGGGAGAAAGGTCAATGGTGGGAACCACACAGAAGGAAGGGACAAAGCTCTCAGAAGCCACCCCTGACTCTAACCAGTGGGACTGCTCCTGAATGAGAAAGCGCACGCCTCTGGCAGTGTTGGAGGCCGTTGGAGACCCAGACCCACCGGGCTGCTGGCCCCTCACATGGTCCTCTCCGAACCGCTGGTAGGTCCACTCCCAAGATAATTTCTGGCTTCTGGGGTCCCCGTCCTGGGAGGTTAGCCTGGGGGTGTTTCCTTCCTCCTCCTGCCCTTCCCCCATCTCCCGCCTCTGTAACCGTCACAGGAAATGGCCTCACCAAGCCCTTGAGCGACAGTGCATGGTGAGGCGACAGCTAGGGGCATGAGTGGGGGCATGGAGGTGATGAAGCCACCTCTTCTAGGGGCAGTCCCCATCTCTCAGAGCCAGGGTCTCAGGTGCTGAGACAGCAGGGTCTAAGTTGCTAAGCCCACAGGGATGGAGGTGAGGGGACAGCGTGGGCCCTTGCAGGTGCGGGTGGTAGAGAGGGCTTCTCCTGCAGCAGGAGGGCTCTTTCACTCAGTTCTCTGCGCTCCCTGTGGCTTCCCTGCCCTCCTGGCTTCAGGGACATCAGGTGCATGGACACCCACTCCCCAGCTGGCACCAAGGGCCCACTCGCCCTCCCACACACCCCCTTCCCCGGGCTGTCCCCACCCTGGGGCACAGCACTCCTGCTCCCTGCTTCAGGTACTTACTGAAGCAGCTGTGTTCCCCAGGCTGCCTCTTGCCAGCTGTCTATCTGTCTGTCGGTCTGTCTTTGAGGACTGAGAAGGATTCAGGAAGCCAGTTTCCTCCCTCGGCCCCTCCTCGCTTCCACCCACGCACACCCCGGCTTGCTCGTGCCGCCCTCCCGCGCCTGTGCAGCTGCCACCAGGGGTCGGTGCCTCCTGCCTGTGCCCCTAGAGGCTTCGTGCGATGTCTTGGCACCTTTGCCAGGGGCCAAGGTCCTGTTTCTGGGAACAGGTGAGGGGCTGGGCCTTCCTTGAGCACCAGGTTCCTCTGACTTCTAAACCCTCTTCCCTCCTGCCACACTGCTCCTGTGGGTCCTTGTCACGTCCCATTTCTGTCTGCTTTCTGGGCAGAACTCAGCTGGCCCCTTGCTCCATGCCATCTCACAAAGAACCCCAGGTGGCTCCTCGTCCACCTGACCATGCCAGAGGCTTATTTCCACTCCTGTGCCTCTGCCCAGGGGCCCTCTCCCTGGAAGCCCTTGCTGTTTCATGCCTTGGAACCTCATGGCCAAGAACAGGCTGCAGCTTCCTAGAGCAGATGTGGTGCAGACCTGGGGTGGGGAGCAGGGGGCAGGAGTCCTTGCTGCATGTGGGAAAGGAGGGCCCCTGGCTGGGCCAGAAGGGCTTCCTCAGGTTCTGAGCCCTGCCCAGCTCTCCGCTCCCTTGGCCTGCACATAGGCCAGCCACCCGGGGAGTGGACCGTAGAGCTGAGTTGGAGGAGAGTCTGGGGCTTCCCCTAGGTCCCCTGCCCCCTCTGGGCCTCCTCCCAGAACCTGACATCCTTTCAGAAGACTTACGAATCATCGACAGGCTCTGGCCCTCCTGCCAGGGGACTCCCATGTCCTCTTCACTACTGGGGCACCTGTGTGCCTGGGGCTTGGGGAGCAGCCCCCAAATCCAAGACGCCAGGGCCCTCCGCCCCTGCCTGGCTCCTCTGGCTGGCCCCTGGAGGCCTGCAGCCCAGCCGCCCCGCGGTTCATGCTGCTGCATCTCCTTAGACCTTGTAACATTCCCAACATCCTTCCTGGCCCCAGCACGCTCCCTCTGCATTCCGTCTCTTCCTCCCACTTCTCTGATTCAGCTGTCAAACGGTGACAGCAAAGAAGACATGGTGTACAATAGGCACAGGGGAGGGCACACAGGGGGCGGCAGGGGGCTTCAGCTGACCCTCACAGGAGAACGTTTGAGGTGAAGAACAAGAGTGACCCTTTGGGCTCAGGAGGCCTCCTGCTACCTTCCTTTGCCCTTGGGAGGTGAAGACTCTTTTCTGAGCCTCTCCTTGGCTAACTGATCCTGGGTCCATCTTCCCTGTAGTTGGTGTTCCTCTAAGAATGGTGGGGGGGGGTCGCCCAAGGAAGGGGGCTAGGTGGAGCTGGGAAGTATTTGGCTGCAGGGCCAGCGTGAGGTGGCAGGAGCAGGAGCCTGGGAATCCCTAGGTCGCTGTGGGCAATGATCTGAGGCTGGCCTCTGCCTTGACCTCCCCATGTGGGTCAGTGTTTCTTCTGGTCAGTGGTGTGGGCCCTGGAGTAAAGGAGGGGGCAGGAGGGGATTGGAAAGAGGGCCCCCCGCTCTGGGCCGACTGTTGATTATGATCAAGAACAGGAAGCTAGGATACCACAGGGGTGGGGGAGGAGGAAGTGGGCCAAGTCTCCCCTCCACTGGCTTGCCCAGTGCCCCCGGGTTTCCATGCCTGAGCCCTGTTGGCTCTGAGCACATCCCTGACCCCTCAGAGGCTAGGGCCGGCAGAGGTCCAAGTGGTTCAAGGAAGCCAGGAGCCTGGAGATGAGGAAGAGGGTTGATACAAGGGGTGGGTGTAATGCTGGACATTGAGCAAGACCCCGGGGCCCTCCCAGTTTCCTTTGGGAGGTGGAGGGGAGAATCACTTCTGGCCTCCTACCCACTCCCTCTCTCTTCCTTTGCTTAGAAACGCCTGGACATCCATGGAGCATGTGGCTCGAGACCCAACCACAGGCCTCTGATGGACAAGATGCTGCCCCAGCCCCTCCCCAGCCTGGCCTGGGAGCCTAGTCCACCTTCTGCGCCCCCCCCCCGCCCCCCGGTGTGAACTTTGCCCCATCTTGAGGCTCCTAAAGTGACTGTCTCTTCACTGAAGACCTTCCCATGCCTGGGGTGGAGCTCTCCCGGGTGGCTTTCCAAATTTCACCACTGAAATTTCTTATTTGTTTTCCTGGGTTGGGATTGAGTTTCCAGCTACCTTCTGCCCCGGAGAATGTGTATACTAATAGCTGGGAGCCGGAAGACCTGCATGTCAGGAGTAAACTAGGGCCCAGTGCTGTGTGACCTTGGGCAAGTTACGAAGGCTCCCTGTGTCTCCGACTCCTCCTCAGCTTCCTCCCTTCCCAGGGGGATGATAATAGGGATAATAACCCCATGTGGGCAGATGAAGGGAGACCTGTGAAGTGCTTTTGTTCACAGGAGAGCTCAGGAGTCAGCAGAAGCAAGAGAAGCTGGTGAGGGAAGTGGGCCAGGGAGCCACACTGGATGGGGGAGAGCTGCGTGGGGGAGGCCATGGAGGCTATGCCTTACCCCTCACCAGCCTTACATCCTCCAGGGAGAAGGTGTCAGCGCAGCTCAGGGGAGGCTCTGCAGGGAGTAGCTCATAGCAGCCAGAGAGGACAGGGAGGAACTGGCCAGGCTCTCGGGCCAGGCTGGGGAGGGGCTGATGCAGGGCGAGGACACGTGTCTCGTCCCATCTGAGACTTGTGGTCCGTCTGGCTGCACACACAGTTACCACTTGGCTCTCCAGTCTGTCTCCTCCAGTCACTCCTGATTCCTGGGGCTGTGAACCTTGACTCCCATGCTCAGTGTGAGAGCCCCTGGGGGACGGGATACACCAGCAACTCCCAGAAACCCCTGTCCTATAAAATCCCAGGGGGCATCTTGGGGAAGGGTCAGCTGCTGGGGGCCAGGACTGCTGGGCCTCACATCTGTCCTGTTCCTCTCCTTAGCTGCCCTACTAGCTCCTCTCTGGACAAGCCCTGAGATCCTAGGTGGCTCTTCCTGAGGAAGCCGACTTGTTCTGCCCTGACTCGGCGGGCCCAGGCTTGTCCTGGGGCGTTGGGGAGACAGACACCGAGGTCTTGGAGCAGGAGGCAGGGATACACCCGACACACGGTGAGTGGGGCAGAGGAGTGCTGGGCGGCCCCCTGGGCTAGCCTCCAGGGAGGCCCACAGGGCATGTCCCAGGCTGCCCCTCTGTGCCAGCCACCTCAAATGCCATCACCCACTCCAACCCCATTTCCCTCCTGCTACCATTTGAGTGCCCTTCTGGTACAGGGGACTTTTCCATACCCTTCAGCCCTGGCTGAGAGGATCAGCTCAGCATGGAGGAAACCAGGGCCAGCCTGCTGGGAGTTCCAGGAAAGACCCCAATTCCTCTCCTGTCGCTGGGACCCTGGCAGGAGAACGTTAGGGCAGAGGAAAGTCCCTCCCTGTCTCCAAGCTCAGAGTCAGAGAAATGGACATCTGCTCTACAGCGTGGCCCTTTCCTCCCAGGGGCTCTCCTGTCGGCCTCCCCCTGGGTGTTGTTTCTGGACACCCCCTCGTGTGTCCATTCAGACAGGCGTGAGCTCCCTCCTGATACACCTGTGCACACTTGAACACACACTGTTGGGGCACACCCCTGCCCAGGCCCCCAGCCCCTGCTGTCTCTCCACAGCTGCACCTAGGCCTCCCCCTTCCCCGGCGACCTTCCCCAGAACGTGGGAGGGACAGTGGGCGACTTGTCCTCTCCTGCCTGCTGATTATCTTCCTCAGCGTGGGGGATGCCCAAGGCCTGGCTTCGGGTTGTGGGAGAGCAGAGGAGGGGCCGGAAGAGCTGCCTGGGACAGCTGCAGGGAGAGACAAGGCCAATTCACATTTGGGAGCCCAGACAGCAGGACCTGCCACTGGCCCTCTTCTGCCTCTTGACTGACTCTTTCCAGAATGAACTGGTAAGGTGCCTTGAGACCTTGGGAGGACCCTCGGGGTTCTCTAGGGAGAGGATGTGGGTTTGTCTGTGGGGGTGGCTGTTGGGGAAGAGGTACAGCCCTGTGGTTCTTTTTTTGCTGAATGGAGAGGCTTGGTCTTGGGGGTAGGCGGTGCTGATTCTTATCTGTCAGAAACTTTCTGTACTCTCTCTGGAGCCCCCCTCCCTTCCCAAAGCTGCCCCTGGCTGGGTTGGGGGGCTGGCAGCTGGGCCTACTGTGGTAAAGTGCCTTCTCAAGGTTCTCTCTAGCTTCAGAGTCAGGGCTGTCCCCAACAGGCCTCTCTTTGGTGGGGACTTTGGGACCACCCCATGTCCTGCTCTATCTCCTTAGATTCTGAATTAGGATGTTTCCACCCCACCATCTCTCCTGTTTGTGGCTGCTGGTCGGGACTCTGCTAAAAGAACAGAGTAAGTTGTCCCCAGGTGAGGTGAGATGGGGAAAGGACCAGGGTAAGGAGTTGCCCCACCTCTTGGCCAGAGCGGGACGGGGACCTTTCCCCTTTCTTGTCAGTTTTCCTAGTTGCTAGGTCCCCCACCCCCACCTCTTCTGAAAGAACACACGTGTGCATATGTACACACACACACACACACACACATGCACACACGCACACAAACACAGCCTGGAAAATCTGATGAGTCTGCAGTACTGAGTTTCCAGGCCCCTGTCCAGGGCCGGGTGGGCGGCTCTGAGGTTTGGGGCTGGGTGGAGGGGGGGTGCAGCCCCCAGTGCTGGGCTCTGGTACAGGCCCGTCCTCCCTGCTGGGGCAGGCCCAGGGGAGTCTGGCCCCCGCTCAGAAGATGCCTTGCTGTTGGAGTCTCGGTACCGGCTGCTTTCTGTACACCCCCTCCTGGGCTTGCAGAGTCCTGGGCTCTTCCTGGGGCCCAGCACCTCTCCTCTGCTCCCTTCCCTCCCACCCGAGCTGACTTGGCACTTGGCGTGGGAGCACCTGGGTGAGCGGTGCCAGGTGAGCAGCTGGCTCTAGGCAGGGTGAAGGGAGCACGAGTGCCAGATTTTTCTAGGCCAGGTCTCAGGCGGGCGCAGCCGGGACTCTGCAGGGCCGGGAGGGGCAGGGGAGCCAGGGTGGGCACGGCTGCCAGAGGTAAGGGAAGTCAGGAGAGGACCCCAGGGACTCTCGTCCTTCCAAGTGAAGAAGAGCGACTGGGGGGCTAGGAACCGGGTTTGCCATCTCTGCTGTATGTAGTCAGACGTCCCAGTCCCAGGTTCAAGTCCAGCTTCTTTCCTTGTACCTGTGGATCCCTGGGCTGGACTCTGCCCCTTTCTGAACTTTGACTTCCTCATCTGGGCAGTGGAATGATGATCCATCCCAAGGGCCAGGTGAGCTCTGGATCCACTGTCACACAGACTCAGGGCTTAAAGGATGAGCTTCTGGGCCTCTGTCCAGTACAGCATAGTGCCACCCGGGTGCCCAGAAAGGGACACATACTCAGCTGACCCATCCACGCAGAGCACAGGAACATACACCCACACCATGTGACCAGGACCTCCCCTCTATCCCCACAGAAGCACAAACATCCTATTAATCTCACGCACATATGAGGGAGTCAAGGGACACGGCCCCTCTTGCAGGGTCAGGGAGAGGGGAAGTTAGCTGTCTCGGCTGTGTGTGACCATCTGCAGGGTTGTTACTCGGTCATTCCTGAGAGCACAGGACATTCTCCTCTCTGGGAGCAGCTGCTGGAGGTGGGCTGGAGGAGGGAGAGACCCAGCAGGGAGGTGGGTTTGGCTACTGTCTGAGAGTTACAGATCTCTTCCACCTTCTGGGCCTAGAACCGGCCTCCTTCCCCTCACAGAGTCTTGCCCAAACTGGGCGGGGTAGAGTCGGGCTCTGGTTGGAGGCAGCCCCTTGCTCTTTGCTGCTGTCTGCTTGAAATTCTGCCCTTGCCCGCCCTCCAGCAGGGCAGGGAAGGGCTTGGTGGGGGCGTGGCTCTCGTCCTGCAGCCTCCCAATCTTCCCTCTGCAGACATCCTTGGGATGAAGCCCCCAGTCCTGTTCGTCCTGCTCTTCTGGCTCCCGGGCTTTCTGGCTGAGGTAAAGTGGGCATGGGGGGCACACCCAGCAAGTGGGCCCCTGTTGTCCAGGGCATGTCCAGGCCTCCACCTCTCGGCAGAGCCCACAGCTGGTCTGCATTAGGCGAGGAGGAAGGCTACTCCTTCCCACTCGGGCCAGCATGGAGGACAGATCACTCCAACTGCCAGGCTGCCTCCCATACCTTGGGCGAGTCTCCAGGGGATGCCCCTCTGCAGTGTGTAGGGGGGTGTCAGACAGGTGGGAGCCTGCTCTCTGATCCTGGCTCTGTCCCCCACTAGCTTTCCCAGAGGCCTCATCGATCCGGAGGCCTCTGCCCATCTCCTCTCCTCTCCTTTCTACAGGAAGACCCATGCCACGTCTTGGAAGGGAGCCCAGATGGGGAGGGTAGAGGTAGGTGTCTGTGGTGTAGGAGGGGGTTCTGGGGGCAAGGGGGAGGGTGAAGGGATGCTTTTTCCATAAGGGGCCTTGCCGCCCGCTTTCTGCCTTCCCTCCTTCCTTGGGGCCTAGGGGTGTCAGGAGACTCTGAGTGTACCCCTTTCCCCAGGTCCACCCCTGAGCGTGAACATCAGCAGTCAGGGCAGCCCTCCCAGCCTCCTTCTGAGCTGGGCGCCTACCCAGCCAGGTGGGCTTGGACATGTTCTCCACCTCACAAGCCTGAGCTCTCCTGATGGGCAGCAGCTCCAGGCCCACACCAATGAATCCAGCTTTGAGTTCCAGAACCTGGTGCCAGGGAGTCTCTACCAGCTGGAAGTGACTGCCCTGCAACCCTGTGGAAAGAATGTCACCATCACCCTCATAGCCCGCACTGGTATGGGACCTACAGGCTGAGGGGGCGGGGTCCTTTCCTGGGGTGGAAACAGGAGGTGGCTGCCCTGGAGGGCTGGCTGGGGACAGGAAACCAAAAGAGACAACTTCTCACAGGACCCAGTCTGGCACAGGGACCCATTTAGAAGCACTTACAAGCAGAAACACCACAAGCCCTCTCTTTCCACCTCTGATGCAGCCCCATCAATTGTCCATGGACTGCAGCTCCATGGCTCTGGGAGCCCAGCCAGCCTGGAGGCCTCGTGGGAAGATGCCCCGGGGGAGCAGGATGGTTATCAACTTCTCCTCTACCACCTGGAATCCCATACAGTGGCACATAATGTCTCTGTGTCCCCGGAAACCTCGTCCTACAATTTTGGCAACCTCTCGCCAGGTAGCGAGTATGTTTTGGAGGTTACCACGTGGGCTGGCAGTCTCCAAGCGAAGACCAGCATGCACCAGTGGACAGGTGAGGTGGGCACCTGGGTGAGGCCCCGTGTGGCAGCCAGTCTGGGAATAACAGTCCAGTGCCTTGTAAGCAGTGCCATGCCCCAGTGTGGCTGGGCCTCTGGGACCCCAAGTGCCCAAGCTGGCGCCAGCATCTTGCTCTGGGATCCTTCCTCAAGCCTGGCTTTGCTGTACTGTCCTTCCTCCAGAACCCGTGCCTCCAGGTCACCTGGTGCTGCATGCCCTGGACACCTGTGCCCTGCAAGCCTCCTGGAACAGCTCCGAGGGGGCTGCCTGGCTCCACCTAGTGCTCAAAGACCTCCTAGGTGGCTCCAATCTGACTGTAGAGGTCACACGTGGCGTCTCCAATCACACCTTCCTCCACCTGTCTCCGGGCACAGCCTATGAATTGACACTTAGTGCTGCTGCTGGGCCTCATCAGGCCATGGGGCCCAGTGCCACTGAGTGCACCTGTGAGTACCTGGGGGGTTGGGGAGGGATATAGCAGAGACTGCTCAGTTCATCTCCTCGGGTCAAGTAGCCAGAGTACAGCTGGCAGGGGAGCTGGGAGTTGGGAGGCTTGGAGCCTGCACCCGTCCTGTTGACTCGTGGTCGGTGCCCACCTGAGACGATGGCAGTGGAAGTAACAGTTATCATCAGTTGAGCCCCTCTGGGGTGGGCTCTGTGCTTGGCACTTTCTGTGTGTAGTTTTATTTAATCCTCCGTGAAGCTATATGTAGGTCTCCTTACCCCGTGTTATCACAGAGGGAACTAAGCTGCAGAGAGAGAAAGCACCCAAGGTCACAGTGTGTAAGAGCTGACCTCACCCTGGGCAGCACGCCTCATTTGCACTCTGAGAGGCGCTGTTGCGCCTTGGTGAAGAGTCGGGGAACCAGGCTGCCTGGGTTCTGAGTTTTGTTTCTGCTGCCTGCTGGCTGCACATCTCTGGATGACTTCCTCACCTTATTTTACTTATTTTATTTTACAGTCCTGGGGATCAAACTCAGGGCCTTGTGCATGCTAAGCAAGTGCTCTACCACTGAGTAGCTCTACCACCCCCAGCCTTTTTAAATTTTTATTTTGAGACAAGCTAAGCTGTCTCTAAGCTGCCAAAGCTGGCCTTGAACTTGCAATCCTCCTGCCTCAGCCTCCCAAACAGCTAGGATTACAAATCTGTGCCCAGTTCATGTCTGTTTGTTTACTTATTTATGTATTTATATATTTATGCATGTTTGGGATTAAACCCAGAGTCCTGTGCATGCTAGGCAAATGCTCTACCACTGAGCTATATCCCCAGTGCAGTTTCTTTTCTATTTTTTAAAAAAATATTTATTTTTTTTAGTTGCAGTTGGCACAATACCTTTATTTTATTTATTTTTATGTGGTGCTGAGGATTGAACCCAGGGCCTTGCATGTGCTAGGCGAGTGCTCTACCACTGAGCCATAACCCCAGCGCCCCCAGTGCACAGATTCTATATCTTTTAAAGGTAGTGAGTATCTTCCTCCTATGTCAAGAGGATTGAGTGTGAAGTTCTGTGTGCAGAGGCCTCAGGAGAGTGCTGGCAGACACACATTGGATCATATGATGTGCTCTTATTTTGCTCTTATTGCTGTCCGTGGCCAGATGGTGGCTGCCATATCCTGGTATTCATCCAGATTGTGGCAAATAGGGCTGCCAACATCTGGATGAGATGAGGCCCAGGGTGCATAGAAGCAGCTGGTACAGAGAGAGTGGGGCTTTTCTCACCCACTGCTTAGGTCTTCAGGAGTATTTGCCCCTATCTCCGCAGATCCCTCTGCCCCACTGGACCTGGTGCTGACTCCTGTGCCTCCCCAGCTCTGGGCAAGCTGGAAGGCAGGGCTGGGAGCCCGGGATGGCTATGTGCTGAAGTTAAGCGGGCCAGTGGAAAAGAATACCTCTCTGGGCCCTGAGGCCTGCAATGCTACATTCCCAGGGCCCCTCCCCTCAGGACACTATGCTCTAGAGCTGCAGGTTCTGGCTGGGCCCTATGATGCCTGGGCCCAGGCCAGTGCCTGGCTTGATGGTGAGTCTGGACTGGGGGAATAAGGGTGGGGTCCTGCCCAGAGCCATCTGCTTCAAGAGGCAGGTGGATCCTCATTCTCTGCGACCGGCCTCCTCTCCAGATTCTACAGGCCAGCCCAGGAAGGACCATGGGGCCAAGTTGCAGCTGGAAGGGTTGGAAGCCAGCAGGGAGCCTGGGCGGCGGGCACTGCTCTATGCCAATGATGCCCCAGGCCTCCTAGGAAACATCTCCGTGCCCTCTGGTGCCACCCAGGTCACCTTCTGTGGCCTGGTCCCTGGAGCACAGTACCGTGTGGATATTGCCTCATCCCTGGGAGTCATCACCCAGAGCCTCATGGGCCGCACAAGTGAGTGCCAGCTGCTGTGTCCCCTGGGACTGGGGCCGGGAGGCCTTGGTTTGGCGAGGGAAGTCACGTAGGGGAGTGGCTCATGAGAGCTGTGCAGGAGGCATCACAGGGCCAGTGACACATATGACTCCCTCCCCAACACCTTTCAGGTCCCCTGACACCACAGTCACTGGAGGTCATCAGCAAGAACAGCCCATCTGACCTGACTATTGGCTGGGCCTTGGCACCAGGGCAGCGGGATGGCTACAAGGTCACTTGGCACCAGGAGGGCAGCCAGAGGTCACTGGGAAACCTTGATTTGGGCCCAGATAATTCCAGTGTGACTCTCAAGGGTCTGGTCCCTGGCTTCTGCTACGCAGTGTCAGTATGGGCCTGGGCAGGGAACGTCAGCTCCAGCGTCCAAAGGATTCACTCCTGTACCCGTGAGTTCCAGCTTAGCCTCTGGGTGGCAGCTAGGGGCCTGGTTTCCTTTGCTCCCGGGCCTTCTGTATGTCATATTATTGACTTAGAGGGCCACTAGTCAAAGGCAGGCCTTTCCTGAATCTATTTGCAAATGTTTCCTACTTTCTACCATTTGGTCAGCTAGCCACTCACCCATCACACACCCTTTTATCACCCACCACTCTGCCATCCTTCCATTCAATCAACATTTGATTAACATCTCCCATTTCCTAGATATGGATTTAGGTGCTGAGGCTAAGCATTGGGAACAAAACAGTCTAGAAAGGACAATTGACAGATGGCGTATATGTCTATCACGCACGTGGTTTTATAGGCTGAATTATAAATGTAAATGTGTTGGTAGGAATATGCATGCTGTATTAACTCAAACTGTACAAAACTACATTCTTATAGGCTCAAATGGCGACTGTTGGGAATTTTATGTGGTTCCATCTGACTTCTGGACTCAGAGAAGGGACACTTGCTTCAGAAGTCAGGACAAGGTTCTCAGAGGAGAGTGAGCTGAGAGGCCTGAGGGGCTGGGTAGGAGGGGCGGAGGACTTCAGCAGGAAGCTAAGCATGTACCAAGGCCCACAGGTCAGAGACGGACAGACAGACAGACAGACAGACTGAGACCTTGCTGGAACTGAGCGTCCATGGATACACTGGAGAACAAAGACTCTGAGGCATGGGAGAGACTGGGTATGGAGCTGGGCGCTGGCAGAAGCAGAGTGAACCAGACACCTCCCCTGGAGCCAGGGTGTGGTGAGGGCACAGGTGTCTTTGCAAGAGGTTTTTCTAGGAAGAAAAAGAGCAGGCTTTGAGCCCTGTGAAATTGGAGTTTTAGGATGGGATGCTCGGGAGCTTGTTTGGGGAAAGAGGGGGGGGGGGATTCTGATGATTTCAAATCTCTTTCTTCTTGTCCTCTCAGTCCCTGTTCCTCCTGCCAACTTGTACCTGGGCTTTGCTGCCCAGCCTCCGGCTCTGAGGGCTTCTTGGAGTCCCCCACCAGGTGGCAGGGATGGCTTCCGGCTGCGGCTTTACAGCCTGGGGCCCCTAGCTCTGAAAAGCGAGGAAACCCTGGCCCCAGAGGCCCAGAACTTCTCCTGGGCCCAGCTGTCCCCAGGCTCCAAGTTCCTGGTGCAGGTGGCCACCCTGCATGGTCCAGAGGAGAGCAGCAGTGCCAATGCCACAGCATGGACCTGTGAGTGCCCCCAGTGTGGTCCTCCCTGCCTCTACCCTTGGGAGTCCCCCTCCCCACCCCAGTCTTCCTTCTTCCATGAGGGCCGCCATCACTGTCTTTAGATTCCTCCCAAGAAGGGTGAGACCTCAGGCAGGCTGGGAGGGGCTGGAGGGAAGTCTGGCCTGGGAGTCAGGAGACCTGAGTTCTAGCTGGGGCTCCACCCCGAGAGTAAGCTCAGCCCTCCCTGAGCCTCAGTGTCCCCAACTATAAAGAGGAACTTTGACAAAGTGACTGGGCTGGACTCAAGTGAGTCCAAATCCTGGGCTCAGGCTCTGAGGGTAGGAGGGCACTGACTGGGCCCCTACACATCCATCTGTCCATCCATGTAAGGGTCTTTAAAAGCCCCTTCTGCGGGGACTAGGCAAAGGCCCGTGAGTCAACTGTCACGCAGCCCAGTCTGCCTCTGACTGAGGGGGTGGCCGCCGGGAGGGTATTGATTAATTCAGCCGTCCAGCCCAGCTGAGCTTGTACCCTGCCTCCTGGGACAAATGGCAGACCCTGCTTCAGAGGAGAGTCATGATCCCGATGCCCTGAACCTGTATCTTGGCTCTTGGTTGTTCCTTAATTGAGCCAAGCAGAGAGGAAACTTCTGGAGCAGGAGAAGCCAGATATTTGACTTAGATTCTTTTCTTCTTTCCTGTCCATCACCCCATACCTTGTGCTCCCTGCAGCTCCTCTTGCCCCTCTTCTGGTCAACGTGACCAGTGAAGGCCCCACCAAGCTCCAGGCATCCTGGGTCCATGCTTCTGGGAACTGGGACAGCTACCAAGTGACTGTGTACCAAGGAGGTACCCGTGTAGCCACTGGCTTCGTGGGAGCTGAGGTGAACAGCACAAGCCTCTCATCTCTGACTCCAGGCACTAAGTACGAGGTGGAGATTGCCTCACGGGCTGGGCCTCTTCGCACCGCAGCAGCCAATGTCTCTGGTTGGACCTGTAAGTGGAGCCTGGGAAGGTCAGCGACAGAGGACAGGAGGGCAGGGCTGCCTCTGAGACCCCCTGCTCCTCCCTCAGTGGCACGTTAGCTGTCCATTAGTCCCACCTCTACACAGAAGGCCCCTGCATGTGGTTAATGAATTCTGTCACCATTCAGGGGTCTCTCAGGACTAGGCCATGGAGCCTGATTGGCCTGCTCGCTCTCCTTCCCTCCACAGCCCCGCTCATGCCCAGTGAGTTGTTGGTGTCCATGCAGGCGGGCAGTGCTGTGGTCAACCTGGCCTGGGTCAGCAGCCCCTTGGGGCAGGGAACCTGCCATGCCCAACTCTCAGAAGCTGGGCACCTCTCCTGGAAGGAGCCCCTGGAACTAGGCCAAGCCCGCCTCATGCTGAGGGGTCTCACCCCGGGACGCAACCTCTCCCTGTCAGTGCTGTGCCAGGCGGGGCCTCTCCAGGCCTCCACTCACCCTGTGGTACTGCCAGTTGGTAAGTGGCTGCCTGCTGGGGGAGGGTGAAGTGCCCAGACCAGCAGGTCCAATCCAGCCCATTGCCCATCTCTTGGAGCCACCTGCTCCTTTTAGTGGCTATTGTGACCACCTCTGCCTTGGGTTATGCCCCATATCCAGATAAGCAGGGATGAAGACAAGTTGTCTCTCCCTGTGGCTGAGGTCCCTTTCCACAAGCATAAATGTCCAGACCCTTCGTGCCTGCTGATTTTGGCAGCCCCCACCCAGATGCCACCCTCTTGGGGGACACGGACACCCACACAATGCAGAGCCCTTGGTTCCTACAGAGCCTGGCCCTGTGGAGGACGTGAGGTGCCAGACTGAGGCTGCCCACCTGGTCCTGAACTGGACGGTGCCTGCTGGGGACGTGGACGCCTGTCTGGTGGTGGCGGAGCAGCTGGCTGCGGGAGGGAGCGCTCACCTCGTGTTCCAGGCCAACACCTCCGAGGACGCGCTGCTGTTGCCCCACCTGGAGCCTGCCACTTCCTACCGCCTCAGCCTCACCACGCTGGGCAGGAACGGGCTGTGGAGTCGGACGGTCACCCTGGTGTGTGCCACTTCTGCGGAGGGTAGGCACTTTCCACCGCCTCTGGTGCCACCTCTGCTTCCATAGTCCCCCTCTACCACTGCCCAGCTAGGATTGTCACTTGGCTCGCCTGGCTGCCTAGGGCTCTCCCTGTCCCCAGGCCCCAATAGTTTCCTCTCGCCCTGATCTTGAGCCTCACACAGTGGCACCCAGCAGTCTTCCACTCCACGTTTGATTGTATCCATAAGCCGTTTGTTGGCAGGTGTGGTAGGAGGTGCTAGGGACAGTGAGGCATGGTCATTACCCCTATAGACTGGTGGTTTTGTGCTTAGTCAAGGCCTCGCTTCCCTCCTCTCCATCCTCAGTCTGGCATCCCCCAGAGTTGGCTGTGGCCCCCAAGCTGGAGCCTGAGTCAGGAATGGGGGTAAAGATCACACCAGGCATGTTTGGCAAGGATGATGGACAGATTCAGTGGTACGGTGTCATTGCCACCACCAACATGTCACGTGAGTCTTATGCTTAGGAGGGGTTGGGAGACCCTGGTGATTACCTAGCAGTGGGTAGGAAGGTCCGGGGGTCGAGGCTGGTAAGATGAACTATCTCAGGATAGGGTTGAGGTTGGGTTTTGAGTGGGGAGCAAGCTGGAGAAATGGGGTAGTCCCCTTGTAGTGGGGAGCCAGGCTCCAACCCTCTGCCCACTTTCCTCTGCACCTTCCACATTCCTTCCCCAGTGGCCCGCGCTCCCCGGGAAGCCATCAACCACACGTGGTACGACCACTACTACAGAGGATACGACTCCTACCTGGCCATCTTGCTCCCCAACCCCTTCTACCCAGGACCCTGGGCTGTGCCGAGCTCCTGGACAGTGCCCATGGGTACAGAGGACTGTGGCCAGACCCAGGAGATATGTAATGGGCCACTCAAACCAAGATCCCAGTACAGGTGAGAGCTAAGTCTTCGGGGGTGGGGCGGGGGGGAGGAGCCTGTGTAAGTTTCATTTATGGGTTATTTACATAGTCTTTCAAACACAGATCTCTGCAAAGAGGATCAACAGCTCTTTTGATGGGTTTCCTGGTAGGCCAGGAAAAGAAGGGAACACCCATCCATTATATGGGTCTTTTTCCAAAAAGAAATGGGGGATGGATTGGGTTTGGGTTTGCCAGGGCAATTCCAAGGATATCCAGGTGCCTGTTTCTAGAGCTGCTTTTTGCTCTTGAAACAGGGTGAGGAAGATGGAAGAGTGGCGGGAGATGGCCTGCTTTAGGACGCCAGGTGGCGGGAGGGAGGAAGCTCTCCCTAACTGAACAATCCACTGCTTCTGGCCTCGTTTCCTGGGAGGGATTTTACCTCATTTTCCTGCCCCTCCCCAATAGAAAGTCCTGCTTCTCTGTCCCAGGTTCAGTATTGCTGCCTTTACCAGGTTCGGCTCTCAGGACACCACTATCTCCTTCTCAGCCTTCTCAGGTAGGTGGGCACCTGGCTGGGGCTCCAGCGGGACCCTGAAGACGGGGAGTGCAAGGACCCTGCTGGAGGCTCATCCTCAATCTGTGGGGAGGGACTGAGCTTAGGTTCCTGGGAGATCCCGTGGTGCCTAGCAGAACTGAAGACCCAGAGCCAATCAAGTGCAGTGGGCTCCAGATATGGCCTGGGTGACCTGGGAGCAGGTGGAAGGAGGCAGGTGCATGGAGATGGTTGCTGCTGTCAACAACAACAGCACTGTCCTGCACTGTCCCCCTGCAGCCGGCTGCTCCTGGGCCACAGACGTCCTAGAATGGCATTTTCCCATAGGAACATAAGATGAGCCACTGATACCAGCATCATTTAGAGTCTCCTAGTAACTACGTTAAAAAAGTAAAAAAAGATACAATGAATTTTAGTAACATTTACTACAAGCCAAAATATCTCAAATAATATTGTTTCAACTTATCAATAACAAAATTACTCAGATATTTTACATTCTTTTTTTCTTACTGCGTCTTTAAACTCCCCTGCACATCCCACACATTGGGCCAGTCTACATTGGAGCAGCCACACAGCAAGGGCTCAATAGCCACATAGGACAGTGTGGTTCTAGAAGGTCCAGCAAGATGCTTTATAGGGTACAGGGAGGGGAAGTAGGGTCTTTGGTTTTTTTCCCCCGGGCTGGCTTGCTGGGCATCCTGTTTTTTTAAGACAGCCAGCTCTGGCCTTGGTTTGGCATCAGGGACTTCTAGGATTATAGAAAACCGTCACTGCATGTTCACTTGATAGTCCCAAGTCCAGGAAAGATTGGCACAGCCCTGCAGTGTCAGTGGGACAAGGCTGCCACGTTCCGTCCTTCTTTCTGCAGAGCCCCGGGCCAGCATCTCCCCAATGAAAGTGCCCTTGCTAGTCATGGTGGGCACGGTGGTGGGCTGTGCTCTCACTATCTGTGCTGTGCTGGGCCTGCTGTGCCGGCGGCGGGCGAAGGGGCAGAGGTGAGCAGAAGGGAAGGAGGGGGCTGGAAGAACTTTGTGACCAGCGAGGGCCACCGGGGCCTGGGCCTGGGGCTGCCTCCCACATGCACCACATCACATGCAGCTTCCTGATGTAATCCCTCAGTCTCTCTCTCTTCCTCTCTCTCCCTCCTTCAGGGCAGAGAAGGATGGGTTTTCCCATGAGCTGATGCCCTACAGCCTACGGTGAGTACGCTTCCCAAGGATGGGGGAATGGTGACATGCCAGAGCCACCCAGGCAGCCTGCTCCTCTGTTTCACCCCAGACAGGGGCTCCAAGTCTCTGCTAGACTCCCGTTTGTGCCCTCTTCTTCCTCCTCCTCCAGACTCACTGAGTCAGGGCTTTCCAGGAAAATAGGACCAAGGTGGGGGGTGGGGGTGGAGGG
>NW_026000016.1:45764401-45792714 GCF_001458135.2 Marmota marmota marmota
GTTTAAGAGAGAGAGAGAGAGAGAGAGAGAGAGAGAGAGAGATTTAAAGAATCAGCTCATGTGATTGTGGAGGCTTGGTAGGTCTAAAACCTGGCCAAGGGTGGTAGCTCATACCTGTGATCCCAGTGACTGGGGAAGTTGAGGCAAGAGTTTTTCAAGTTCAAGTCCAACCTGGGCAGCTAGGGAGACCCTGTCTGAAAATATAAAAAAAAGACTAGGGTCTAGCTCAGTGGTAAGGCAACTCTGGGTTCAATCCCCAGCACCAAACAACAAAGAACAAACAAACAAACAAACAAAAACAAAGCAAAAACCAAAATCTTACGGGGTAGGTACAGACGCAGGGAGGCCAGCAGGGGGCACCTGGGAGAGTGGCTTCTCACTCAGGGGATGTCATTCTTTGTTCTATTAGATCTTCAGCTGGTTGGATAAGGTCACCCACATATGCAGGAGTAATCTGCTTTATTCAAAGTCAGCCAACTTACGTGTATTTATTTAAAAAAACAAAAACAAAACACACCTTCACAGCAATATCCTTTGACCCCATGGCTGGGCACTGTGGCCCAACCACTTGACAAATCAACCATCACATTTACCTACTCCAGTCCTTACCCGCTTTCTGACTGACCATGTAGATCGTGTCAGGTCGAATCTCTTCTCCTCATATTGACTTCCTGTTGGATTGGCATTAGTTGAGCACTGGGCTGTGTACAGATCCCTCTTCAGGGCCTGCAAGGGTGTCTAAAAGACTCGTGTGCATTCATGTGTAGTTTCTGTCCCCTGCCCCCTCCCCTTCCATTCCCTTTTCCCAAATTTCCACACTGGCAGTTTGCAGACCAGGCTGAGCATTAGAGGAACTTTCTGGAAAGGCTGTTCTACACCTGGGGCAGAGCTCAGGGTCTACAATTCCACCAGGCCCCCCTGCACCCTGTAGTCAGACTGTGCAGCCAGTTCTATTTCTGTCACCCGGGGAGGGAAAGCAGGACTGCACGCCCAAGACTGGGGGCTCACTCCATTCTTCTCCCACCAGGCGGACCCACCGGCCCATCCCTATCCACAGCTTCCGCCAGAGCTTTGAGGCCAAGAGTGCCCATGCACACGAGGCTTTCTTTCAGGAGTTTGAGGTAAGACCTGCATTGCCCTCAGCCTCAGGGGAGGGAGGACCCTGGGGCATTGAGGCTGGTGGGGGGCCTGCCTCCCGATGTCCCACTCAGCACCCCTGCCCGCTCCTGTTGTGCGGGGAGATGATGGGTTTCATCATCCAGCGCCTGCCCCTCATCTCTGCAGGAGCTGAAGGAGGTGGGCAGGGAGCAGCCCAGACTGGAGGCTGAACACCCTGCCAACACCACCAAGAACCGTTACCCGCATGTGCTCCCATGTGAGTGCTGGGGGCAGGCTGGGGACATGGCAGAAGCAAGGGCTTGGCCTGGGGAGGAGGCTGCATGTGCCGGGGCCCGGAATAAACAGCTTTTCCTCTCTTCAGATGACCACTCCAGAGTCAGGCTGACCCCACTGGAAGGAGAGCCCCATTCCGACTATATCAATGCCAACTTCATCCCAGTAAGGACCATCTGCAGGGCCATTGTGGGTGCATCTGTTTGGGACATGGGTTGCTTTGCAGGATTTATTGTCCTTCCCTAGTTGTAGCAGTTTTCCATGAAGATCACCAGCTTGTTCTTTAAGGACATGCAGCAGATATGTTTTTGAGGGTCTACTGCATGTCAGGCTCTATGCTGGGCCCACCGGAGGCACAGTAGAGTTAGCCATCTTCAAGCCTTTGAAGGAGCACAGGTGTTGTGTGTGTGTGTGTGTGAGTGTGTGTATATGTGTGACCTCTACCACAAAGTGTGAGAAGTGCTGGAATAGGGGAACAAGCATAGTGCTTGTTAGGGCACATAGAAGAAGAAAAAAATTTGGTCCACCTGAGGAAGCAAATCAAGAAAGCCTTCCTAGCAGAGGGGGAATTTGATCTCTGGAAGGTTGAATAGAATTTTGATAAGAGCAAAAAGAGGTAAAGTCGGGCTGGGGTTGTGGCGCAGCCGTAGAGCACTCGCCAAGCACTTACGAGGCCCTGGGTTCGATCCTTAGCACCACAAAAAAATAAAAAATAAGTAAATAAACAATCAAATAAAATAAAGATATTAAAAAAAAAGAAGAAGAAAAAGGGGGAAGGTTATTCTGGCTGGAAGAACATTCAGAGAACAGCCAGGCAGGAACATACAGGCAGTGTGTGTGTGTGTGTGTGTGTGTGCGTGTGTGTGTGTGTTGGTGGTGCTAATTCAAGGTGGGGTGGCCTGGGTGTGTCAGGTACAGGGAGATGGGAAAGGGAGATTGGGCAGGATTAAGGACAATCTTGATCCTTAGACCAAGGGCTTTGGATTCTCTTTGGTGGGCAATGGAGACACATGGAAGGCTTGTGAGTATGGAAGAAAGGTAGAATTTGGCTTTGGGAAGGCCACTCCAGGCTCGTAAGAAGGGTGGGCTGGGTAGACTGTTCTGACACTCAGTGTCTGGTGACTTTGTCGTAAGCTGTTCTCTCTCCTTTGGCGTAGGGTGTGAGTGGGTGGTGGTGTCTCTAAAGTAGCCCCTCCTGGTTTGAGCTCCTGAAGTTCAACATGTTCGTGTGCTTACACATGGATACAGGGTCCTCATTCCTGGAGGTCACACATGGTCCTATAGAAAGCTGTTATTTGGTGGGGACCAAGATGTCACATGTTTCTGCCCTTCACCCCACACCTTAGGGCTACACCCACCCACAAGAATTCATCGCCACCCAGGGACCGCTCAAGAAAACGCTGGAGGACTTTTGGCGACTGGTGTGGGAGCAGCATGTCCACATCATTGTCATGCTGACCGTGGGCATGGAGAACGGGAGGGTGAGCGTGCCCTGCAGGTTCACAGAATGGCCACCAGGTGGCACACATCCTCCTTGCAGAAACGGTCCTCTTGGTCTAGCCTCTATCAGGGTGGGTCCAATAGATGGGAGAGAGGCCAATCAGGCCTGGCGGATGGTGGGGTCCCCAGGGTTGCCTAGGATGGGGAGGTACAGGGCTGATCCAGGTATGCAGACTCCCAGCTTGACTCAGTTTCCACTGGCTTCTTGCTCTGGGCGAGAAGGGGGAAGGGGTTAGGAGGGGAACGGGGATGTAGGGCAGCCTGCCTCCTGTCCTCTATAAGCCTGGGGTATGCTGCCTCTGTGCCCTGCTCAGTGTAGCACCTGAGACAGAGGGGCTACTGAGCTTGAGGAAGGGCAGAAGGCTCCCAGGTCCGGGAGCTGTTCACTTTCTCAACAGAGCCAAAAGCTCTCTCAGAGTCCTCAGGGTCATATGAAGGTCCAGGGGCGAGGGTGCTGGAGCCCAGCTGGGGGAGGGGAATTTCTGGAGGAGGTGGCCTCATCAAGGTGGCAAGGAACCAAAGAGATGGATAGAGAAGGTTGGGAATCAGTGAAGCAGGGGGTGGCAGTAACGGCTGAGCCCACAGCCATCTTTTCCCCTCTCTACCCTCTGTCCCTAGGTGCTGTGTGAACACTACTGGCCAGCCAACTCCAGCCCTGTTACCCATGGTCACATTACCATCCACCTCCTGGCTGAGGAGTCCGAGCATGAGTGGACCAAGAGGGAATTCCAACTGCAGCATGTGAGGGCCCCAGGGGGCAGGGCGGGGCGGGNAGATTGAGGATGAGCCTCCAGCAGGGTCCTTGCACTCCCCGTCTTCAGGGTCCCGCTGGAGCCCCAGCCAGGTGCCGAGACTCCCTGAGAAGGCACCCCACTTCCTGGGCCCCCATGGACCCCTTTCTTCTAAGTATCACAGCACTTGGCTACTACCAGGGGAATAGGTGGTTCAAGAAGGGGAAGAGAGGCAGAGGAGGTGAGGGCAGGGGTCACATGGTGAGGTAAAGAGAGATCCAAGTGAGAAGAGATCCACGCCACATGCAGCTCAGGACTTGCTGCTTACTCTGACCCTTGGTAAGTCTATGACCTCCTGGGACAAGAAAGCCAGAGACTAGAATCACCCTGCTGCCTGGGCACCCTCTGTAGGCAGAGATAATGTAGGAGGCTACAGGAGGACCCAAGCACTCAGGAAGCATCTACTCGGGTGGGAGGACATAACTACCACGCTTTGAGGCCGGAGGCCTCACTCCTGCCCTCGGAGCTGGTAATGATGTTTCAGGGCTGAGCACAGGGCCCTGGGGTTAGGAAGACAAGGAGCAATAGCAGAGTCCCTGCTCTGGCCCACCCACTCCTCAGGAAATCCAGCAAAAACAACGGAGGATCAAGCAGATGCAGTTCACCACCTGGCCTGACCACAGCATCCCCGAGGCCCCCGGCTCCCTGCTCACCTTTGTGGAACTGGTTCGGGAGCAGGCAAGGGTCACCCAGGGCACGGGGCCCGTCCTGGTACACTGCAGGTGACGGGAGGTGGGAGTGCTGGGGGGGTGCTGCCTGGTCCGGAGTGGGGGGCAGGGCTCTGGGACTCTGGGGAGAGCTGAGGACACGGGGGCTATTTCCACAGTGCGGGTGTGGGCCGGACAGGCACCTTCGTGGCCCTGTCAAGGCTGCTGCAGCAGCTGGAGGAGGAGCAGATGGTAGATGTGTTCAATGCTGTGTACGCGCTGCGGCTGCACCGGCCCCTCATGATCCAGACCCCGGTGAGGGCCTCAGCCGCTGGGCTAGGCAGCGCAGCCTGCAAGGGTGTGGGTGGGAGGGGTCCACAGGCCTGGAGAGACCAGAAGAAGGAGCTCATAGGGAACTATAGAGGACCCTGGGGTCCTTTCTGTAAAGGGAAGGATAGACAGGGTCCTGCCAGCTTTGACACCGTGGGACATATGGGAAGGTTCCAAAATGGCTCTCTTGTCTACCCTGCTAACATCCCTGCCTCGTACCGGGGTTGGGGCCTGGGTGGCCTCCCTGCTGGCCCATACCCGTCCAGAGGCCTGATGCTCTCTCCCTCTGCCAGAGCCAGTACATCTTCCTGCACAGTTGCATCATGGACAGGATTCTGGAAGGACCCTCTGACACCTCTGAGTAAGTCCAGCTCCCCTGGGCCCTGGCCGATGGGGTGTGGTTCCCTGTGCTTTCCCACCAACAGGTTCCAGCTCCTGTCATGAGTACAGCCAGGAATTGTGGAAGCAAGAGCCGGGGAACCTGTAGTGCCTTCTCACCACTGCCCCACGCCCCCCACAGGTGCAGGCCTATCTCAGTGAGGAACTTTGCCCAGGCATTTGCCCGGAGGGCGGCCAATGGCAATGCTGGCTTCTTGAAAGAGTACCAGGTACACTTCAGGCCAGGGAGTGGGGGACAGGCAAGGGTGGCATTCCCCTGGCCAGCCTCAGAGTGCCTGTCTCCGCCCAGCTCCTCCTGCAGGCCATTAAGGATGAGGCCAGCTCTTCAACCTCCCCTCCTGGCTACCAGCAGGACAGCACTGTTTCCTGTGAGTCTCAGTGGGAGCCCTGGGGTGGGGAGTGAGGGCAGAGGCCACCTCACCCTCACCGTCTTCCTGCAGATGATCGTTCTCAGGTGCAGTTTTCTCTGGTGGAGGAAAGCCCTTCTGACGACATGCCGGAAGCCTGGCTCTTCCCTGTGAGATGCTGGTCCTGCTGGCCTATTGCTTGCCCTCTCTGACCATTTGTGCTTCCCAGCCTGGGGATGGGGCTTTGGCGTCTCCTAGAGCCGTGGGGTGGGCAGGGGACTCCTCAGCCCATAAGAACCAATTGGCCGTGCTCTGCAGGGTGGGCCTTCTGGCTGTGACCACGTGGTGCTGACAGGCCCTGCGGGGCCAGAGGAACTCTGGGATCTGGTGTGGGAGCATGGGGCCCTTGTGCTGGTCTCCCTGTGCTCATCTGAGACCCAGGAGAAGGTGAGGGGGCACAGGAACAGAGGATGGGTGGCTGCAGGAGTTGGGGCAGAGCTCGGGGAATGTGTGTGACCAGAACGTGTGTGAGGACTTCAGGAAGCTGCCTGAGCAGTCCTCATTTGGTCCCAGCCACAGGAATTCTGGCCATCGGAGAAGCAGCCCATCATTACAGACATGGTGACAGTGCACTGGGTGGCCGAGAGCAACACAGCTGGCTGGCCCTGTACTCTCTTCAGGGTTACACATGTAGGTGTGGAGGCCATGGGGCATGGGGTGCTGGGCTAGGGGTGGGCAGAGTCCTGGCTGGCTTCCCTCTGCCCTCCTGGGCACCAGTGCTGACTGTGTCTTTGCCCAGGGGGAGAGCAGGAAGGAGAGGCAGGTGCAGCATCTGCAGCTACCATGCTGGGAGCCTGGCCACGAGCTGCCCGCCACCACCCTGCTGCCCTTCCTGGCCGCCGTGGGTCAGTGCTGCTCCCGGGGCAAAAGCAAGAAGCCGAGCACACTGCTCAGCCACTCCAGGTGCTGTGGACACATCTTACTGAGTCCAGCTTGGGTCATGGGTCTAAATGACATAGTCTTCCAATGTCCCTGTCTACTCAGCACCTTGCCCTGTCCTCGGTGACATGACAGGGATTTGTCCCCTCTCTGCCTCAGCCCAGTTGACCAAAATACCTAGGGTCTTTCCCAGTCTCTGGACCCCGGTTTTGTTTCTCCATGTGCCCTCGATCCCCTCTCCCCTCCCTTCCCCTCCAGCTACCCCATCCAACTCTAAGTCAATTGCAGCAAGGGCATGACCCAGCTGGGCATCTTCCTGGCCATGGAGCAGTTACTGCAGCAGGCAGAGACTGAAAGCACGGTGGATGTTTTTAACGTGGCCCTGCAGCAGTCACAGGCCTGTGGGCTCATGACCCCAACACTGGTGAGAGGCAGCACGGGCTCAGATGTGGGAAGGCACTGGGAGGGTTCTGTCCCAGCCACAGGCTGCCTCTAGGCGGCACCATGCATGTCACCACCAGGTGGCGCTATGGACCACTCTACTGGCCCAGATGGAGCCCTAGGGGTTAGGGGACACAGGGGACTGACCTTTCTGTATCAGGTTTGAGCCTCCTTGTTCATCTCTATCCCTAGGAGCAGTATATCTACCTCTACAACTGTCTGAATAGCGCACTGATGAATGGGATGACCTGAGTCCAGAAGCAGCCTGTGCCCTTCCAGCCATGGAGGACCAGTCCCCGCAAGATGACCTAGGCCTGGTTTCCCTGGGCGCCTGGTTGTGAAGCAACAGAGTTGTTGAATAAAAGCCTGTAGTCAAGCCTGAGCTAAGCATTCTGTCTGTCCATCCCCTGACATGGGCTCAACACAAGGCCTTGTTGGCAAACATGGAGCAGGGATGGGAGGTGATGCCTGGGGTCCCGCTGAGCCAGGGAGCTACAGCCGGTAAGCTGTTGGCCTTTGCCCCGAAGCTCTTCTACTCCCCACTCCTCCAGGTTCCCAGTTTCCCAGTCTCCTCACACTTCATCTCTTTACCACTAGCATCCTGTGCCACTAGTTCCGGGATTCGTTGGAACTCACTGCGCCCCCTCCCCACCCACCTGCCCTGAATGAAGTAGGATTTGTCTGGTTCCTGACCTTCCTTCTCCTGCCAACCCTAGCCTTTACCTGCTAGAGTCTCTGCCGGCTCCTTTCCAGGGTAGAGGTTTGACAGTCCCATTGGAAGGCAGGAATCAGGGCTGACCCTCGGACCACAGTGGCCAAGTTTTCCCTGTTCCTTTGCAGTCTCCTCCTTCTTCCCTCCACATAGGAAGGAGATGGAGGAAGAAGCAATGAGAGGAAGTGCAGAAGGGAAAAGCCAGGAGACCGGATGAGGCTGACTGTCCCAGACTGGACTGTGCACTACAGGATATGAGTGCTCTGAGCCCACACCTGCCTCTGGGTCAGGATGGAGGGGTGTCTACTGCTGGACACTGATTGCCCCAGGTGGAAGGCCCTATGAGGACACAGAGAAAGCTTGACAAATCAGCACAGACCTCCCCTAAATTGAGTTAACCCCCCAACAGCCCTACATGGAGGAGGGTACAGTATTCTCACTGGCCAACTTGAGTTCTTAGTAATTTGCAAAGGCCAGAGGTCAGAGAGGATCCTCCTCAGGCCTGGTTAGGAAAGAGGAACAAAGGTAGGGATTTTTGCTCCATTAGGAACCTTCCCAGAATGAATTTAAACTCCTATGGTTCCCCAGGAGGAATGAATGTCAATGTCTTCTTCATAACCATGTTTATCAGGAACCCAAGAGATTGGCCCCTTTATGATCGTCCTCCATAGGCAACTGGAGGCAGCTCTGAGCTACCTAAGCCCACCTCAAGGGTCTGCTTATGAGGCTGCAACAGGGCTCAACAATGGTTTTTCCAGTCTGGACCCCTCACACTGGAACAGTAGGAGTGGGGAGAAGCCAAGGCTGTGGATGAGTAAGACCAGAAACACAGGCCTCCCTGAGGGGGCTTTCTGCCACAGAGCAGAGGACTTCTATCTGTGGTCTTTAGAGTTACATGGTGCCATCCTCTGGCCTTCCTAAGAGCTCATCTACTTTCTGGGCCATGATCTGAATTAGAGTACTAAGATCAGGGTCTACTGGCTCTTGGCTGGCTGTAACCCCAGGAGGTTAGCAGAGAGTGGAAAGGGATCAATGAGAGGGTCCTGGGACATGGAAGTACAGGGTGGAAGGAATCATAGCTGCCTCTGAGCTCCCATGTTCCTGGTGTACACTCTGATGTTTTGTTTTTGCAGAACTGGGGATTAAACTCAGGGTCTTGCATAAGTTAGGAAAGCATGCTACCACTGAGCTACAGCCCAGTCTTTTATTTTTTTTTTAACCAGGGTCTTGCTAAGTTGCCTAGGCAGGCCTTGAACTTGAAATTCTCCTGTCTCAACCTCTATAGTCACTGGGATTGCAGGCATCGCCACCTTGCCCAGCTCTGAAAAATACTCTGGACCGACCAGGGAAGACTTGGAGAAACTGGGCGGAGCACTGGAGCTCAGAGAGAAACCAGGAAAGCAGAGAAAACAAGAGGCCATATGAAGGAAGAATAACCAACCCACCATCATCTAAGGAGAGAACAGGGTCTTGACTCCAGTTTTAGCCACTATTGTCCTAGCTCTGGAAGGTCCCAGAGACCGCCAGGGAAGATCCTGTTGTTTGAGCATCTAGGTGGTTCAGGTGCAGATACAGCATTGAGCCTCCAGGTGGCGCCAAGATGCTGACTTTCTGGCAGGCTCTGACAACCAGCTGGGCATCCCCCAGCCCCTCAGCCTTCCTGGGTCCTGGGAACCTGCAGGATCAACCTGATCCCCAGACCTTTAACTTGACAGAGACTACTTGAATGCATTTCCATTCACTGTACACTCACTGGGTGGAAACCCACACCTGTTTCTTCCGTGTGGTGGCATGGCCTCTCAGTGAGGAGGCTCCTCACAGCCCACAACCTTTCATCCCTACTTTCCCTGGAATCTCCCCAGCCTGGTCCCTTCCAGGACAGCCCCCTCACTTCCCCCTCTCCCGTCTCTGACACTAGCGAGGTGAGGAGGGCTGACCCGTGCTCCAGTTCCAGTTGCCCTCCAATGGGCTGTGTGACCTTGAACAAATCACTTCTCTTGGGTCTTAGGTCCCTCAGGTGGAGACCCTTGTGGAGGGACTAGGGGCCTATGGGAACTGAGATGTCTCCCAAGGGCCTCCCCCGGGTCCCTATGATCCCGTGGCTGTCCTAAAAAGAAGAGGGGCTGGAGTCCATCGGACCCCAGCTCTGGGGCACTCTTTCCAAACAAGTGCAGGTCTGAACTTTCCAAGCTCTGAATTTGTTTTCTTCCTTTTATTTTTTCTTTCTTTTCTTTTTCTTCTCTTTTCCCCCCTTTCCTGGATGAAATTCCTGCCAGCTCGGAAGGAAGGAGGGAAGGGGAGCGAGCAGCGTAGAAAGTTTCCTTGACTCCTCCTCCGCCTGTGTCTCCCTCCCTTGCCAAGCCCAGCCTGTGAAACTGAATAACGAAGATCACTCAACAATGCCTGCCCCTCTCTGACTGCACGGTCCCTGCGCTGCCGCCGCTGCCGCCGACGCCAAGGAGAGCCCGCGGGACAGTCCCCGCCGACGGTGCAGCCTGCCGGCCTGGCCGCCGGACCAGGAGGCGAGCAGCGGCGGTCACTGCGCCTGTGCGCCTGCCAGGTGCCCCGCAGCCCAGCCACCGAGATGCCCAGCCCGCTCGGGCTCCTGGCGCTGTGGCTTTGCGCCGCGCTGTGCGCCTCCCCGTGCGCAGGCGGCGTCCCCCAGCTGGGCCCGGGGCGTGCTGCCTGTCCGGTCCCCTGCCATTGCCAGGAGGATGGCATCATGCTGTCAGCCGACTGCTCTGAGCTCGGGCTCTCCACTGTGCCAGTGGACTTGGACCCCCTGACGGCATACCTGTGAGTACTCGCCACAGGTCTCCCCCTGCTCCTACTGGCTGCCGGCTTGCACTGTTGTGGCAATAGTCTAGGGCACCTGCCTAGTTGGTGCAAGGTGGTATGGGTATCCCGGGAGGGCTCTTGCCCTTCCAAGTCCACCGCTGCAGAGCTGGGGAGGGGAGTAAAGTCTGAGACTAAGGGTCAAGGGAGTATCGAGCCTGGGCTTCCCTTGCTGGGTTTCCCACTTGGCACCTGTGTGTTGTGGGGTTTCTGTGGGAGTCTAGGTCTGGCAAGGTGGGCTCTGGACCCTGAGCAGGAGGGATAATGAGTGTAGGGGTGACCTCTCCTCTTTCTGCTTTCCCCAGCAGAGCAGTGGCCAGCAGGGTGACTGAGGGCAAAACTGACTGGATTGGTGGGGAAGATGAGGAAGTGCACTCCCGTGGGGAGAATGGGGCACCATCCTTGGCTCCAGGAGGAGAGCAAGGCTGGCACACTGAGGCTGGGTGGCCTTGGTGAGGGGTCCCAAAAGCTGGGAGGGAGCCTCACCCTCGGTCATCTCTCAGAAAGGGACATTGCCAATGGCATCTCCTTTTGCTCAGGCCCCTGCCCCCTCCCTCCACCCCAGGAGCCTCCCTGAAGTCCAGTCTCTGGAGGGTTGTGTTGGAGACACTAATTTGTGGGCAGGCACTGGGGCTGAAAACCAGAGAACCATTTTTAGAGTCTATGTTGGGGTGAGATGGTGAGTGAAGGGGACCCTATTGGGGGCGGCTGTCCTGAGGATGGCTTCGAGGAGCTTCTCTCAGAACTGAGGGGCCAGGGGCTCTGGCTGCTCACCACTTGGTCAGAAGGCGGGGATGAGAGAACTTTCCAGACCACCTGGCTCCTCCCACCTCTGCTCTAGGGAAAGAGAATCTCCTCAATCTGTGCTCCCCCACGTAGCCCAGCGCCACCACCTTTCTTGAGAGAAGGTGGAGCAGGTGGTAAAGTCTGGGATCTACCTGGGATAGGATCCCAGAATTCTTTCTGGCCTGAGAGAGGCTCCACATAGCTTTGGAGTTCCAGGACAGAGGCCCTCTGAGGAAGGTGGAGCTGGCTAGTCTATATAGAGGCCCCGAAAGAGTGTGTTGAGCTAAATGGGACCAGAGCTCTCAGGGTTGGCAATGTCTGGTAGTCGTGAAGGATCCTAAATTGCAACTTTTGGTGGGTCTGCCCTCCAATCTCCCTGTTCCCAGTTGGAATATCCCCCGCTGCTCCAAAAAACACAGGCTATAAGCCAGGGGAGGGAAGGAAAAGGAGAAGATAATGTCCATCTTCCAGAAAGGTAAATTGAGCCCTGTATATCCAGGGAGTGACAGCAGGGACCACACAGGAAAACAAGACAGAAACTGTGAGCAGAGTCCTATGGCGTTTTAAATGTGCCACAGCAGCTGGCAGAGTCAGGCAGGCTCCAACCCCACCCCAGTTACAACAAAGCACCCCCACTTCTTGCTGTTCTATATACTGGGGCATATGATATTGTTTCATCTGAAGACAGGATCCTGCAGCTAAAACGAGTTTAGAAGTAACTTCTGTTGAGCCAGTCTCTGGAACAGACTTGCATGGGTTTCAAAGGTTGATCCGTCCAGACTCCTTTCCCAAGTCTTCCTACACTGGTCAGAGATCCTTTTTCAGGTAGGAATTGGGAAGGAGGGAGAGTGCCGCTTTTGGGGTCCCAACATCCCGCCATCCATGCTCATAGGTTCCCTCTAGTATCTGGACACAATTCCCTTGGACACATGAACTACTTTTGGGTTCCGTGGGGGTAGGATTTTCTGAACTGGTCCTGAGTCTCCCTGGAGGCTGAGAAAGCTGCTCCCTCTTAAGACATGAGAAAGCTTCTGAGTTGGGAGAGGGGAGGAGATGGAGTCTGAGGCAACGTGAGGAATTAGCACACAGATCAGGAATATTGGAGGGAAGTGGAGAGGACTGTGCCCGCTGCCGTGGGCTGTGGAGGGTGGTGGATGGTGTCCTGAAGGTGACTCAGAGAGTCTTCTTTCTTTACCCTCTCCAGAGAGCAGCCCAGCTCATCTGAAGGTGGAGTGAGGGTGAGGGCATTGGGAAGAGCTAGGCCTGGGGGGTCCTGGGGCTCCTTTCCCTTGTCAGCAATGTTGGGAAATGCCTGTGAGCTGCAGAAGATACCTATGGGTCCTCTTCTGCATTCCTTCATTCTGTCCCAGTACGAATCACTTGACATCTGCTTCCCCACCCGGCGTAAGCGTCCCTTCTCGGCTTTACTTTTCACGGTGTAGTTTTCCTCATTCCTTCTGTTCCAGTTTCAGGGAACATCAGCGAGTCTTTATGTCCTTTGCTTTGACACTCAAGTCCAAAAATTATGAATACTTCAGAGCCCAATGCCAGTCCCGTTTGATCAAGGTTGGAAGGACAGATTTCCTTTATAGCCCTTCAGGGGTCTCTCTTTTTAAAGTTTCCTTCCTCCTAAACATTGTCACCTCGGCAGGGCCCAGTGACACTAGCTGGCTCTTTCAGGAATGCACCTAGGGGAAGATGGAGCCACAGTGCTTGGGTGCAACAGTGAGAAGGCACGATGCCCTCTTGCTCTGTCCCGTCAAATATGCACAGAACCAAGAGAAGGAAATCACAGCAAATACTTGTTGGGAAAATAAAACAGAATTGTCTCAGAGTAGGAGAATCTAGGTAATGCTGTGGAGTCCCCCCTTTTCTGCCCTAAAGCTGAACAGTATTAGGAAATAGGTGGTGTGAGAAAAGTTGTCTTGGGAAGCTAGCTGCAAAAGATCTGAGGCTCATCCATGTTAGCAGTCACCCCCAAGCAACCACTTCCTTCACACATGGCCACTGGGGCTAAGGAAGGGGCCTCTGCTCCATGGAACCCACAATAGACTACTCACTCCTTTCTTGGAAGTCACTCCCTTTAAGACTGCCTGTGAACTGAGTGTGGGGGTGCACACTGGTAGACCCAGTAACTCAGAAGGCTAAGGTAGGAGGATCACAAGTTCAAGACCAGCCTCAGTAACTTACCAAGATCCTGTCTCAAAATAAAATAAAGGGCTGGGGATGTAGCTCAGTGGCAAAGTAGCCCTCGTTTCAATCCCTGGTGAAAAAAAAAAAAAAAGAAAAGAAAAAAAGAAGGAAAAAGAAAGACTGCCTCTGAGAACCACTGGATTGGTGTGAAAGGTTAGATGGTGAGTCTGAATGGAGACAGGGTAAACTGCAGCCTGCTCATCACTGCCTGGGGATGTTTGTAACCAAAGAGATAGAGACAGGATGCTGGAGGAAGAAAGCAGAGGGCTGAGGAGACAGGCATTGGTCATATTGGTACAGGGCTCAGATCACTGCTTCCCAGCTATGTGAACCTGGGCCAGTTCATGGGCACTTCTGTGACTCAGTTTCCTGGTCTGCAAATGGAGCTAATACCTGTCTCAAAGGGTTGCTGTGTGGATTCACTGAGGTAATGTTTGTAGAGGGCTTGGCAGAGGGTCTGGCCCATGGGAAGTGTTAGCCAGTGTTGTTATTCGGGGACCAGGGCCAGGAGGCATTAGTCATGGAAGACTTCTGGAGGAGGAAGTCCTGGAGCTAGCATTGGAAGAAGAGCAGCGCGTTCTATGACAGGTGTGGGACAGGTGTGTGTGTCTGTTGGGGATGGGGAGAGACTGGCTGGCAAGGAGACAGCATGAGCTGTGCTGGGGACCCAGAGTGCCTTTAGTTTTTCTTTTTTTTTTTTTTAACTGTCTAGTACAATGTAGGGCTTCAGGGGAGGGGAGGGGAGTGACTGATGGAAGACCCCCCAGCCTGCTTCCCAGTGTGTCCTAGATGGGTCCCTACAGGGCTTCTTAGATAAAGAAGCATAGAACACGTGGGGAGAGCTGGTCCTGGGGAGGATGTGTAGGGTCTGAGGTCAGGTCTCCTGTCCCACCTGGGCCTCAGGTGCCTTTCGAAGGGACTCTAAGAGCCCGCTGCTGCCCCTGGAAACTTGGGGTTCCTGAGTTCTCAGCCTCAGTCCCTCCATTGCTGGGAGACCCTGCGCATGTCCTACAACTTCCCTGGACCTCAGTGTCCCCACATTTGGCTGAAAACTAGAAAGTAAGAGAGGCAGGGGGACATCCACTGAGTCCCCTGCTGCTGATGTAGGACAGACAGTGTTTGGCAGCGGGTGTGCGGGCAGGGAGGAGGGACGGGGAGAATCCAGGCAGCACCCAGACCGGAGCAGAGAGGAGGGCGAAGGAGGGGTGGAGGGATTCCAGGAAATGGGGTCCTCTGGGACCTCCTGTGCCGGCCTTTCTCCAAAGCCTTGCCTGGGGGGATGAGCCCATCAGAGGACGGTGGAGGGGTGTCGCTGGAGGAGTGATGTGAGGGGGAGCCAACACCCCAGTTCAAAGGAAAGGCAGGAAACAGCCCTAGGCAAAAGAAAAAGGAAACCTCTCGGCTTTGGCAGCAGTGGGCACGGGGCGCGGCCGGGTGGGGCGGCTGGCGGAGGAGAAGAAAGCCTGGCTCAGAGCGGAGTTGGCCCCCAGCCCGCCCCACTCCACCCGCCTTCCCCAGTCCCTGGGCTCTCAACCCCGATGGCCCCACACGCGCTGCAGCCTGCTCCCCAAGCTGACCGAGGGCCACCAGGGGCAGAGCAGGGACCAGGAGAGGGCACCCGAGGGGGCGCCCCGCAGGGTCATGGGTAGGGTCGTGGGCTCTGGAGTCTGGTGCCCAGGCTTGAGCAGCTCCGCCATCTTTGGAAACATCACTCCACCTCGCCAGAGTTTCCATTTCTTAATCTTTGCAAATGGAAACACTCAGTACCTACCTGGAAGGGTCTTGAGGAGGAGCAAAGGAGAGGAAGAAAGCAAAGCACGCTACTTTTCATATTACAAGTACTTTTAAAAATGTTAATTCTTCATATTGTTTTTACCAACGCCCTCAACTACAGATGTGCAATAGGCCTCCAAAGGGAACACAGGGCTGCTTGTGACAGGGTGGGGGTTTGGGATGCCAGAGCCTCATCTTCGCAAGCCCCATCCCCCATCAGATGGCCAGTCCTTTCTTCCTGCCCTTTCCCCCACTCATTGACCTTGGTGGAAATGGCCTTTCAAGGAACCAGTTCTGCTCCTGGGTTCCTGGGCTGGGCTGATAGAGGAAGTGGGCCTCCTCCTCATGGGGAGCCCTGGAGTAGATGTGACCAGGCGCAGTGCCTGATGGGAGACCCTCCAAAGAGGAAGAGGCTAGCCTTTCAGGTCAGTGCCCAGCTTCTCCCGGAAACAGAGTTCCTTGGAATGAGACTTCTCCAGTAGGGTCCAAGGGACTTCAATGGTGGCTGGAGTGTTGGGGACTGTGCTTCATTTCTGCCCTGGGAATACCCACGAGGGGCTGTGTGGATTCTCCTCTGAGCTCCGCCCTAATGGGCTATCTGACCTTTGGCTAAGAACTCCCTCAGGTGGGAGCAGGGCCTTGGATAAGGAGTCCTGCTGGGGCTGCAGACACCCTGGGAAGGTGTAAGAGCTGAGGGTGGGGAGACATTTACAACCCCTTTTCCTGGTTGCAAATAACTTCTTTTAGCCAAACTGAAAAGGACTTATTGACTTGGGGAATTGTGGGAGTTCCTTTGTGCTAACTAATCCATTGGAAAAAAGGGGTGGTCCCCGGTTTCTAACAACAATTCAGGTCTCTCCCGCCGCCCTTCAGACATGGGAGAACAGGTCCCAGGAGGAGAAAAACAGCCCAGAGGCCAAACTTGGGCAGCGAGTGGAGAGTTATTTTGGAAGCAGCAAAAGGACATGGTGAGGGGGGGAGCTCAGGGGTTGGCACGGCGCCCCCCCGGAGCCATGCCAGAGCAGGCCGCCTCGGGCTGGCGGCAGGCAGGTGGGGGCTGGGCAGGCTGTCCAAGATGGGGTACCTCCGGAGTGGAGGTTCCCTTTGTGTCCCATTCCTAGCCTTTTCAAGTCCGCCACAATCTTCTTTTTCCTCCAGCAACTTCCAGTGGGGGCTTGCGCCCTTGTCTTGAATTCTCCCCAGCCTTAGGGGATCAGAGTTCCCCTGATTAATTGGAAGGCTTGAATCTGAAACTGGGGCTGGGGCAACACCTCATAATGGGCTTTCGGCCTCTCCTGTCTCTCCTAAGCGCAGTGGGGATGCCTTCCTGGTGGAAGTCCCAGAGTTATGGCCATCTTCCAGAAAGGCACTCTGTCATCCGGAAGATGCATTCATGGGGCTCAGCCTAGAAAACCCCTGATGGGCCTAGGGAAACCTGCCTCAGAACCTGCCATCATCCTGGGGTGTGCTTAACCAATCACAGTACCAGTTGGCATTTATGGGATGATTGCCCTGTGGCACATTCAAGGACTTAAACTGCCTGTGAAGGTGGTCCCAGTGTTAGGCCCATCTCACAGATGAGGAAACTGAGACTTTTAGATGTTAAGGAGTTTACCTAAAACCATCAGCCAGTAATTGCTGGTGCAGGGATTTTAGCCAAGAAAATCTCCCTCCTAGCCAGGTGTGGTGGCGCACGCCTGTAATTCCAGTGGCTTTAGGAGGCTGAGGTAGGAGGATTGTGAGTTCAAAGCCAGCCTCGGCAAAATCAAGATGCTAGGCAACTCAGTGAGACCCTGTCTCTAAATAAAATACAAAATAGGGCTGGGGATGTGGCTCAGTGGTCGAGTACCCCTGAGTTCAATCCTTGGTACCCAATCCCCCCCCCCAAAAAAAATCTCCCGCCTAACCTCTAAAGTATATTGCCTCTTAGGGACTCACAACTGGTAGTTTCTGAGCTCCAGGGTGTGGCAGGACCTGGACATGTTAAATCCAGGCTGAGCAGCCCCTGGTAGTCTTTCTGGGAAGAATCAGCAGTTTACGCCCTTCTCCTCCTGCTAACCAGTTGCTCAAAGGGAAAGGTGTTGGGGCTCAGCCCAGAAACTGGGGACTCTGGTGGGGGAGGGGGCGGCAGAATCCCTGAGCATGGAGCCTATCAAGGTTTTTGCTGAGGACTTACTTGTTGCTGAGGTTGGGGAGACAGGTCAGGGGAGACAGGTCAGGCATGTGTGAAGAGTGAACTCACTGTGCCAGGTAATCGTGGGAGCATCCACAGAGGACCAGCTGTGAACAGCTGACCAATAGGTGCTCAGAAGAGAAAGAGGACCAGGTGGTGGAGCAAGGCTTGGGGCAAGGAGAAGAGGCTTGAGTCCTGAGATCCAGAAGAATGTAGCCCAGGGAGTAGCCAAGGAAGACCCTCTAGAAGAGAAAGCCATGAGCCCAGGAGAGAGTGAGGAACCACATTGGCTGTGATTGTCCCTCCATCTTGACAGTCTTTTCTGTCCCACTCCCTGGGGAGCAGGATGTTCCAGAGCAGGACTTTCCTCCTCAGGGCACACACTTAAAACAAACCAGAACAATCCAAGGCATTTGGCAGCTGGGATCAATTGACTAAGCTGCTCAGGCTGAAGGCATCAGCCAACCCCAGGCAATACCTGGCCACCCTAGGGGCTGAGACCCTGGTCTTGGCACACCTGGAGGCATTGCTGTAGAGGAAAGAGTGCAGTTTTGCAGTCAAGCAGGCATGGATTCAAGTCTCAGGTTCAGCACTAACTAGCATGTTTTTTTTTTTTTTTTTTTGCCTCGCTCAGCCTCAGCTTCCTTAGCCTTGAAAGGGGCATAAATCATAAAAGATGTCTGCAGTTTGGCTCAGTGTTTGGCACAAAGTGAGCACATGGGAACTACTATGCATTCTGGTCTCCCCTTGAGAGAGACATTTGGAAGTAGAAACTGAAGCAATCATAAAGTGGCCCTTCATCTTGTCTACCCAGCATTGCCTATTCTAGGACTTTGTTGAGAGTGAGACCCTGAGTTGTTAAGTACCATGCTATTGCTGAGGCTGGCTTTGAACTCACAACCCTCCTGCTTCAGCCTCCTGAGCCACTGGGATTACAGGCCTGCATCACCACGCCTGGCTTGTCCCTTCCCTTTGCCCTTGGAGGTGCTGGAGGTGAAAATATCCCCAAGGGTGTCCAGACTGAGGCAGGCTGGGAGGGAAGTGTTGAGTGTCTTCCATTGCACCATGTCTGGGATTTGGATGTGGTCCCCAGGCCCAAGGCCAACGTCATGGGCTGATGGAGGGGGAAGCAGGGAGAAGCTGTGGTGCAAAGGCGTCTAGCACTGTCATCGTCTAGCACCTTGGCCCAATATATTGCTGGGGTCACTGCAGGTCAGGGAGTGCTTCCTTTTTGGTGGGGGAATAAGTGGGGGAGCCAGGAAAATGGGACCCAACACACCAAGGTTTATTCCAACTGTGCAGTTTGAATTGCCCCCTACCTGAGTTATCACTGGCTCCTGGGAAACAGGCCAAGAGCAGCTGCCACTAAAAGGCTTTTAACACCTCCTATAGGAGGGAGGCCTTCCTAGGTTGACCTAGGCACTATCTGGAATTTTTTTTTTTTTTTTGGTACCAGTTTAGGCTGCAGTGTCCCTCCTCTCCCTTGTCTGTGACAGTGATAATGCCACTTGAACCCACAAGTTCTCGTGCAGAACAAACATTTATTCAGTCACTCATTCACTTATTTGACAGACACGGACAGGATGCTTGCTGTCTGTGAAGCACTGTGTTAAGGATTTTCTCATGAATCTTCCCGTGTGAGGCCAGGATAGTGGCTATCCCCTCTCTCAGATGAGGGGGCTACATGATGTAGAGATAGAGCAAAGGTGAATTGAGTTTGGGGGACTTCAAAATCCATCACTTTCCTCTGCTGTGGAAACTCAGAGCTAAGAGATAAGGCAACCATATAAATAATGGACACTAGCCAGGAGCCAAGGCACATGCCTTTAATCCCAGCTGCTCAGAGGCTGAGGCAGGAGGATCACAAGTTCAAAGCCAGTCTCAGCAACAGTGAGGCGCCAAGCAATCAGTGAGACCCTGTCTCTAAATACAATACAAAAAAGGGCTGGGGATGTGGCTCAGTGTTGAGTGCTGAGTTCAATCCTCAGTATCCAAACAAAAACAAATAGCAGACACTTTGTGGGATGTGAGAGGTGCCTGGGGTAGGGACAGACACACACAGCAGTCTGGGCACAGAGGAGGGAAGGCTTTGACTGACTGACGTTGGTACAGGAGCTCCGGGTCAGGCAGTTTTGATGCACAGGTTAAAAAAACAAAACAAAACAAAACAAAAAACAAAACACAGGCCTCAGCGTGAGGAGAGCTGGGATTGCACTCATTTGCAAGATGGAGTAATCGTCCTCTCCCTGATGAGTTGTTATATGAAGCACAGTCCTGTTTGGGAGAGCACTTAGCACATAGGAGGTGTGATTTTATTCCCTGTTTTTTTATTTTTATCAGGTGTTCCATACTCTGTTTGTATGTCCCTCTGTCCATTTGACAGGGGTTTTCTATCTCATCAGATTCAGGAGTTCTTGAGGACAAGATCCACACTTCTCTCCATCATTAGGAGGGAGAAGTCTCTTAGGGCAGGGACTTCCTGCCAATAGGATCTGTGCTAGGGGTCGTCTTTGTTTCAGGATTACCTCACACACACCCCCACTTCAAATATGCACAGGTGCACTCGCACACTCTCCAGTGTGAGTCCCTACCTGCAGGGGGCGCTCTGCAGGGGCCATGAACAGTACAGGTATATGCATTTAGTCTTTGTTCCCTCCCCCTCAGCTTCAGATCTGGGGCAGCCCCCGGGGTGGGTGTGTTTGAGGATGGGGGGGCTGGATCAGGTGTCCAGGGATTCTAAGAGTTGAGGCAGGAAGGGGCTGTAAACTAATCCCTTGCCTTTGTGGTAGACAGAGCAGATTAGGAGGCTGGGAGGGGACTATTGTCCAGGACAAAAACAAGAGAGAACGATAATTGGGACAGAACTTGGGCTCCTGCCTTTATTATCTGGGAGAAAACTTAGGATCCAAGAGAGTTGGAACTGGGAACCAGCTCCCCTCTCAGACCACATGGACCTCAGCCCCCCAATACAGTTACCTGGCTTCAGCATCTGTGAGCAGAGTGACTTGGGCCAACCTGGGCCCCCTTCCTGGACATGCCTATGTGGTTGGAGGTACTCCTGGGCCTAAGTATGAAGTCTGCAAGGATCCAGGGGCTCCATGGGACGCACTGTGCTGAGACAGGCACAGTGACACATCTGAGTCTAGGTGCTCCCAGTTGAGACAGTTAGGCTTTAGTGAGTAGGCCTGTGCTTGAACAGGAGGGTAGAGGACATGTCACCAGCATGTATCAGGCTCCCTCCCAGTTTTTAACAGTACAGCAGAGAGGTTAAGTGCACAAACTGCATCTGGTCCACCTGGGTTCAGATCCTGGCTCTGCCTTTTACCAGGCCTTGGAGAAAGGCTTAAACTCTTTGTGCCTTAGTTTCCTTACCTTTAAAATGGGGGTACTAATGATACCCAACTCATGGAGTTGTTGTGAGAGCCAAATTAGTACTCGAAAATCGATGGCACACAGTAACCATTCACTGGGTTTAAGTTATTATTATTTCGACTGAAAGGCTGGTCTTGAACTTGAGATCCTCCTGCTTCAGCCTTCCAGTAGGTGGGATTACAGGTATGTGTCACCATGCCTAGCCAAAAGTTTTATGTTATTTTTTAAAAAATATTTATTTTTTAGAAGTAGTTGGACACAATACCTTTATTTTATTTATTTATTTTTATGTGGTGCGGAGGATCGAACCCAGGCCCTTGCACGTGCTAGGCGAGCACTCTACCGCTGAGCCACAATCCCAGCCCCTTTATGTTATTTTTTTGCTGAACTGAGGGTTGAACTCAGGCAAGCACTCTATACCATTGATTCTACATCCCCAGCTCTTTGTAAAAATGTTTTATTTTGAGACAGGATCTCATTAAATTGCCCAGGTTGGTATTGAACTTGTATTCCTCCTGCCTCAACCTCCCAGGTAGCTGGGATTACAGGTATGTAATTGGTGATGTTCTCCATCCCACTAGAGATCTGAATTATCCCTCTGTCTAGGGTTTCCATGCTGTATATGCTACCCACTCATTAGTCATTTAGTAGCTCTCAGTCATCAGAACAATTGTTTTGGTACTGCAGTGCTTGTGTTGAACCTTTGTTTTACTTAATAATGGCTCCAAAGTGCAAGGGTAGCAAAATTGGCAACTTGGGTATGCCAGAGAGAAGCTGTTAAGTGCTTTCTTTCTTTAAGCTGTTAAAGTGAAAGTACCATAAGATATATTTTAAGAGACAACATTCACATAAATTTTATTACAGCATATTACCATATTCATTGAATTTTACTTTGTTCTTGTTGATAATATCTCACTATGTCTAATTTATAAATTAAGATTTATCATAGGTTTGTACATATAGAGAAGCACAGTATATATGGGGAGCAGTACTATCTGAGGTTTTAGGTTTCCACTAGGGTTCTTGAAACAGCCCTTGTGAATAAGGGGACCATGGTACAATAGCCAGTTCCTGGATGGTCTTACTGGACAGTCCCCAGCCTAATTGAGGAAAAAAATATATAGTATCATTCCAGCCTTAGGAACCCAGCTTCCCCGCTGCAGGGTCCTGCTGGCCTAGCCCTTCTCTGTCCTGCCATTCTCCTGCTGGTGTGGAGAGAGGGGCAGCGAGAGTCCTCCGGAGGAATGGGGATGGTCAGTAGTTCCCCTCCTCTAACTCCTCTGGTATCATCCATTTGCAGCTTTCAGTTTGCTCTTCATTCAGTAGAATTTGAATCTGAGACCCTGAGCTGGGATCCTATCTTTGCCATCCACTCGCTGAGGACCTTTGGCCAAGTCCTCTGATCTCTTTGGGCCTGTTTCCTGTGGGATGAGAGCTCCTGACCCAGGGTATTATAGAGACAAAAGCTGGTGGGATGCCAGTAAAGAAGCAGGGAGGGAGAGAGGGGAGGGGTGTGAGTGAGCCAGGAGGCGAGTCTGATGGGAGGGAGAGCCAGGGTCCCTGGAGACCTGCAGCGTTCACTTCGTTCACTTCGTGAGACTTGAGATCCCAGGGGCTGGGACAGGCCATCACCCTCACAAGCACCTCCAGGGCTGTGTGCCCAGCAAGAACAAGGCCCCCCATTAACTATGGGCAGCCAGCGGAAAGAGGAATGCCCACTGCCCCGCCAGCCGACGCCACACCATCCCTTGCCTCCTTGCCTGCTCCCCTGCTCTGAATGTAGAAGCCCAGAGTGCCACCCCGGTCCCCCGCCTGCCCTGCCTCCACCTGCCAGAAAGGATTAGCCTCTCTGTCGCAGCTATCACAATGGTGCAAAGGCACCATGCTTTGGAGTTCAGGGCACACACTGAGGGTAGGGCTTGGGGTCAGGAATTACCTGGGCCAATTGCTGGAACCCTACTATGCCCAGTGCTGATGGATGCTTGGCCTTGGAGCCTGCAGGGGGCCAGAGAGCAAGTAGAGTGTAGCAAGAGAGGAGGGTTTGGAAGCTCACAAGCTTGTCCAGAGGAGCCTTCCTGATGTCTTGTTCTGGCCCCTTGCCCTTACCTGGCCTGGAACCCCCAGATGAGCAGATGGAGTAATTCAACACCCCACAACTTGTTTTAGTGTTTGACTTCTTAGGAATATTATTCTATAAAGTTCTTCCTAGAATCCCTCCTCTTCTTGCTGTGATGTCCCCTATTTCCCTCTTGCTTTGGTTAAAGAGGAGAGAGCCAGTAGCCAGCCCTGCCTTTTTAGCTCCCTAGGAACTAGTAGGTTGGATTGGGTTTCGTTTTACTTTCTCCATGAGGAAGGCAGCTGGGACTGTAGAAACCACCTTGGAGATGCCATACATGCGGCCTCCAGGGATCTCCAGGGCCTGCCTGTTGCAGAGGAGGCTGAAGGCTCAGTGCACCTCCCCCTGGGAATCAGGTTCTCCTGCAGTCTCCCTGCCTTGCAGTGCTCTGGGTTACAGTTAGCCTGGCATGGCCTTTGTGAGAATTAGAGAAAAGTGCCTCTTGTTTGCAAGGCCCTACCACATGGGCAGAAGAGGATAGTGGAACAGGGGCAGGGTTTCAACCTTGGCCAGGCACTCTAGGCCAGACCACAAGCAGCACCTCTCTGGGTCAGTCTGGTCAATACTTAGCAATTGAGCCAGGCATGGTGGCACAAATTCATAATCCTAGTGACTCCAGAGGCTGAGACAGGAGGATTGCAAGTTCAAGATCAGCCTGGGCAACTTAGCAAGACCTTTTTTCAAAATGAAAACAAAAGAGCTGGGACGTAGCTCAGTGGTAGAGCACTCCTAAGTTCAATCCCCAGCACAGAAAAAAAGGAAAAATGATTGAAAAAATATTTATGAAGTATTGCTTAAAGATTCCCCCTAGTCTTCTGGACATTTCTAAAGCCTTTTTACTCACAGTACAGTTCACAGCCAGCAGTAGCAGTAGCGGCAGCATCGGGGAGAATGCTGGGAGTGCAGGAGCTCAGGCCTAGCTCCAGAATGACACAGTCAGAATTTGCACTTGAGGTTGCCCAGCAAACTGGTGTAGCTGACACTCACCTGGGCTCCAACATTGGAATAAGTCACATCATCAGCTGAGTTTCTGCTCAGCTGCCCCCATTCCACCTCCCAGAGAACTGGCTTTACCTAATTTGCACCTAGGTAGTGTACCACTGGTTTCCATCCAGGGATGTAAGAAAGAGCCCCACAGATGTCACTGTCGATTTCCAGCAAGAATGTGGTGAAGAAAGAAGTCTCTAGGTTTGGTGGGAGTCTTTGGAGGCAGCCAGGGAAGCATCAGCCTCATTCAGAATGCAAGTGGCTGCCTGAGATGTCTCTTCCTCCAGAAAACCTTCCCTGACCCTCAACTCTAGGAGAGGGCTCCCCTCTGAGCTTGTGCTGCCCCAGGGCCCATCTGCTTGCGTTCTACCTCCTGTTCACCTGTCTGTGTCTCAGACTAGGCTGGGAGCCCCACCTGGCCATCCATGTCCCCAGGTATTCTCAGTGCTGGTCCAAGCCCCTGTCACGTGGGTGCTCAAAAATATCAGTAGAATATGCGAATGAAGAGATGAATGAGTGAATGAACAGATGAATGAACAGTGAACAGCCAGGGGCCAGGAGGGATAGGGCAGAGACCAACTCAGGCTGGAGTTGATGGGCTTTCCTCAGAGAGAGGGCTGGGAGGGAGGGAACACTTTCCAGACCTGGTAGTGGCACTAACCTGGTTCCAGGAGCCAACCCAGCCGGCTGCAGTGAGGACTGAGCCTCAATGGGGAGCCTCTGCAGTTGCCAGGCAGGCTCCTGACCAGGCTTGGGTTTCATTAGAGTGAGACATCTGTTCTAGAAACCCTTTCACTGAGAGGCTTCTGCTTTTCCTGTTCATTCTCTTTATTTTCTTAAAGAAAGAAAATGTCTTTTGAAAACTTCCATCCAGTTCCAAACACACTAAGATGAACATAGGAATGTGCCCGCCCCAGACCGGGATGGGCGAGTGCTCTGGGGACTTGAGGTGGGTTCTTGAATCCCTGTGGTGTAGCTGACACTTGCCTAGGTTCCGAAGGCCCAAGATGAGCTCTGTGTTAAGACAGATCACAGGCTGGCAGGCCAGGGAGTTGTCACCTGGGCATTAAGCCCTAGGTGGGAGGCATGCCTAGGCTGATGGGGGCACTTGGGGGACACACAGGATGGACAGGGCATCAGTGGGGAAGAACGCGCCTCACTGTGGCATCCTGTGAAGATCCAGGGAGCTGAATCTGATGGCCAGGAAGCCCTGGGAGGAAAGTCTGGGAATCCCAATGTCCTTGGTCAGGCCAGCACATTTTTTTGTTTTCCCCAGTATTGGGGATTGAAATCAGGAGTGTTTCTCCACTGAGCTGCACCCCAGCCCTTTTATATTTTTGTTTTGAGACAGGATCTTGCTAACTTGCCCCAGCTGGCCTTGAACATGTGATCCTCCTTCCCCAGCTTTCCGAGTCATTGGGATTACAGGCATGTGCCACCTCACCCAGCCCTGCTAGCAAATCTTAGGTGTTTATTAAGCATCTATTATGTGCCAGAATCTGTGAAAGGTGACATGGATATATGGAAGCGTAAGATGAAAATGATACACAGAAATAAAAATCTAATTTCAACTCAATGAAGCAACAGCTGAGAAGGGTCCACAAGATACCATGGCATCCAGAGGGGGACACGGCAGCCTGAGATTCAAAAAAAAAAAAAGAAAGTACAATATAACAGAAAACATGCACAAAAGGATAGCTTGATAAGTTTTCACAGGCAAATACCCCTGTATGAGCAGTACCCAGACCAGGAAATAGAATATCATTAGTTTAGCAGAAGTCCTCCATCCTATAACCATCCATCCCCCGAGAGGATAAACACCATGTTTTTTCTTTTTTAAAATGTGTTTTTTGTTTTGTTTGTTTTTGGTACTGGGGATTGAATGCAGGGATGCTCTACCCCTGAGCTACATCCCCAGCCCTTTTTATTTTGAGACAAGGCCTTGCTAAGTTGCCCAGGCTAGCCTCGAACCTGCAATCCTCCTGTCTCAGCCTCTCGAGTCTCTGGGATCACAGGGTGCACCACACCACCATCATAATTTCTAATAACATAGAAAGTTTTTCCAGCGTTTTGAACTTTATGTAAAGTTGTATCTGGCTTCTTTTCCTGTGTTTGAGGATCCACCCACATGGTTGCTTCTTGGCAGTTTGTCCGCTGGGGGTGACTACTATACAATATGTCCATTCTACTGTGGTTGAGCGCTAGACACTTCCCAGTTGGGGGTGTTACAAGGAGCGCGGCTATGAGCAGTCCCGTATGGTTGCTGGGTGAGCACGTGAGTGCATTTCTATTGGTTAAATGCCCAGGAATGGAATTTCTGAGTCAGAGTAGATACAGAGAATCTCAAGAGGTGAGCATGACTGGCCTAGGTGGAGAAGTGTGGGATGAGTCACTGGCTTGCTCTGAGGACAGGGGTGGCAGGGGGACAGAGGGAGGGGGCAGCAGGAGCCCACAGGGAGAAGAGGGGTTCAAGGAACAGCAACACATTGAGACCCCTCTGACTGCTCCTGCTTACCTGTGTTAATTCCCAGGTGCTACTGTGACATAGGACCATAAACTGGCTAATTGAAAACTAGATGAATTTATTCTATCACAGTTCTTGGGCCCAGGAACTCCAAATCAAGGTGTAAACAGGGCTGTATCCCTGTGGCTCTGGGGGAGAATCCACTGCAAGCTCCTGGAGTTTCTGGTGCCCTTGGCTTGTGGCCACATCACTCCCATCTCTGCTTCATCTTCTTTGTGTGTGACCTCTGGATGTCTCTCACAAGGCACTTGCCTCTGGATCCAGAGCCCACCTGGAGGATCCACGATGATCTCAGGCTTCCACTGAACTACACCTGCAAAGACCTTTTTCCAAGTCAAGTCATAGTGACAGGTTCCAGGAATTAAGAGCTAGATGTATTTTTTTGAGGAGCTGCCATCCATCCTGCCAAACCACCCCTAGCTGTCATCCTGAGCACCTCATCCCTTCTCCCCACCCTGCAAAGCTGTCACTCAGCTCTTTTCTTTGTGGTACTGGGATGGAACCCAGGGCCTTGTGCATGCCAGGCAAGCACCACTGCCACTCAGCTCCGTCTCCAGCCCCTTTTATCTGATTTTGAGACAGGGTCTGGCTAAGTTGCTGAGACTGACCTTGAACTTGCAATTCTTTTGCCTCAGCCTCCCTAGTCACTGGGATTGCAAGTTTGCCTGGCTTTAGTCAGGCCATTTTCTTGTGGCTCATCATGTCCCCCTTGGCCAGTTCAGGCCAAGCTCCCTCCAGGAAGCCCTCCTTGACTGTCTCCTGACCCTCAGGTCCTTGAGAGTCCTCCAGCTCTAGTGTCCAAGGCTCTGTCCTTCAGAGTCTGTGGTTCTGAATCTCTCCTCAGACTGAGGTTTCCCGAGGGAAGGAAATATTTCTTCCTGCTTCTCTTTTACACCCAGGGCACCCATCTCCTGCACACAAGCTCACGGAGAACAAGGAAGCTGGCCAAAGACACCTTTCCAGCAGCGGCTGGCCAGCTCTACCTTGTGGCCTCTGCTCTTCTCCAGAAGGGGCCAGGTTGTTACCTTGTCCCAGGGCCTGTGTGGTAGTCTCAGCTGCACACACATAGCAGGGGTGGGGAAGGAGCTGGGCCAGGGGAAGGAGCCCAGCCCTTTGCCTTTCCTTGGAGAGGCTGGGACACAGTAATGCCTTTGGCTGGGAGACCCTGGCCAGAGATCAGAAGATCAAAGGATGAGAAGATCAGGGGCGAGGCAGGTGGCATCACTTGGAGGCACCAGAGAGAAGCAGCAGCTGGTGCCTCCTAAGGGCAGGGTTGACCCAAAACGCCCTCCCCTCCCTCAGAAGCCCCAACCCATCTGTTTCCTAACCTTGCAGAGCTGCTTCTCCAGGCTGGGGGCCTCTGGGAGTGAATGCAAGTGTGTGGGGGGGTGTGTGCTGACTGACATGTGCCATCCTGTGGGCAAAACTAATACTCCCTACACACGTGGATTCTCCTATCCCACTTAAATCTCACTATGCCCTTAGGAGGGTTAATAACAGGGCGATTCTTAGATGTAGAAACTGAGGTACAAAGTGAAAGCCCAACATCAAACCACTGTCAAGTGTTAGGGCCAAGATACAAACTCTGGCAGTCTGACATCAGAACCACAACTACTACAGTATAAGGCAAGGCAGACAGTTGTTCAGTCCAACTGCAGCATGAGGGAGTGAGGCTAGAGGTCAGCTAGGACTTCTTGATGGGCAGGGAGTGCGGACCTAGACCTTGGTTGGATCTAGTCTTCCTACAAGATGAACCAAATAGGAAGGGAGTTGGGGAAGAGGAAAGTGGGGAGACATTTGGGGACTGATGGACTGGAGGCAGGACAGCGGCAGATCAGTGGGGGGCAGGACAGGCGTAGTCAGTAGTGGGCACTGGCTGGAAACTTGCGTTCGAGGCCTCAGGAGCTGGATGGAGGAAGGGAGACGCTGGGCGCGGGCAGATTGGTAAGACATGGTGCGCCCAGGTGGGCTTGGGGAGGGGCGCCGAGCCTCGAGTCCTGGGGAAGCGCGATCCCGAGGCCGACGCGACGGGTGGGGCCCTCCAGGGTGGGCGCTA
>NW_026000016.1:45792739-45814738 GCF_001458135.2 Marmota marmota marmota
CCTTGCGTTCCCCGAGGCTCTGGCCCGACCCGCCCGGGCGGCTGGGCGCTGGCCAGCCCGGGCAGCAGCGCGGCGGGAGGCTCCGCGGCTGGGCCGGTCCGTGCGTGCGGCTGGGGCAGCAGAGCCCGCCCGCGGGGGTTCGCGCTGGCATTTCTAACTGTGTGACTTAGGGGAAGTAACGTGATATTTCCGAGTCGCCAGTTCTTCATTTAAGGTGGGAATAAATAAGGCTTCACTCCCTGGCCCGGGAAAAGAATTGCATTCCACGAGAACAGGGACGTGCCCAGCTCTACCAACCGCAAAAGACCTTCAGATTGTGGGCTAGGGGGAGAGGCAGGGACGTAGGGTTTGAGGACAACCTGGCATTTGGGCCCTGAGGGACCTTAATTTTGCTGAACCTCATCTGTAAAATGAGCCCGAGGCCTCTCAACTCCTAGCCTCTGCTTTCCCCTGCCTTCAGCTGGAGCCTGGGGCCTCCGGCAGGGATCTTGTGTTGCCCCTGACTGGGGGGTAGGTGGGGGGTGTCTGGGAGCTCCGCAGTGTGTAGAGAGGCAGAAGGACGTTGAGCTGCTGGCCTGAGAAGGAGAGGAGGAGGTCCTGATGTGAGAAGGGAGCAGTGTCTGGGATGGGGTGGTGACTGCATGGCGGGGCCTTGCTCCAGACACACCCTGCCTGTTTATCTGTGGGAAAAAAGGTAGCGGGCTGGAGCTCCAGCTAAGCAAACAGCGCTCAGAGCTGGGGTGGCACCTCCTGCTCGGGCTGCCTGGCTCCGTCCCACCTGGGTGTCCTCTTGTACCCACTCCACCCAGCCCTGTCAGGGGCCCTGGCTGGGAGCTCAGGGATTTCCCAATGTTCGGAGGGAAGGGGAGCCGCTAGTAGTTCCTACCCCAGATGTCTGGGCTGAGGAGAGCTTGCATTCCTTCCCACACACAGAGAGGGTGCCCTGCTAGGCTGAGCCAGGGACCAGAGGGACTGTTAAAGACACTGGTGAGTCAGAGACTGGGGCCTGGCGGGATCCAATGAACAAGACTTCAAATGCACAGCCACTGTGGCTGGCTTTCTCTGGGTTTATTCTGTCCCCCTCCTGCACCAGATTTGTCTGACCTCTTCTGTCCCTCTGGCCAGGGCCTGTGTGTGGGATGCCCCCCCTCCCTTCCATGGCCTTCTAGAAAACCGACCTGGATGCTGTCTGTGTATGTGACAGAAACCCATAATTGGGAGCTGTGGAGGAGCTCTAGACTGTTTGGACAGAGCAGCCACATGAATGAATGATCTGAGACCAGAAGATGACAGTTTGTAATTGAAGGCAGGGTTGTGCGACCTGACTTATAACTGAACCCTCAGAGATTAGAGTCAAAAGGCCACAGGGGGATTAGTCTGAGAGGAAGCCCTATGACACTCAAGCCCCAGTCCCAGCACTTGTCACTCAGCCTGGTATTATTGTCTGTTCTCTGGCCATTGTCCCCACTGGAGTTGGCTCTTTGAGGACAAGGAGCATACATGTGCGAGGCTTCATCTAGCACAGAGCCTGTTATATAGTAAGTGCTCGATAAATACTCATTGAATAGGCAAATGGCTGCTTGATTCAGTGGACAGTGGGAGGCTGGAGGCTTCCTATAGGCCGAGGCACTAGAACTGGGCCTTGGGGCATTGAGTAGTGATGTTCACAGGTGATGAGAGGTAATTTACTGTGTGCTAGGCACCCAGTGAGAGGTGAAATAACTTCCCCACAGTCACATGGCCAGTGAGTGGCAGAGCTGGGGACAAGCACGGGTCTTTCTGGGTGTGGAGGCTGCACTGTTGCTGACTCACAGCACACCCTGTGATGGTGGATGTATTCTGGTCTGCATCCTCCATGGCAGTACCCTCTAGCTGCCTGTGGCGATTGAGCCCTGAAATATGTTTGGTGCAGCCAAAGAACTGAAATTTTCAACTTAATGTTAATGAACTTAAATAGTCGCCTGCGGCTGTGACCTTGCCATTCCATTCTCTGGGCAGCGTGGGTCTGTGCTGTCTCCAGAGAGGGGGCAGAGAAGGGAGGGGGTCCAGAGAAGCCCTCATGGCTTCAGGGCCCTCCAGAGACTCTGCCCTTCATGTCATGGGCTGTTATCAGGTCACACTGTGACCCCCCTGGTGGGGTCCAAGAAGTCTGGGTCCCTTTAACATCTCTGCCTGTGGGTGGCATGGCTTGGCAAGGAGGGAGGAGCCCTGGAGAAGCACACATGCATTGTGCAATCCCTGGGCCACGCTTTGCTCTTGAGCATTGCTGCCTGGCTCTGGGCACGGCTGGGGAGAACAGGTCCCATAGGCTCTCCAAGGACCTTGACCTCTGGCCTGGGGGCAGGAGCAGCCCCTTGCATTTGACCCACTGTAGCACTTTTGACTGGGACTTGGGCACTGCGGTCCAATCCGCCTTAGCAGCTTTACCCAGTAGAGCCAGAGATGCCCCCTCAGCCATGCATGGGCCTGGCTTCCCCCCAAAGGGATTTCCCTACAGTGCTGAAGGTCAAGGCCAGCCCCACACCCCATCTCCTTCTCCTCGCTCTGCCCAGGCACCCATGCCTGCAGCCCGCTGTCCAATGAACCCCTCTCTGTGAGAAGAAGCTGAGAAGTAGGGCTCAGCCTGAATTTGGTGCCCATGGAGCTAAACCACGATTTCCCACAACTAGCATTTTTGAGTGGAGGGACCTCTCCTGGGTGCCATCCTTCCTTGGCCTCCGTTGTCGGTCATTAGACTTCGAGGAGACCCACATAGGCAAGAGCCAGTGATGGCATTCTCTGACTACCTGTGGAAAATACTATTTTTCTTTTCTCTCTTCTGACCTTTAGGAATATCTCTATTCCCCTCCCTTTACCCCTCTCAGTCCCACATGGATTAATTGGGTCACCTTCTGGTGACACTCTGGGTTTCCAGCCTTGCCCCAGTGCAGTCTGACCTGCCCAGCCTCAACTTTGCCTGGCAACTACCAGGACCCTCCTTCCCCTCCACAGGCACCCCCAATCCAGACCCTGCCTCTCCCGCTGACCCTCCAGCCTCTCATTCCCCCTCACCCCCCTCCAGTTCCCTCGTCATAGCCTTCCTGCCACTCCAGGCAGGCTGGAGACATGCTTGTTACCAACAAGGGAGCCAAGAAATGACAAAGTAAAGCAATAGCCCTTTTATTTCAAAATACAGCGTTGTTCTCACATAGGACTTTGTGCAAACCCTAAGAGAACGGTTTGTGCTGTTATGTGGATGGTGAGGGAGACTTTTTCTAGACTGAAGCACACTCCCTTGTTTGGAAAGTGTTGAAAACCACAAAATTCCAAGAGAACTTTGTGTCAACTTGTGTCTTTGGAATCTCAAAGAAGATAGCTGCTATGCACATTATTTCTGATGGGAAGTGTCATCTCAGGGAATAAACTAGACAGAGGACACTGCGTTAGAAAATTCAAGATTAAGCCAGACACAGTGGTGCACACCTGCAATCCCAGCTACCCAGGAATCTGAGGCAGGAGGATTGCAAGTTGGAGGCCAGCTTGGAAAACTTAGTGAGACTCTGTCACAAAATAAAAAAGATTTGGAGATATGACTCAGTGGTAGAATGTTCCTGGGCTCAATCTCCAGTACCTCCCCTGCAAAAGAAAAGAAAAGAATCTATCTAGTCGATCGAAAGAGCATCCATCTGGTTGGTTGGTTTGAGATAGGGTCTTTTTATATTGCCCAGTCTGGTCTCAAACTCCTGAGCTCAAGTATCTTTCCTCAGCCTCCTGAGCAGCTGGAGCTACAGGTAAGTACCGTCATTCCACTCCTTATGTGATTTAAGAGACCAAGTAGTAACCCCTACTGTGCCATTAATTTGCTGTGTGATTTTAGGTACTTCTAACCCTCTCTGGATCTATTTTGTACTAGTAAATTAAAGGAGTATGGTAAAAGACCAACCATTGAGCAGGTGTTTGCAAATACCTGGGATGGTGTATTTATTTTATTTTTTATGCATTCTTGGGGATGGAACCCAGGTCCTGGAGCATGACTCCCATTTTATAGATGAGACAAAGGGGACTCAGAGATATGAAATGACATGGGGATGGGGTCACACTGCTTTACCACAGAGCCAGAGGCAGAGCGTGTTTTCATGTCACATAACCAGGAGATGCTACGGGCACTTAGGAGCTAACTGCTGAAGCCAGGCAGTTAGAGGGACAGGCCCTGCCCAATGAAGAGCTAACTGCAGGGTCCATGATGGCGTGGGCTGCACCCTGGGTGCCTTCCACTCTGGACTTCTGTGAGTTGCTTGAGTCTCATGCACCTTCACCCTCATCCCATTTCTGCCCAGGAAGCTCTCTCTGTAGGCTGTTTCCACTCCTGAGACTCGTGTGTACTCTAGAACTGAATCCGGTGAGGGTCTACAGGAGCGTTTTGCAAACCACACAGCAGTGTACGTACGTGGGTTTTGTTGTTAGTTTGTGAGTCATCAATCCTCCCCCAGCAATGCAACTCCTCTGTACCCCCCAAGGCCTATTGCCAAAGCAGCTGGTGGCAAAGCAGGGATCTTTAAGACAGAGGGACCTAGCCATTCCTTTCATTGAACCAGATCCCTGCTTCTAAATTCAGGCTTCTTTCCTCTTTTGACCTCATTACCTGCCTCTCTTGTTGAAAGAAATTCATCAAGTGTTCTCTGGACACCCATGGTCCCTGTGGTAGATAGCTTGTCTACTGTAGATGCCTTTTTAGTGGGAGCCCCCCCCCCCCGTTTGTCTCATGCTACACTGGCCTGCCTGCGCCCTGCCAAGTTATCTTCCAATATGGTGGGATATGTGCCCAGCTCAGTGGCCCTCATGGTTCTTAGGCAGCCTGCCAGTCCCTATCCAGAGACAGAGAACAGGGTCAGGAGAAAACCCATGGCCCATGTAGGGTCAGGAGGGCTTGTTTGGAGGAGGACCACACTTTTACTTTCTCCAGAGGAGGCCAAATCACTAGAACATTACCAGTGACCTCTGTAGCAAGAGCCACCATTGACGGCACTGTTGACTTGGAATCAAGTTCCTCCCAGAGGCTGTGCCTTTCAGCATCAATGGGAATTCATCCAACTAGACATTGGGAAGAACTTCCTCTGAGTGAAGGCTGTCAGTCACAGGAACAGGGAGAGGAATCGTTTATGTTTGTAACACTTCATTTGGTTTGGTTTTTTGACTCAGGGCCTGGCCCACGCTAGGCAAGCACCCCACCACTGAGCTACACCTCCAGCCCTGTGATGCGTTTATTTGATTGGTTTTTGAACACCCTATTTGCCAGACATCCCACTAGGACTGGAGAGTGCACAGGTGATTAATCCCCTGCTTTGAATAAGCTCAGATATGTTGTTACAGACTAATAATTAGAATTCAGTTGGATGAGTCTGATAGTAGGGGATTAGGCAGATTTATAGAGACCTGGGCTTTATGTTTATTGACTCACACACTCCTCACAATAGCTCTTGTCAGGTAGGTACAATGACTCTGACTTTATAGATGAGACTAGGGGGGGCTCAGAGATATTGGGATGGGGTCGCACAGCCAGTTAGCATTGTGCCAGGGTAAGGATAAAGGCAGGAGCAGTGCTAGACACTGGCTCAAGAATTATTGTCAAGTGTTTATGAAACGTCTTCGGGATCCAGAGGATGTCACCCCAGCTCTGCCTGGGGAGGTAAGGGAAGCCTCACAGAAGAGGTGACACCAGGGCATTGCTGTGGCTGGGGTTAGGGCTCATCTCCTGGACACCCTGAGGCCTTTTTCTGAGGGTGGATCCTATGTGTTCTTGCCAAAAAGTGAATGAATGAATGAATGAGAAGGAAAAACCATAGCTATGTGAGATGATGGGTGTGTTCACGAGCTAAATGGTGGTGATTATTTCCTACTGTGTATGTATATCCAATCATCAAGTTGTACACCTTAAATATTTACAATAAAATAAATAGCTGACCTTTTCCTGGTTGCAGAGATGGGCAACCTGAGCCCCAGGAGAGACAGTGAAAAGGGGGTTCATGCGTCTTGGGTCTCTTCTCCAGTGTGGGATGTCCTTCCAGGTCTACCTCAGCAGGACCCAAAAGTTTGTCCTTCACTGTTGCTTCCTTCCACGGGAAAAATTCAAGCAGAACCGGTCCCCGCCAGGGGCCCTTGGTTATCAGCCAGACTTCCTTGGGAGCATCTCCTCTTTCCTGTCTCTGGAGCATGGGTTTTGCTGTTCTCTGCCCCATTCCATTTCCCAACATCTTCCCTCTTATCAAACCGGCTTCCTGTCTCCATGGTGACACCGCCTTACCCAGTTACCTTGGGTGGTCCAGTTACCTCACAGGGTGAAGCTCTGAGAACATTTTCCTAATGTGCAGCCAGAAACTTCCGCTTCCTGTGCCCAGGGCTGCCCCCCTCAGCCCTACCCTCCCACCAGCCTTGCTCTGTCAACACCCTCCCCCGCAACCCCACCTCATCATGGCCATGTCCAGCCAAGAGGACACAGAACGTGCCTGTGTATCCTGAGGGCTGCCAGGACTGGATGAAGACTTCAGAACGAGATTGCAAGCCATCCTTTGAAGCGCTTGCTTTTCAGGCCAGAATAGCTGTTGAGGGGCCCCCTGCAAATGAAAATGGAGGGCCTCTTGCCCAAAGTAGGAAGTATTTCAAAATGGCAATAGCTGGGCCCTTCTGAGTGTGGGGCCCTGTGCAACTGCACAGGTTATGTGCCCATGGAGTCAGCAATGGAGAGCAGTGTGTATGAGTTAGTGTGTGTGTGTGTGTGTGTGTGTGTGTGTGTGTATGGCAGGGCCCGGGGGCAGTGGTCACAGGGTGGTGATGGTAGAGCAGAGTTTGAGTTCAGGCCTTAAGTGTCCAATTCAGCCATAAGTTAGACCTTAAAACAGCATCACTAGGCCATTTGTTTCTCCCTCTCCCAGCTCTGCGCAATTCTCTTCCTACCTTTGCCTGGCACCAGCCTCACCCTTCTTCCTTTTGTGAGGGGCCAGGCCTGAATGGGCCCCCCACCCCACCAGACCATAGGAAACTGCCCCACCCTGGCCCCTCTCCTGAGCACTGCAGCTGAGCGGCCTGCTGTCTTGGGGCAGGATGTGGAGGCGGTGGTGAGGGTTCAGCCCCCTCCTCCCCAGGGTAGAACAATGAGGCCGCTAGTCAGGGTGGCAGGCGGAGGGAGTGGGTGGGGTGGGGGCCGTGGAGCAGCATCAGAGCTCCGGTGCGGCCCCTGGAGGGACAGCTGAATGATGAGGCCTGAGTCACATGCCCCACGTGCTCCTTGAACTCCCGCTCGGGTGCCTGTCGAGACACATCAGAAATGCACAGGGTAAATATTTAGAGGTAATCATTTTCGTGGCACCTAGCTCCCTCCTCACTGAGAATGAGCCAGGCCCGGGGCTCAAGGGGAAGGAATCGAGTCAGACCAGGATCTGCAGCCTGGGCATCCATGGGCATCACCCTGCATCTGGTCAGATGTAGCCAGAGGCGGATGGAGCCCAGAAACATCCCGAGGACCAAACGAACCCTCTTGGTGCAACTTTTTTCCTGTCGTTGACTATGACCATCAGCCCCACTATGGCCTCCACAGAGCCCTGCTTCGAGACCTGGCAGGTGGCCGTGGCCCTTCTGTTTCCACAGGGGTGCAGGGAGGGAACCATAGACAAGGACCAGTCCCACATTTAGCGTGACAGTTCCTTAGCTCTACCCTGCCTGGAACATCTTCCTTCCTTAGAGGACATGGAGTCCGGAGCCCAAGCTTTATCAAAGATAAAACATTTGAGACTAAACAGTCTTTTTTATAGACTGGAACTGGGCTCCCAAGCACATGTCCCTAGCTACCCCACCAGCCTCTCCCAGCACACACATAAAGCAACACATTTCTGGGGCGGGGGAAATGGAGGCACAAGTTCGAGGGCACATGTGCATTCCGAGAGCAAGGCGAAGGCCTGAGGGTGCTGCCTAAGGATGCGGTAGTCTGACCTGGGCTCACCTCTGCTCACCCAGGGAGGTGAGCTGAGAAGCAGCTCTTAGGAGTTTGAAATAGGAGGGAACCCAAATGAGTCGGATATAAACGCACAACCTCTAAGAAGAAAATGCCAACAAGAGCCAGGACCTGCAAACAAAGTCCCCGACTCCGCCCTACCCACCTCCAGGCCTGTGGGGCTGGGACTCTGGCCCACAGGCCACTGAGGGAAAGGTAGAAGGAAGAAGCAAATATTTATTGTGTATGTCCTATTTATTAGGCAATCTGTCAACATGAGTTCTTGATCCTAACAAGGACCTAGCTAGCTTGGTTTTATTTGTTCCATATTATTATTATCATCATCATCATTTTTCATCTTATTTTTATGGCTGAGAAAATGGCTGGTCCAAGTGATCAAGAGCCCCAGGTCTGATAGGTGACTGTGGAGGAGAGATAGGACCTCAGGGCCTTTTGACTCCAAAGCTCCCTGCTTTTTTCTTTTGTTTTCTTAAATGTAAAATGGAAGCTAGCCTGGGGTGGTTGTGAGGATTAAGTGGGATTATTTGGATAAAGGTTGGCCAATGCCTGGCACAGAGTGGGCCTCCAGTAAATGTCAATGTAATTATTGTGGTTAATTTGTTTGCAGGTCATCTTAAAGGACAGTGACGCTAAAACCACTCATAGGGTCTCTTAGGTAACCTGGAAGGCTTAGAATGATCTAGGCTGTGAGTGCATGGAGGGATCTGGGCCTTCACACACCCCCATTCAGGAATCTGGGCATCTTTTAGGATGTGCCAGGAGACTGACAGGGAGCAAGGCCAATGGGAGGGAGACTGCCAGACAGCCCAAAGGGTTGGAACTGGATGACCCCTGTGGGGGCCTGGGGATGGGCACAGCAAGGCATGGACATCCACTGAGGCTGCTCTGTAGATTCCAGGCCTCAGTTTCCCCACTGGTAAAAAGAGTGCATAAAATATTATGTGCACTAGGGACCCCTCCCTTCCTCTCTGAAATGCTACGAATTTTCCTCTAGCTCCTCCGTTTGTGGGGAAGTCAGCTTCCTTCATTGTCCTAATTGCAGCTAGTCCCAGGAGAACCCTGCCAAGGAAGAGTGAAAGGGGGAGGGTGGATGGGAGACTGGACAGAGGCAGCTGGGGGGGGGGGGGGTCTGGCTCCCAGCCCTGCTCTGCCTGCGGAGCTAGGAGGGCAGGGCAGGGTGCAAGTGGGGGGCTGAAAGGAGCTGTGGGAAACTCTGTCTCCCCCAGGGGGACTTGGGGCAGGACAGTGCAGATGGTACAGGTGGGCAGCTCACAGCCCCCTCCCCGTTTTCTCTCCACGCAGAGACCTCAGCATGAACAACCTCACGGAGCTTCAGCCAGGCCTCTTCCGCCACCTTCGCTTCTTGGAGGAGCTGTGAGTGGGAGTTGGGGGATGGGAAGCGAGGCTGGGGCTGCCTCTACCAGCTGAGGAACCAGGTCACCTCAGGAGGAGGGGGGCTTGAGGGAAGAGAAAGGGGCTTGGGAAGCCAAGCAGTCCCGCTGACCTCTGCTCCAAGTGTGAGTCCTGGGGGGCAGGGCTAGGCCCACGCGGTACAGGAGGTCTGGAGTCTAACTGCATTCTTCCCTGAAACTAGGGCCTTTTTGCAACTTTTTTTTTTTTTTTGGCAGTCCTCGGGATTAAGCCCAGGGGCGTTCTACCCCTGAACCACACCCCCAGCCCTTTTTATTTTGAGTCAGGTCCTTGCTAAGTTGTTCAGGGCCTCACTAAGTTCCTGAGACTGGCCTTGAACTTGCCATCCTCCTACCTCAGCTTCCTGAGTCGCTGAGATCACAGGTGTGCGCCACCCACTGTGCCTGGCTCACTTTCCCTCTCATTGTCCTTAGTTGCACATCTCCCCAGGGTCATCTTTGAGCTGAAGCTGTGCCCTGCGTCCAGCCACCAGCCATTCTCTAGAGCCCAGTGGTTCTATGAGATGTCACTCACATCTACCCTTTGTTCTCTATTCCCACTGCTACTGCCCCAGACATCCCGACACCTGGGGGAAACCAGCCTCCTAAGTGACAGATCTGCTGCCTCCCTTCTGATGTTCTCTGTACAACTTTAAGATGCACCCCACCAGCTCAAGAGCCCTTGGTGGCTCCCCACAACCTGTAGGATCAACATCTTTACCCTCCCCTACAAGATCCTCTTCCCTGGCAAAGTCCTTTCTGGGTAATCCCTCCCCACAGTGTCACTCCTGTCTGGCCTCACACTCAAGGAGGCTCAGGAGGAAGTCACCTGCTCCATTAGAGTGTCCCTCCTGATTGCTTTGGGAAACCAGGTCACTCTGTCCCAAGTCTCTCCTTCCCCTAGATCCTTGGGGTCCTACAAAGCTTTGCTTAAACTGCACAAAGTGTGGGCTCCTGGCCCTGGATACATTTCTGCCCCATCGCGACCCTGACTCGCTACTCCCTCACAAGTGTCCCCTCCTCACCCGGATAGCGCTCCTCAAGGACAGGGAGTCCATCAACTCCCAGGGCTGTAGCAGGGTTTGCAGATCGGGTTCTTGTTGGATCCTCTGTGCAGAAGGCAAGCTCAAGGTGACCTAGGGGAAACAAGCTGGAGGTCCCTTCTGCCACCCTCAGGGAGCTTGCTCAGGGCTGGCGAGCTGTGGGGACAGCAGGGGAGCTGGCACTGTAGGTGTGGGTCCCAGGGCATTGTGTGGGGGGGCAGGGTTGGTGGAGCTGAGCAATAGGGGGAAGAAGAAGAGGAGGAGGGGGAGGAGGAGGAAGGGGGAGGGAGAAGGGGAGGAAACCAGTGTTCAAAGGAAGTGGACAGGGTAAGAGGTGGGTGTGACAGCCTGTCAGGGGAACAAAAAGTAAGAGCAAGGCCAACAGATCAGGAAAGGGGACGAAGAGGGGGGACAACCTGAGAGTCAAGGCTGGTTTTGTAGCTCCTGCTCCCTGACAGGGTCAAGCTCCAGGACCCACCCAGGCACGAGCCCATCCACAGAAGCCAGGCTTGGTGACCTAAAATATCGAGATGCCTTTCCACACAGTTATTTTTGAACGACAAATGTCAAGTAAAGAGACTTTGATTAGATTCTTTTGGAGGTGGGGTGGAATCTAACCCAGGGCCAGGCAAGCATTCTACCCTGAGCCACATCCCCAGCCTGAGATAAAACATATGGGGGTGGGATGGAAAGCTCGGTTCAGAAGTGTCTTCTGAGCCAGGCACAATTAACCTCTGCCCAGTCAGGTGTGAGCATATTTTATTACATTTGCTCCTTTTAGAATTGATCACCCCATGACAAATGGGGAAATGCTTAATTAGACCAGAATGTCATCTCCCAATGTTCCCCAGTTACTGGGGGTGAGCTGTGTGGTGAAGGCGCGGGGAGATGCAGACCTCTGTACCCACCCCTTCACTGGTGACATGGGCAGTGCAGGTCAGTGGTCAAGAGCAGGATGTGGGTAGCCCAGCTCAGCCCAGGACAGACCACAGTGCAAAGTGAGCCCCAAAGATTGTCAGATCTGGGGCGAACCCTGTGCTTCTGGAGGGGAAGTCACTTGACTCAGCCTCAGTTTCCTTGTGTGAAATTTCTCATGTGAAATTTAAGCATAGCTAAATCCAAAAATCTGAAATATGAAACTTTTTGAACTCTGACCTGACGGCACCATCAGCGGACAATTCTGTGCCTGACCTCATGTGATAGGTCACAGTCAAAGCCCAGGAGCACTAAGACCATTGTAGGGCTGGAGTTGTAGCTAAGTAGTAGAGCATGTGCTTAGCATGCACAAGGCCCGCCGTTCCATCCTCAGCACCAAAACAAACAAGCAAAATTATTGTATGAAATTACCTTCAAGCCAGGGATGGTGGCATATGCCTGTAATTCCAGCAGCTCAGGAGGCTGAGGCAGGAGGATTGCAAGTTCGAGGCCAGCCTCAGCAACTTAGTGAGGCCCTAAGCAACTCAGCAAGACCCTGTGTCAAACTAAAAAATAAAAAGGGCTGGGATATAGCTCAGTGGTTAAGCACACCTGGGTTCCATCCCCATTATCTGAAACCAAACAAAGTACCTTATGGGGTTTTGTGAGAATTGAGATGGCATGTGTGGAGTAGGTGTAGACCTCAATAAATGCTAGCTGTCACCACCACCTCCCCCTCCCACATCCCAAGATACGAAGTAATAATGGAAGTCACCCCCTCCTTGGGTTACCTGCTGACACCACTGACCTTTGACTCTGATTTCCAGGCGTCTCTCTGGGAATCGTCTCTCACATATTCCGGGACAAGCCTTCTCTGGTCTCTACAGCCTGAAGATCCTGTAAGTATCAGTGCACCCCAGTTTCCATAAAGGTGCAGCAGAGAGACTCATGGTCAGATGGAAGATCTGCAGCCTGACTCTTGGTTTACCACTGATTTGCTTCTTCTCTTCACTTTTTAAAAATTCGTTCTTTTTAGATACACTTGGCAGTAGAGTGTATTTTGACTTTATATTCACTTTATTTTCACTCATTATGTCCAATGCTTTGCTTTGTCTTATCTGCAATAAACCTTTGTGACTGTAAACAAATGTTGAATCGCACCTGCCCGTGGGTGGCCACCCTAAAGAGAAGTGAAGTTTTTTTTTTTTGGTGCCATGAATAATGCCCTAAGGCACAGGGCTTGGTGGGGGAAGAGTTCAGTTGCAGCACCCTCCCTGAGACCCTCAGGCCAGGAGAGGCAGAAGACTGTTTTTAGGAAGGAAGAATCCAGATGGGTTTTCTTTGCTCATTTTTCTTTTTGAGGCTCAAATGTGCTTTAGTTCATTCTCCTATCTTCTCCTTCAGCCTTCAGGCTGCTTCTGCCCAATCCCTTTCACCTCCCCTTTGAAGCAAAAAGGAAAGTAAGTTGGCGAAGACCTTGCGTTAATTACCTGGCTTTCCCTTGCCATTGGCCTGAGGATCCACTTCAGAGAATGGAAGGCTGAGGCCCTGTCTCCTCTCATCCCAACTCATGACTCACTCCATCTCAACAATACTGTCCTCCCAGAGGCCTTCTTGGGTCCTTATGACGAGGAAGGGTGGAGGAGGTGGAAGCACAGACTCTGGAGGTGGGCTTCCTGGAAAGGCTCCTTACCCCAGGGATTAGTTTGGGAAGAAAATGAGGATCTTAGGGGGCGGATCCTGAAACAAAAGAATGGTCATTTGGAAGCTTCCCTAAGGTGCTGGCTGAGCCATTCCCCAGCTCTGTTACTCCTTTGGCCCTAACTAGACTTGCAGGTCTTTGTATAGTTGAGCCTGAGGGGATAAGGGACTGAAATCCAGTTCTGTGCCCTGGTTGGATGCAGCACCCCACTCAGACACTGAGATATCTTTTTAAATTTTTTCTTAAAGTTGCTTTTGGACTAGCAGGGGCCCTTCCCACATGGTCCAGCCAATAATCCAAACCTAAGCACTTTCTTTTCCCACGTAATTGGTGTTGTTGGGGCACCTCTGGTTCCCAGGTCTCTCTCTCCATCTGCCTCCGAATCTCACTCTCAGGGCTGTCCTGGACGCTGTCCCTCCTCCATTCTCTACTCTGCCCATGGGTGCCTCCTGTCTGTCCTCAGCCTCCTCTTCTGTCTTGGACCTTTCTCTCCCTCTTGGCACCTCTGTTACTGCCTCCCCGGTCTCCTTCCTGCCTCTGCCCTCCGTCTTGCGCCCCATAAGCACAGAGCCATGGGGGTGGGGGTGGGGGATTCTGAACCAGAGGCGCAGTGCAAGAGGCCTACTTGGTGGCATGTCTGTGCCCCGTGGCAGGCTCAGACCTGCAGCCGGATTAGAGAGCAGGGCTCTGTTTGCTGGGCCTTCAGAAGATGGGAGACTCACGTCCCGCTCCTAAGACTCTGGCTTAGAGATGAGCCTCCCCTTTCTTCTCTGCCTGCATTAGGCAATAAATCAAAGCCCAGGAGAAACCGCAGGCTGCCCGCCGCCCCCTTCCCACCAACGGCATCTTGGCGCAGCAGCAGGGCGGCCAGGAGAGCGGAGGACTGCCAGCCCATTCGCCCCCAACTCTGCCAGAGACCTCTGCTTTGCCCCATCCTCCAAGGCCACCAGGTCCCCCAAACCTGCATGCCGTTTCTCTGCCTGCAGACCTTTGCTTTAGGAATGGGCAGGCCGTCTGGGGAATCCCTCCTGTCACTCCAGTGCTTCAGAGCACCCCAGCATAGGACCTTCCCGATGTCTGACGTCCCTTGTTGCAGGTCCTTCCATTGTTTGGCTTTCAGGCCTGCAAGAAAAATAGGCCAGCAAGAGAGCCTCTCTGCACCAGAGCCCCCAGCAGCTCCCTGGTCTCCTCTTGTCCAGGACCCTTCTCTGAACTTCACCTTCCTTTCTCTGATGCCTGGGGGACACGCCAACTCCTTTTTACCCTCCCAGAAGCAAAGGATTAAATAAAGTGGATTCGCTCTCTGATCCTCCCTGAATGGCTGTGGCAGAGCCCCTCCCTCGGGTCCTCCCCCCAGGCCAGCCCTGGAGGTATCACTAGGGCTTCTCTCCCACTCTCCTCTGTTCAAGGTTGGATCACCAGAGTTGGCCTCCACAGGGAGTCGGCAGCCGTGGGCTCCTGTGTGTCTGGACATCAGGTTAGCTGCCAGGCTCGCTGGTGGTGCTGTCTCAAGGGAAGCTACCTTCTTGCTGCCCCAGGCACATGGGACACTGCATGTACCTCCAAGGGCCCTGTCCTGAGTGCCTGTAGGGCCTGGGGGTGGCTGTGGCTAGAGCCCTTGGGCTCAGGGTGTGTGTGTCTGTTAAGCCTCAGGGTCTTTACCTCAAAAGGTTGAAGCCCCACCTTCCCCTCCCAGAGCTTTCCTGCCAGGGAGCAGGACCTTAGTCCTTAATCCAGGCCTTAGTCCCCTCCTCGGAGGACCAGCCAGGGCCTGTGCCCGCCCTGCATCAGGATACTGTGGTCCCATCTACCAAGATGCCTGCTGACACCAGGCATGAAGCACACACCTGTCATCCCAGCAACTCGGGAGGCCGAGGCACTCTCCACAAGTACCAGGCCAACCTGGGCAATGTAGCAAGACCCTGTCTCAAAATCAAACAAAGGGCTGGGGATGTGGCTCAGTGGAAAAGTACCCCCTAGGTTTAATCCCTAATACGGCGGGGAGGGGGAGGGGGAGGGGGAGAAAGGAAAGGAAAGAAAAAGAAAAGAAAGGACTCTGCTGGGACCTTTGTTCCTCACCAGAGCCAGACCCAGGAAGCAGGTGGCAGACAGTCAGGGCCTTACCATTCTGTCCCTGCCTCCAGTAGACTGGGAAGATTTCCCCAGAACCCTTGCTCCTGGGCTGAGCCCTGAACTCCTGGGAGTCAGTGACTGCAGATTCCTCGCCAGTGCCATCTTGGTGAACATAAGGGTCTAGAAGGGCTCCTGGCTTCTTCTGAGCGGGCCCATCCCTCTGAAGCCCTGGCTGGAGGGCACCGAGGAGCGGGAGGGAAAGAATTCGTCTGGCCTGTCCTCGAGGACATCTCCCTATGCCAGCCTCTAGGGAGCCCTCTCCACGGGGCCTGGAGCTGTCTGGTGTTGTCATGGGCTGTGTTATGCTCCACCTGGCCAGACAGTGGCCATGCCTGGCCCAGAGCTGGGGCTCCATCTGTGTTGTTGAACTGAACTGAACAGACCCCAGGAGGGACGTGTGAGTCACTGGGGAGTGCTGGCTTTGGGTGAGTCTCACTGGCCTGCTTCATGGGCCCAGGCTGTCCAGAGCCCAGGGAGACCCTCTAAGGGATTGGTGGACAGGAAGTGGGTCTCTAGTGCAGCAGGAAAACTGGAGCCCAGAGGACCTCACCAGAGCAGGTGCCGGGAGGATGTTCCGACGCCCTCTCCCTGCAAATCGTTATTTCATCATTTAAAATGGGATAGTTGGAATAAACTTCCCAACATTTTTAGCTACAAAAACTTAAACAAAAGCTGAGAGTCTGGTCAGTGGTAGAGCTCAGGCCCAGCATGGATGGGGCCCTAGCTTCCATCTCCAGCACCACACCTAAAAAAGGAAGAAAAAGAAATAGAGAAAAAAAAAAAAAAAACCCAGAAATTTAAAAAGACCTTGTGTAGAAGTCTCAACATACAACAGATGAGAGAGAGCTCTGCGAGTGTGGGTCGGGGGCTCCAGGTGCTGTCTCGCCCACTCCAGGAACCCCAAGGCCCCTTTGCAGAACCAAAGGAAGGGCTTGTGGAGCCGCTGCTGGGTCACCTGTGGTACCCTCTGGCTGTGGCACTCATGGTTCTTGTCCCCAAATGTCTCTCTGGCCAGAAAGATGTTCCCCAGGTGTTATGGTTTGGATATGAGCTGTCCCCCCAAAAGCTCACATGTGAGACAATGCGAGAAAGTTTGGGGGAGAAATGATTGGGTTATAGCCTTACCCTAACCAGTGAGTTAATCCCTGATGGGATTTTCTGAGTGGTAACTGGAGGCAGGTGGGGTGTGGCTGGGGGAAGTGGTTCACTGGTGGTGTGGCTATGGGGTATACATTTTGTATCTGGAGAAGGGAGTCTCTCTGCTCTCTGATCACCACGTGAGCTGCTTCCCTCTGCCACACTCTTCCACCATGATGTTCTCCCTCGCCTCGAGCCCCGAGGAGTGGATCTGGCCTTCTATAGACTGAGACCTTCAATAAACTTTTCCTCCTCTACAATTGTTCTGGCTGGGTCCTTCAGTCACAGCAGAGGAAAAAGCTGACTGACACACCAGGACACAAGGAGGGAGGGTGCTGAGGACTAGACTTCTGCCAGGCTCAGCTCCACATGACAATCACCTGAAGCCAAGGGTGGAAATGACACCTGCGATCCCAGACATTTAGGAGGCTGAAGCAGGAGGATTACAAGTTGGAGGCCAGCCTGGGCAGTTTAGTGAGACCCTGTCTCAAAAGAAAATAAAAATAGCTGGGCTATTTTATTTGATCACAGTCAGCATGTGAGATCAACATCATTATCCCCAGTTCATTATGTGACCGAGCAGTTGCTTAGTATGTGCAAAGGCTGGGTTCAATCCCCAATCCCCAGTCACACACACACACACAAAAAGATGAAATAAGAAAAAAAAATGTCACTGTGAATTTGAAAAACTGTGAATGCCTCATATTCTGCCCCCAAGGACTCTGCCCCAGAGACTTAACTGGGTTACAGTGTGGCTGGGCATTGGGAATTTAAAAACCTTCCAGGTGATTCTAACATGCAGTCAGAGTTGGGTGCACAGGATTAAATAGACTCTGCCTCACCAGGCAGAACCAGGGCCACCAAGAGAAGTAGGGTAGGTCACAAAGCCCTGGCCTGGGACACAGGGCTGAGATCCTGGGATCCTGCCATTAATCTGTTTTGCAATTCAGGGCAAGTCACCACCCCTCTCTGATCCTCCATCTGTTCATCTTGGAAAACAAAGAGGCTGTTCCCTTCTAAAAGTCCTTCCAGTCTTTAAAACCTGACTGTGCTTCAATAAAGAAGCTGATGGCTGGGTGACGAGACCAGGGACAGCACTGGAAGCAGGTCGGGGCCGGAGCCAAGTGCCATGCTGGACTCCAGCTGGCTGGGTTTTGATTCAGGAAAGAAGGGGCTTTCTGGTGGCCAGGTGGTATGGCCCGGCAGGAGTTCTCTGGGGAGACACTGAGTTCCCTGACAGTGGAAAATAACCTTAAGAGCCCCACGAGGATACTGCAGAATCTGTGTTGGGGGTACGATTCCTACACCTTAAAGGTCTTTCTAGATTTCTCTGTTTAGGATTTGGCAGAGGAAGGGGTGGGGCTTCTTGGAGGGTGGAGATATATGGAGGTGCTCTTTGCGATGGAAGGTACCTGTGCAGGTCTAGTCCTGGAGGAATGCTTGGCCTGAGCAGCCCCGACTCCCTTTCCCAGCCATCATTTCCCTGTACTTTGCTTCAAGCATGCTGAGGCCTCCGGGTGAGAATCAAGGCAGCTCACTCAGGTAGGGGGAGAAGTGCTTGCCTTTTCCAATGAAAGAAGTCAGATGGCTGGAGGGAGAGGAGCTCCCACCTGCATGCCTCAGCTCCTCTACCTGCACAGGGAAGTGCGGGTTCCCAGGAGCTCCAGCATCTTTACCCAGGGAGCTGCCCTGGAGTCCCGTGGCCAAGCAGGCCTCAGTTCCAGGAGAGGAACCTGAAGAATGGGTTCCTTCCCTGGTTGACCTCTCACTTCTTTCTGTGTGGTTAGGTGAGACCGAATCCTTGACTGCTACAACTGGGGGAAGTCTGTACATCTTCTGGCAGCTTCTTCCTTTAACAGATGAGGGACTTGAGGCCCAGAGGAGGGCAGTGACTTACTCCAGTCCTCCAGTAAGTGGTAGAACTGAGACCAGATATTAATAACGGTCAATGATGTTCGCCAGCATCCCCTTAGTTTTTTCTTCCTGCACAGGGTTTGCCAGAGCTATTTTATTTGATCATAGTCAGCATGTGAGGTCACCATCATTATCCCCAGTCCATAGAGGAGGAATCAGAGGCCCTGGGAGTTTAAGCACTTGTACCTTTCACACACCTGGAGAGGGGCAGAGCTGGGGATGCAGTCCCAGGGCCATCTGACCAGAGCCTCACGTGGGACGTCATATTTAAGGAAGCTGGAGAGGCGCAGGTTTAAATTCCATTCATGAAAGGAAACCGTTGTTGGAAAGCTCTCTCTGGCACCGCTTAGAGCCTGCACTGGAGGGACCAGGAGGCTGAGACCTTTGGGATCACGGAGTGTGCATGGAAAGGGGCAGGGTCCTCCAGCTGCTCAGGGCAGCCTGGCCCTTCTCCCACACTGCCCTCCCTCTCTCCTGCTGGGCAAGACCCCAGTCCTGGGCTGCCCGAGTCTGTATTGTTCTCTCATCTTCAGCTTTGCCTCCACAAGGGGCTCCTTTCCGCACCCCCCACATTCCTGCAGTAGGTGAGCATCCTGTCCCAGGGTGCTGAAATTTGGTTTGTATTTGGGGTCTTCACATATCCGTAAGAGGAGATCAGGGAAGGTAACAGGTGACTGTGACCTGGACAGTCACACAGCAGGCAACAATAGCTACCAGGTTCATCAGCATTTTCTGGCCCCTGCTCTACCCTGCCATCGAGATAGGTGCTATGTGGTGTCATTGGTTAAGCATCCAGACTGTAGGTCTAAACCTCTGGATTCAAACCCCATCTCTGTCCCTTATCAGCTGTGTGACCTTGAAATGATCTGGTAGAGTTGTAACAAGGATAGGTTTGGGTGAATACCTGTTAATACCCCAACACCAGGGCTTGGCAAGCCAGCTCTTACTATTACTAAAGTCAAGATCAGGAAATAAGCCCCGTTCCCTGAAGCCCAGTGATACCTACGTGACCTTGGGCAAGGTGTTTATCCTCTCGGAGCCTTGACCTTCCTCTCTGAACCAGGGCTAACAATAACACCTTAGAGGGAAGACTGGACCCCTCAGGGCAGTGACATACTGGGGCACATAGTAAGTGCTCACTGAGAGATCACCCCCCTTGCACCCCCTCCCCATAATTCTCAAGGAGCCTGGCCAGCTGAGGCAGACCCACAAATGCACCTGACTCCTCCCCGGACAGGTTGCATGCACAGCTTAGGAGGGGGTGCTCCCTCACCCTGCCTGGGACAGTCAGCCATGTCCTTCCTGCTTCTTCAGCTATTTCCAGAGCTCCTGCTCCCCGAATGCCCACCTTCTCATTTCTGGATCTGGGGGCTCAGAAGTAAAGGATGTTCTGATGGCAATGGCTACCCAAAGGCTTCCCTCCATTTTGTCCTCCGATATCTCCCTTAGAACCAGGCAAGCAGGACCCTTGCTCAGGGCCCTACCTCAGGGACTTCCTGCAGTGTGGGGTGCCTTCCTCAAAATGTCCTAAGGTCCCTCTGCTGCCAGGAGTTGGCTGGAGTCAGTGGTGCCTCTGGGAAAGGTGTCCCGTTCTGCCATTGTTCCCCGACTGCATACTCCCTGGGGTTTCCAGGCCCCCAGGAGCTCCACCATCCCAGCCTGAGGAGACATCCTGGCATCCTGTGGCCCAGCCCCAGTCCCAGGAAGGCAGCTTGGCCAGAGGGTCATTTCCACTAGTTGGTCTGTTACTTTTCTAAATTCTGTTGTGTGAGGCTGGCCCACCAGAACAGGCTGGTGTGCTGATCTGGGTACTTTGAATTCTTTCCTTTCCTCCCTCCCTGCTTTCCTTTCTTCTCTTTTCTTGCAGTACTCGGGATAAAAACCAATGGGATAAAAACGAGCTATCCTTTTAATTTTGAGGCAGGTTTTCATGGAGGCTGGCCTTGAACTTGGGGTCCTCCTTCCTCAGCCTCTGAGTTACTGGGACTACAGGCATGTGCCACTGTGATGGGTTTCAAACTGTATCTACAGACAAGGACTCTTAAAACACATTTTCCTGAAATCCTGACACCCTGACACCTTACCCTCATCCATGTCCTCCTCTTCCACAAAGGAACCTGGAGCCTCTCAGTTGAATTAATAGAGAAACTGAGGCCCACATGCTTCCTGACAAACTTCAGCAGAATTCCATGGATTCTGACTTCGTTCGGCCCTTGTTGCTTCGAGAACATCTCCCTTCCTTTTCACCATTCTCTTTCCTCCTGCCTCATCCTGGAAGCTCTTCTGCGATGCTCTCTCCCCACCCTGGGCCTCCCAGCCTCCAGTGTACACCTCAACAGCCTCCGACTCCCCACTAGCAACAGAGGGGAGGGGCTGGACCAAGATTCCCTCTGGGGCTCTCAAGCAAAAGGGAGGGGCCTAGCTTGGGGCAAGGGGCTCAAGCAGGGACCTCCTCACCCCCTGCCACCCCTGTCCTCATGCCTTGTGGGTCCTCAAAGCCCCCTTTTCCCTTCCAGGATGCTGCAGAACAACGAGCTGGGAGGGATCCCGGCGGAAGCGCTGTGGGAGCTGCCGGGCCTGCAGTCTCTGTGAGTCACTGAGGGGCTGTCCTGGGGGTCACCCGCTTCCTGGGGCCTGAGTCGCCGTCCAGGCCCCCCTGGCCTCAGCCCTCCCTTCTCCTTCAGGTCCCCTTCTCCACTCCGTGTTCCAGACAGCTGGCTCCTCCTGACTTTGGTTTCTTGGGGGGTTTGGTTGTTGTCAGCAGCAGTGTGTCTGGGTTCCCTTGTATTTGGGGAAGGGAGACCTCCCTAGGTAGGGCCACCAGGGCAGCAGTCCTGAGGCGACTGGCATTCTGCCATGTTCCCAAAGAGCATCAGGTAGGGGCTGTCCCCTCCACCTAGCCTGCTCTTGCCCGCGGGGCTCTGCGCAAGGAGAGAAGGTGGGTGGGAAGGAGAAAGGGCTGTCAGGGACTCATGGGCCACCCATGACAGATCCATTCCTCCAAGGAGCCTGTAGTTCCCTTCTTGACCAGCAGGGGCATCATGGCAGCAAGATCAAGCCTGCCGGGAAGTGGGAACAGGTGCTCCGGGGTGATGGAACCCAGCCCACTGTGGTCCTCTGGGTCAGGTGCTGGGTTTATCCACACAACACACAGCACAGAACAGGGTAGGTGCCTCACACATGCCTGGGGAACACCACTGCATTTCCAGTGATATCTCATTATCCTACGGGAGAATGGATTCATATTTAGAGAGAAATCAAAGTTGGAGGACAAGATTGGGGCATGACACCTGCCAGCAGGAGAAACAGAAGCACTGACAGTGAAAGGACAAAAGCCTCTGGTATTCTGGTATTCACAGCTTGTAGGTCCTGCTAAGGCCCTGCCCAGTGTGTGGACATGGAAGTCAGACGACTCAGAACTGTCCTGACTGCCCTTGAGTGGCAGGAGGTTGCGGGGGCGGGGGGGGGCTTTTCTTCCTGTGGCTGACATTTAGCCCCCATTCTATCATAAAAACATGGGCCCAGCCAGGCAGAGTGCTACAGACCTGTCATCTCAGCAGCTCAGGGGGCTGAGGCAGGAGGATTGCAAGTTCAAGGCCAGGCCCAGAAACTTAGAGAGACCCTGAGCAATTTAGCAAGACCCTGTCTCAAAATTTAAAAGGGATGTAGCTTAATGGTAAAACACCTCTGAGTTCAATTCCCAGTCAAAACAAAAACAAACAAACAAACAAACAAAAACCCAGTCCTGGGGGGGGGGGGGCC
>NW_026000016.1:45814762-45833231 GCF_001458135.2 Marmota marmota marmota
GGGGGGGGGGGGGTCCTGCCTAGCTAGCTGTGCCATGGCCACCATGGTTGGGACCTTTATCCCCTATACTCCCTGGGACATCCTCTCACTTCCTTCTCTGTTTCTGAACCTCAGTGTCTGCCCTTCCCCAAGCTGCCTGATTTGCCCCAGTGACAGAACCTGTCTATCTCCCCTCATTTTCTTTTCGCCCTTCATCCCAATGTGTCTAGGCCTTTGGCCCCAGCCGCCTCTCTCCCTCCAGCCAGTCCCACCACTGGACAGAGCCAGCAATCCGGCTGCCCCTAGGAGCCAAGGTCAGGAGATCAAAGGCTAGGAAAGCCTGCGCTTGCTCCCCCTCTGGCGGGGCAGACTAAACATTTACTTAGGGCACCAGCAAAGGACGGGGACAGCCAAAAATAAGAGGGGTGTGTGTGTGTGTGTATGGGGGGGTTTGACATTTCATCCAGAGCATCAAAGAGGCCTTCATGGGAAAAAACTTGGAGTTCACTGGACTTCTTTGCACTTATTTTAAGGTTAAGTTGTTTTTAAATTTTTTAAACTCATGGATCCCATTTTTTGCTTACGGGTTCTAAAGGCCTCACCTTCAGACTAGGCATGGAGCTTCTGAGTTAGACACGCCATTTCCCCTACACTTTCTGGGAAGTGGGCAGACCCTGTTGGTTTGGAGAACTAGATAATTAGTGTCTACCCCCAACCCCATGACTCCCTGTTGCTTGTGTGGGTCAGGGGATGGGGACAGAGGCCCCATTCCCCACTTCCACAGATATAAGGTAAATGAATAGATTTGCCTCTTGCAATCCTGTGGGAAAAGTACCAGCCAGCCAGATAGAAAACTTGGCCTGTGGTCCTGGCACCTACCCTGACTACCGTGGGGCTGACTATCTTCCCTGTCTACCTCACAGGGTTGTCGTGAAGATGAATGTGGAATACATGGGAGGGATTTGCAAAAGGTCCTACACAGCTGTGATACGTGGTGATACTATTGCAATATTGTTTGTCTAAATGATCATCGATTTATTCATTTTGCAAATACTTTTGAGGCCTTACTGGGATCGCAAAACCTGAGTTGAGTTCTGAAGGATTAGGAAGTGTCAGTCTGGTGAAGAGGAAGAAAGTCACAGGTAGAAGGAAGAGCACACACAAAGGCACAGAGATAAGAAGGAATCCTGAGTGTGCTCTAGAGAATTTGCAGGAGGGAGTTTGGCTGAACTGTGTGTGTGTGTGTGTAGCGTGTGTGTGTGTGTGTGTGTTTGTGTTGGGGGCCTAATGGGAAAGGCAGTGATGGGGAAAGATCTGGAACTAGCAAGTGATGATCCTGACAGATAGGCAAGGGCTTTGCTAAAGCTTTGGACTTTAAGCTTAAGCAAGCGGGGAGCTGGGCTGGGGTGTGGCTCAGTGGTCGAGTGCTTGCCTGGCGTGCATGAGGGCCTGGGTTCCATCCCCAATATCTCAAAAAAAGTGGGGAGCCATCGAAGGACTTTTAGCAGGAGAGCAATGTGATAGGGTTTGGGTCTCCCCTCTATCTTTGGCAGCAGATGGGGGCCAACCTGGAGGTGGGGAGCCAGCAAAGAGACTCCTGAGTGAAGTGAGTATGACAGCAGCCAAAGCAAGAGGAGATGTTGGTGAACTCTGGGAATATCAAGGATCCAGGTCAGGACTCTGGTGTTGGACTCCCTGGGTTCAAATCTCACCTCCCTCACTTACCACTCGGGAGACCTCAGGCAGGTTACTCAAGAGCTGTCCTTCTGTTTCCTTATTAACAAAAAGGAGGTGAGGATGGTATCTATGTACCTCCATAGGATAGCATGAGGTGAGGTGATAAGCATGAATGACCTAGAACAGTACCTTTCTTTGCCTCCAGCACAGTTACTATTATGATTAGTAGTACCACTGATGGATATGGGAGTTGGAAAAGAGAAGTCAAGTCAACAACCGGTTCTCTGGCTTTGACCTCAGGGTGGATGGAGAACCTGGTCACCAAGAGCTTGGCACAGGATAAGAGCTCATGATGAACGTGTTGGACAAGTTGTGAATAAGAAGTGAAGCCTAGAGGGTGACCAGACAGGCTGGAAGATTGGTCGCTGTGCCTGTAGGACACCAGCGTGTGTGCACGTGTATAGTGAATGAGGGATGCACGACCCCAAAGAGTCTGTTATGATTGTCCTGAGCTTTGGGAAGTTGTAGGGATTCAAGGAGAGACCTCCCAAGACCTCAGTGTGGTGCTGCTCCCCTTGTTTCTGGTCCCTCCATCTTGGACAGCAAGACCAGCCCCAGTTGCTAGGCTGAGGGAGAAGTGGGATATGGGCCCATATGTGGAGCACCCTGTGAGCCAGCGCTCCAGGGAGGGTTGACACCCCCTGTCTGATTTCTTCTTCACAGATCCTCTTTAGTAACTCCCCCCTCTGCCATAGATGAGGCAACAGAGACTGACAAGTGTGGGGGTTCTGCAAGGTCAGGGCTGGTGAATTGGGAAGACAGATCTGCACCGTGGTTGTTGCATTCCAGAAACTGCCACCATCAGTGACCTTCCTCTTCCCCAGGAGTTATCAGCAGAGCCAATAGATGAGGAAGGCATACAGGGGACACACCTCTGCCTGTGCTCTTCCAGGGGTGGGATGTCCTCCCCAGAGCAGGCCAGGTACACCTCTTGTCCCTGGAAGTGACCATTCTTCATCTCCAGAAGGCAGAGGGTTGTAGGGGAGATCCCTGAATACCCTCATGGACATTCTCAGAGACTCAGGGAAAGACCAGCTCCATGATCCTGCTTTCTACCAGCTAGAACCAGACTTTGGGGAGTAGGAACTAGGTTTGGGGGAGTCTTGGGTAGTCCCGGGTAGGGGTTGGGGCCAGCCGGCCCAGCATTCCAGGCCCCAGGTACCGAGTCAGACATGGCGCACAGGCTGTTTGGCTTGGCACCTGGGCTGGCAGCACCCAGCCCCCCAAGTTCCCCTCCCTGGATACACTTGCTTCCTCCCCAACTGATGTGGGAGGGGGAGAGCGGTCACGCCAGACGTGTCACACCAGGCTTGAGCACAGGCCAAGAGAAACCGCGGGAAGCCAGCGGAGACAGGGGGAAAATAGAAACTGGTGGGGGCGAGGCCTGGCCGGGGAGGGGGAAAGCGTGGAAAAACAGAGCAGCAGCCCAGGAAGGGCCGGGCACAGAGCCGGGGAAAGCACGGTGGCAGGAATAAAGGGGAGAAAATAGAAAAACAGCCCCATCCTGGACACCCTAGGGGGGAAACGCATAATTACAAAGGACAGCCACATGAAACGTTGTGTGGCACTGGGGAAATTAATCAAGAGCAGCGCCAGACTCCCAACTGGAACCCGCTAGAGCTACCACAACCCCTTCGGCTCAAGCCCGCCGGTGGAAAACGTGCAGGCAGTGGCTGGTCGCTGGAGGGAAAGAGGTAGAGAGGCTGGGGTGGGAAGATGTGTGTGCGCGGATGTGCCTGTGGGCACAGGGAGGTCCCTGGCTGGGGCCAGGGAGGAGCGGCTCCCACTTAGCACACATCAATATGTGAAGTGCATTCTCTGTCTCATTTAATCCTGAAAATTCTATCAAGTAGCCTTTATTATGTCCATTTTATAGATGGGTCAACTAAAGCCCAGATAGGTTAAGGAATTTGCTTGAGGTCACATAGCTAAGAGAGAGTAGGGCTGGAATTTTAGATTGGTTCTGATTCCAAAGTGCTATGCTGTTAACCTCTATTCTTTGTTACCCCTCTGAAGCTACAAGTTTTAGGATTCAGAGACTTAGGTTTAAGTCCTGGCTCTGTCACTAACTAGTTATAAGGAAAGTTGCCTCCCCTTTCTGCACCTAAAGTTCCCCCTCTCTAAAATGGGAGGGTCACATAGGATGATTGACGGAAAGGTGTCCCAAGAGCATGTCATGCCACAGAGATACAAGGATTTTCTGTTGGGATTACTGGCTTTGGAGTTGCTTATGATTACTGTGTGCTTGTCCTCTGTGGGCCTCTGTCTTTCTCTCTGTGCAATGGAGAGTAACCTTCTTAAACCCTTCCAGTCTTCTGAGGATGCTGCACATTGAGGAGGGATGACCTGTGTACCTCCAGGGGAAAAATGACGGAGTCCTTCTGCCCGAGGGCAGAGTTGCCATGGGAACAGGGATAGGAGGTATTCCCAGAGAAGCCAAATGCAAGAGGCTTCTGGACAGATGCCCCTCTTTCCATACCTCTGACCCTTCTCCAAGGGTTAAGTCACACTCCTGAATAATGCCCAGGGCCAGACCACTAAGAGCCAGCACTTGGATGACACTTGACTAGCGTGAGTCACTCATTTATTCCCTCAATCCTAACCACACTCCTCTGGGACAGTTACTGCTAGTCAGCTTGTCACCCCACCGTATTGATGAGCAACTGAGGTATAAAGGATGAAGTGGCTTTTTGTACCACCAGGGTCAAAATTCAGGTGCCACATCTAAGTTTATAGCAGCTCATTTTACAATAACTAAGTTAGGGAACCAACCTAGGTGCCCTTCATCAGATGAATGTGGCACATATACACAGTGGAACATTACTCAGTCATAAATGAAATTGTGGCATTTGCGGGTAAATGAATGGAACTGGAGATTATCATGCTAAGTGGAAAAAGCCAATCCCCAAAAACCAAAGGCCAAATGTTCTCTCTGATATGTGGATGCTAACTCACAATGGGAGGTGGGAATAGAAATTCACTGGATTAGACAAATGGGAATGAAGGGAAGGGAGGGGGAATGGCATTAGGAAAGATAGTAGAATGAATTGAACTTTCCTGTGTTCACATATTCACATATGAATATACAAGCAGTGTAACTCCACATCATGTATAACCACAAGAATGGGAAGTTACATTCCATGGATGTATGATATGTCAAAATACACGCTACTGTCATGTGTATCTAAAAAGAACAACAACAAAATTCAGGTGGCCAGGCCCATAGTCCACACACACACCTATGGTGCAGGGCTACCTCCGGGAGCCTCTGAGAGGCTGAATGAGAGGCTTCCAACCTGGGAAATAGGCCTGTGTAGTGTTTCTAGAGTACCTGCCCCAGAGCAGGCCTTGAGTGGAGCTTGGCCTGAGGAGGCCAGAGGATTCTGGATTGGCCTGCTTTGGTCCTTACCTGAGGAGTTCTAGAGCTAAGTGGAACCTGGGCTGGGAAGAAGGTGCTGGTTGCCTGGGGAGCTAGGGCCTGTTGACATGGTGGCATCAGCATTGACCCTGGGAACCCCCAAAGACTCTGTGAGAGAGGGCACAAGGCTGGCTGTGCCTACAGACCTACATTCAGAGAGCATGGGGCACTTCTAAGAGCTGTTCTCCAGCAGCTGCAGCTCAGCCATCTTACCCAGTACCAGGAGCAATGCGTGTATGCACAGCTCCAGCTTACGCGCAGGCCTGAGAAGGGACAGGCCATGCCCAGGACTCTCCAGAGGGGTACAGATGGAGCCAGGGGTGGAACTAAGGAGGGTCTGTCTTCTTGTGTGAGGGTAGGAGAGCCCAGCCATGGTGTCCCTCCTTACTCGAAGCCTGCTGGAGGCAAACTTTCAAAGAGGCCCCAGAGGGAGGCCCAGGTGATTTCAGAAGAAGCAGCCAGTTTTGCAAGGGTTGCGGGGTTTCCCTCCAGGAAGCCTTCTCTTGGGCTGCCTGAGCACTGAGGGAAGAAGGAGGAAATCATGGGAGGACAAGGAGAGAATCTTTGAGGACAAGGGACTGAGGATAGAGCGTGGGGAACACATGGATAGAGCTTACAGAACAGTGCTTCTCAAAGTGTGGTCCCCAGAGCAGCATCACTTGGGAGCTTGTTAGAAATGCAAATTCCAGAACTATTGGGTCAAAGTCTCTGACGCTAGGCCCAGCAATCTGTGCTTTCGGAAGCCCTCTAGGTGATTCAGAGGCATGTTGAAGATTAAGAACCGCGGACATGGAAAATAAAAGGGTGGTAAAAAAGCAACCACAAAAGAGGTGGCTTAGAACAACAGAAATTTATTCTCTCCCAGCCCTGGAGGCCAGAAGCTCCATGGGAAAACCCTTCCTTGCCTCGTCCAGCTTCTGATGGCTTCACATTCCTCAGGCTGCCACCCGTCAGTCCCTGCCTCCCATCTTCACATGGCCTTTTCCTCTTCTCCTGTGTCTCTCTGTAGTCCTTTATAGGGACTTGTCGTTGGGTTTAGGGCCCACCCAGGTATTCCTGATGAGCTCATCTCAAGATCCTTAATTTGAGAAAAAAACCTTGTTCCAAATAAGGTCCCATTAACATGTTCTGGGAGTTAGGACATTGATATATCTTGTTTTTCGGGGGGGAGGGAGGGGGCTGCTCACTACAAAGGAATAGGATGAACAGGAAATGAGGGGCAGGGAGCCTGCATTCTGTGGCACAGTGCTTGGTGATGAAAAGCCGAGGTGGAGTCTGGGGGAATGGCACACGGGGGTGAGGGGATCAGCTGCCCTTGAGCCAGCTGTGCCTGCACAGAGGGAACCTGGCAGAGAGGCCAGTAACTGGCAGGCCAGGGGAGCAACAGGGTCCTGAGGTCTGAGAGCTCTGCGCCACGGTCCCATTCTGAAGTTGCCCACCTTGCCAGGGACACGCCCTCCATGCTCCCCCCGAGCTCTGCAGGTGATCTGATGAGTGCTATCAGCACCCCCAACTTACCAGTCAGCCAGGGAGGACCCTGGGGCCCAGGCGTGCCAGGGGACCCAGACAAGGGGTCCCGAGGGATGCGCGAGGTGGCAGATGGCCTCCCTGGAATGGCTATTTCAGGCTCCATGATTATATGCTGCTGTATTTGGATCTTCCCAAGGTTCCGGGAGTTGATTACTACATGCGTCTAGGGCAGAGGCTGCTCTGAGGTGGGCGAGTGGGCAGGCTGGCAGCCCCCTGCAGCCCATGAGGGTCTGAACATGGATAATTTGGCTCCTGAGAGATGCTAGGAGAGTGTCCAGGGTGGGCTGGGGCTTGGGATCTGGTGGTGATTCTTTCAGCCATAAATGCTGGTCTGGAACAGACGTGGCCCAGACTGGGCCACCCAGGAGCCGTATGGTGCCTGGGCCCTGAGGAAAACACCCCAGGGCAGACTTCTGGGTCTCCTCAGCTCTCCTGCAGGCTCTGACTGTGGTGCCAGGGGCTTTTGCTGGCCAGACATTCTTCTCTAACTGGGCTGCTCCTGAGCTCTGCAGAGCTCCAGATGGCGGAGGCCTGAGAGACAAGAGAGGCAGAGCACCCAGGATGGAGCTGGTGACTCAGATTTGGTTTAAATGCAAGTGGGTCCCAGGAAGAGCCAAGAGGTGGGGCAGTCCCTTCCCCATGGGGTGAGGACGGAGGCGAAATTCTCCTAGGTCTCCTCTGCCTGCTTTAATACTTCGGAGTATCAGAGCCTTGGCCTGGGTTCTGGGAGTGTCTGGAGAGGAGAAGAGACTCCACCTGTTTCTCCATCCATCCATCCACCCATCTGTCCATTTATTCTTTCCAGCTTTGTAGAGTGCTTGAGATGCCGGGCACAGAAGACACTGAGATAATAAGAACTCTGCCTTTCAGCAGCTCGTAGCTTGGTGTGGGAATGTCCTACACACCGGACCCCATCTTCCCTCCCACCCCATATACTGTGGACATTACATTCCTAGACAGAAAAGCAGTGCAAGTGAATGCCTTGTAGAATTGGTTTATGATAGGAAGTTGACTACAGTGAGGAAAACCAGGTGAAGTCTAGCGTGTGTAATAAGAATCATGCTGGTAGTTCATGTTTGCTGAGTGCTCACTCTCAATGACTAGGCTCTGGGTTAATGCTCAGCAGACATCCTCTCATTTCTTCCTTGCATCAAGGCCCCACGGGAGGTGCTATGATCCCCATTTTACAGATGAGCAAATGAAGAATTTGGGAGCTGATCACAGAATTGGTAGAGGCTTCATCTGAGTTCCGAGGCTATGGAGGCTCTTTTTCTTTTTATACTGGGGATTGAACCCAGGGACACTCAACCCCCAGAACTTTTTATTTATTTATTTATTTTTGAGGCAGGGTCTTGTTAAGTTGATTAGGTTCTTGCTCAATTGCTGAGGCTGACTTTGAACTTGTGATGCTCCTGCCTCAGCTTCCCAAGACGCTAGGATTACAGGCATGCGCCACTGCATGCTCTTAACAGGCCTCTACACTCTGCAGAAGGGTGGTTGTGAGGGCTGCTGGAGATCTGGTTCCCCAGACTCTCTGCCTTACAACACAGAGAAATTTATAAAATGCGGAGTCCCTGCTTAGACCTTCTAAATGGGAATCTTGAGAGTTTGGGTCCAGAAATCTGGATTAAAAAAAAAAAAAAATCCTCCCAGATGACTCTGATGCAGAGCCAGGTCTGGGAATGTGGATAAAGGTCCACATCCTCTTCTATTCACGGACCTGCAGCATTGGTATTCCCTGGGAGCTAGTTAGATGTGGGAATCTCGTGCTCCACACCATACCTTCTGATTCAGAATCTGCATTTTTACAAGGCCCACCCCTCCACCCTCTGTGTGATCAATATGCAATTTAAATTTCAGAATCACTTTTCTTTTGTCCAGGAGCATATGGGACACACTGCCCAGAGGTGCGGTACCTGTCACCTGGGAGATGTTGAAAGAAAGCTCCTCCTTCTTTCCCTTCCTTCTGTCTCCTCTTCCACCAGTCTTGACCCAAATAGCAGTGGTGTAGTTCTGAGGAGGGGGTGGGGCTGAGATCACCTCTTATGAAGATCTCTTGTGGCCTCCAGCCCTAGAAAGTGCTGCGCCCCCACTTACCAGGTGACAAGGCAGGACACCCTGAAAACACCTCCAGAGAGAGTCCCTTTCTTCTAGGAGGCACAGGGAGTGTGGTGAGAACTTGAGGGTTGCATGTGTCCTTTTTCCTCAGGGAAGAGACTGCTTTGTGAGGGGACCCCCAGAGATTTCCTTTTGATGGGTTGCCAGGGCCCCTCAAGGCTCTGCATCCTTTTGATGGCTGCCACCCACAGCAGCTCACCCCACAAACACTGTGGGCTGTCACTCCTCCCTCTCCACCACCCAAGGGTCCAGACCTCAGGAGCGGTTGTTTTACTTAAGAGAGGGCAGGGGAAGGAGCCGGCTTCAGGTCCCAAAACAGGTGCTGGGGTGGGGAGGGGAGGGAAGCCACCTTGGCGAGAGTCCCCCGGATGGGGTCACATTCCAGAACAACTGATCTTAGAGCCATCTGGTCACAGAGGCTCATAAATAGATCATCCCCTTTCGGAGGGAAAAAGCGTCTGCAGGCTGGCCTGGGTCCCAGCTGGCTGCAAGCCCTGTCACTAATTCACTGGGTGACGCTGGGAACACACAGCCCCTCTCACAGGTGGTTTTCTCACCTGTAAGAGAACACTGGACTGGGTGACCCCACATGCCTTCCAGCCCTGGTATTCTGAGGCCCTGTGGTCTCCAGTGGGTGGCCTCTGCCTACACAGCCTTGGCAGGTGGCCAGGGGGAGCCTGTCACTCACTGTCTTTTCTGGTCGTGTGTGGATCTCCACATCCAGCAAGGGGCTGGCAGCCACCTGGGCTCCTGCGGTTCATAAAAGGGTGGAAAATTACTCATAGACTCTTGAAAAAGACCACTCTTTCCCAGCCCCTGACCTGTCCTCTTTCAGCAGGTCGGCTGAGGGGTTGGGGGCAGCAGCCAGGGGAAGGTCTGCTGCAGGCTCACGGGCCACTCTGCCTGGCTGCTGCCTGCGCCTGGTACCTCTCACTGCCTCCAGACAGTTCTACAACCAAGCCATTCCAAGTCATGCACTTCCGTCCCATAATACAAGTGACTGCAGGGGAAGGAGCAAGTTCTCAGAGATGGGACTTTCTATAGAAGGTCTTTAGGGCCTAAGGAACAGGGAGCAGTGGACAGCCAATGACACTGCTGCGCATCTGAACTGACACCAGGCGGCTGGACCTTCTCTGAGGAAAAGGGCACATGTGGCCCCCAAGCTCTCTCCAGCTCCCTGTGCCTCTTAGAGGAGAGGAACTCTCTCTGGAGGTGTTTTTGGGGTGTCTTGACTTTTTGCCTGGTGGGTAGGGAGCGCAGCACCTTCTAGGGCTGGAGGCCTCTGGGGATCCTCAGGAGAGGTGACCTCAGCCTCAGCCCCATCTTCAGAGCCAAGCTCTGCTCCAGGCCCCCCCCCCAGCTGCCACTCTTTCCCTCCTCACTCTCACAGTTCCACAAGGGTCGCCTCCATTTCTTATCTTCCAATCTGGCCTCCATTGCCCTCCAGCCCATCAGAAGGGGGAGATGCTTCTGCTCAGGCACTATCCGGCCCCTGTCTCACTTGATCTTAGAGAAGCACCTGGCAACATTGAGCCTTCTCTCCTCAAAGTGCTCACTACCTCCTGCTGTGAACACTCCCTCTCCTGGCTCTCTCCACCTCTAGCCACTCTTCTTCCTCTTCTGCCTCCTCTCCTCCCCCTCTTCTTCTCCTTAACATTCCTTCTTCTTCTTCCTCCTCCTAGGGATTGAACCCAGAGGAGCTTTACCACTGAGCTACATCCCAGTCCTTTTTGTGAGTTGCTGAGGCTGGTCTTGAACTTAAGGTCATTCTGCCTCAGCCTCCCAAATCACTGGAAATGCAGGTGTGCGCCACTCTGCCCAGCTCGGCTATCTTCTTTGCAGGGCTTCTCTTCCCCCGCCCATCCTATAAGTGGCATAATTCTTTGGGGGCACTGTCCTGTCTCTTTGTTCTAGCTACTCTTAGATTATCTGTGGGTAGTAATTTATTTTTTTTCATCTGCCCATGGACTCCATACCCACCCGTCTGCTGATGGTTCCTAGCTCTACATCTCCAGTCTAGATTGACCCAACTCACTGCACAATGGCCTCTCCACTTGGATGACCCAGTAGTGCCTCAAACTGAACATTTCCCAAAGTAAGCCCCTGCCTTCCTTCCCATGAATGATCCTTCTCCACATCTCTGTTCTAGGAAATAACACACTCATTTAGTTCCCTAATTCAGAAACATGGGTGTCGTCTTTGACTTTCACCTCTTCTACATCCAGTCAATCAAGTTCCGGAGACTGTACATTCTGATTGTTCTAGAATAGGTCTTCTCTTACTTCCTTGTACCCATCTTTATCTATTGCCATCACCCCTTGCTTGGACTGCTATGACAGCCTCTTAACTGGTCCCCTGATTCCATTTCAAACATCCCCAAACTCTGCCCCATGCTGCAGCCAGATGGGTCTTTTAAAAATTATTATTATTATTATTATTATTATTACCATGGATTGAACTCAGGGGTACTTAGTTATTGAGCCACATCTCTAGCCCTTCTTTTATTTTTTATTTTGAGACAGGGTCTCACTAAGTTGCTTGGGGCCATGCTAAGTTGCTGAGGCTGGCTTTGAACTTGCAATCCTCCTGCCTAAGCCTCCTGAGCCACTGGGATTACAGGCATGCACCACCCATGAGCCAGGTGGCTCTTAAAACATGAATTTGATCATGTCATTCTCCTGCTGAAATTTCTTCAGTGGCTCCCAGTCATCCTGAAGACAAAGCCCAAACTTGCTGGCTAAGTTACAAGACATACCACAGCTTGGCTCCTGCCTGTCACTCACTCCTCCCTCCCACTCCACACTGTAGCTGGACAGCAGTTTGCATTTCTCTTGGGCCTGCAGCCCCTGCTCCTGCTGCTCGCTGTCTGCTCTAGCTAGGATGCTCACTCCAGTCTCTTCTCACCTAAAAGCTCATCCCTCTCACCTCCTGCCATCCATCAGGTCTTGGCTTGCACTTCTCATCCTGCAGGAGCCTTGGCTGATCTCCAGATTCATTCCGGTGCCTCTGAGATGCACAAGCACTGTGACGCTACCATTGGCCCCTATTTTGCTGTTGTCTTCTATGCAGTCCTCTGAGTCCCATGGAGACTGTGCATATATATTTTTTTTTAAATTCAGGACTCCCTGCACCCAGTATTGTGCTTGGGACACACTAGGCACCCAGTGATCACTACCAAAGATCCTGTGCTCCCTGCTCACTTGGCAATGGGGGCAGGACATCCTTAGGATGCCTCTTGAGAAAGATGGAGAAGACAAAGAAGATGAGTAGAGGGAGCTCAGGGACCAGGCTTGCGCTTTATCTCAGGGAAGAAACTGCTTTGCTTATAATGGTGTAAGTTAATGAACAAGGACCCAGGTCAGAGAGGTTAAGCAATTGCCCAGGAACATGCAACTTGTAAGACCTTGAGCTTGAGTTTTAACTCAGATGAGTCTGATCCTGAGCTAATGCTTGATCGGCCACTGCTTTCTCCTTCCCTCCAGATCCTTCCTCAAAACGCCCACGAGTTCTGAGGATGGAGGAGGGAGATGTGGTATGCAAGGCCCCTCCTGCCCTCCACAGTCACTTTCAGAAGAGGTGGGACAGCTGACATCTCTGAGAAGGGCCAAAGAGCAGGAAAGCTGCCCAAGGGATTTGAAATGAGAAGAACTCAGCACACAGCGCTGCTGGCTTCCAGGAGAGTGTGTGGGCTAGGCCTCCACCATCCGACAGTGTGTCACCAAGGTCTGCACCTTAGAATATGTGTCACCTAAATAAAACAGAATAAACTTGTTACTTGCGAAAATGCCATTCAATATCTTCCAAAGCCAAGAATAACATTATTTAGAACTACCTGCTACTTGAGAAAGATCTATGACTCTGCAGCCCGCGGCCTTCATGGAGAACAGACATTTTCCTGAAATGAAGAGGCAGGGGCTGGGGAAGCAACTGCTAGGCTGACTTCTTGGGGGCATTCATAATTTCCGGAGCTCCAGGCTGGAGAGGGGGAGGGATGCAGAGGAAGCCTCCAGATCCTTCGCAGCCGGGGAGCCAGGAGGCTCTTGTCCCCAGGGAACACTCCCCCCAGCCCATTCTCCTTTCCTTCCTGCTCATTCCTGCAGCTGACAGGAATGAGGCTGCTAGGCCTCCTCAGGGAGGCAAAAGGCCTTCTGGGCCAATGCAGCTGTGTCGGTCTCCAGTCCCGGCTCCAACCTGCTCCCCTGGCCCCCATTAACCTGCCTCTCAGCTACACATCTGCTAACCTGGGGCCTGAATGGCCTTATAGTAAAAACCCCTTCTGAACATCTGGAGTGCAGGGGGTGGAGGCGTGGGGAGAACCCCACCTGGAAGAGAGAGGGAAAGAGAAGGAGAGAAGGAAGGTGAAGAAGGAAGGGCAATCTGCAGTGGTGACATGGGAGGCTGGATTCTCAGTTCTCTCCTTGGTCAAGGTGGAAGGGATGGAAGGGGCACCATGAAGGGTGGACCCAAGCCTCCTCCAAATCATCAGATCATACCATTTAAGTCATCCTGCTCCTCTGATCAGAAACCACAGTAAGTGCCACCGAGCTAGGCATGGTGGCACATGGCCAGAATCCCAGCAGCTCAGGAGGCTGAGGCAGGAGGTTCAAGCCTCAGCAATGTCGAGGTGCTAAGCAACTCAGTGAGACCTGTCTCGTAATAAAATACAAAATAGGGCTCTTGATGTGGCTCAGTGGTTGAGTGCCCCTGAGTTCAATCCCTGGGAAGGAAGGAAGGAAGGAAGGAAGGAAGGAAGGAAGGAAGGAAGGGAGGGAGGGAGGGAGGGAGGGAGGGAACCACCGGATATCCCTGGGGCAGAATTTTCTTTAAGGTACTTCTGCTTTCACTCAGGTATACCTGTTCCCTGCCCTTTATTTCAGCAAAGAAACCTGTCCCCTTTCCCTCTGCCTCAAACCTATCCTCTTCTACCTCCAAGCCTTGGCTTAAGCTGTTTCTCAGGCGAGGATGCTTTCCCCTTCCTTTCTGCCAAAACTTGTCTCTACTGCCTACGTCGATACAGTACTCACCTCCTCCAGAAAGTCCTCCTAGAATGATTCCGTCTGAACTCGAGGCCTGATGGGCATATGGGAACGCTAAGTACCAGAGCCAGAGGTTTTCAGTCTTCCTAACTTTTTTCTCATCTCTTAGTCTTAACTTTTCCATCTGTGAAGTGGGTGTGGGCCCTGGGCTTCATGTGATGAACCCAAGCACGCTGATAATCAAAAGGTCCAGTGGGTACTCTTCAGGAGGATTGCTCTGGATTTCAGCCAACACCACCTGAGACAAATACCTGGCTGGACCCTGAGTCTGCCAACTCTACCTGTGGCCAACAGCACGGAGAAGAGCCTGTCAGAACTCAGGGAGACAGCGAGGGGAATGGCGTGGGCACAGATGAGCAATACCCTTTAGGAATTGCCAAATAGGACACTAAATAGAGCTTTTGGGAAATCTGGTGAGTTCTGAGAAAGAGCTCCACGCCCAGCCCAGGGCAGATGGGGCACCCTTCCTGGCCGGTCCTTCTTCCTAGTAAGACCTGAAAAGCATTCAAATCTGCCTGTGCCCAAGCTGCTCTGAATTTTCAAAGTGAGGAGGGGAAGGGGGTAAGTCTTGGGAGCACTTGCAGGGGTTGAGCACTGCACCAGGCTCGAGCTTGGGCATCTCACCCACCCCTTCATTTCACCATATCCAGCCTGGGAGACCTTGACCGGGGGACCTGCATGCTTGGGTTCTGGCTCAGCCTGAGACTTTAGATTGCAGCGCCCAGGGAATCTGTCTCCTTTCAGCTGAAAGGATGTTATGGATTTTAGGGTCTTTTTCTGAAAATGACTGCTGCTCTTCCTTGAATGTTAGATTGGTCATTTTCTAGATGAAACATCCCAGACAAATTGTCTAAACATTTTGAGCCTCAGTTTTGTCCTCCGTACACTGGGAATAATGAAGTGGTCGTTTTGAAAATTCATGAGATGATGTAGAGAGAGACTGGGCACTAGGTACAACACAGTACCAGATACAACCTACGTGCACAGTAACTGCTGCTCCTGATACAAGTGTTACTGCTGGACTAATCTCTAGAACTGACTTCTATGGCATCATCCATTTCCACTGTGAGGGGGCACTGAGGTTAGATCATTTGGGCAGCTCAGTTCTAGAAACCCTGGCTTGAGGACCCAGAGTATGATAGACTCCAGGGGCAAGGATTTGGGTCCTTCCCCTGCCAGACTTTCCTGCAAAACTAGATTGTCCAGAAAAGGACAGATGCTTCTCCAACCCTTGAGCTCAGGACTGGCCTTCTGGATAGTCAATTACTGCAGCAGTGATGCCCTGGGATCATTCCTTCCATGGCCTTTTCATCATGTAGATCTGTGTTGGGCACCTTCACTGAGATGCACCTGCCTTCAGTGCGATTATCATCAAATGAGAATTTCAAGGCATGTTCACAATCAGCTGGTGCTAGAATAGAGCAGGTGCCTATGAGAGATCCAGAGCACCCTGGGAAGGACAGCAGCTAGCATTCGTTGGCCGTTAGCTATGTGCCAGATGCTGTGCTGGATTTTGAAGGTGGAAGAGGAGTTGAACTGGTGCAGATGAAAGGGCAGATTTGCTAGGAGAGGACGCCAGGCAAAGAGTAAAGGCAGTAACTTGGGGCGTAGGAGGAAAAGGACTTTGGATCTGGAGCATGGCAGCTTGGTTTGGTGCAGGCCTAGCTTCCTGTGCTTACTGTGCTGCCTGCCCGACTGAGAGAAGGCCTGCATGTAGGAGATGGGTTTGCAAGAAGACTGGGCCCTGTAATGGCCAGCAATAGAGGCCATTGCTGGATTTTCATGGCAACAGATATATATATAACAGATATATATCAACAGATATATATCAAAGAGTCTCTGCTGGGGGTCATATGTGAGGCTAGTTGGAGACCACTGCAGGATAGGACCTGGATTATAGCAATGGCCATTGGGGCAGGTTGAGAGGACACAGCCTTGAGATTCCAATGACAGGGCCTGGGGACTGATTAGGTAGGAGATCCACGGAAAGATGGGCTGCAGGGAAAGTGGATTGAAGCAAATGAGTTTTCTCCCACTGCACACTCCCAAATCTTTCCCTCCGCAGTGCCCTTCTCTGCTCAGGCTGCGGGCTCTGTGGAGCACTCCCTTGCTGGCCCCCCCTTGTCCCAGCACTCCAACAGCCTGGGACTTAATTATACACTGACGCACTTTGTTTTTAAAAAAACATGTTTATTTTTGTTCTGACTCATTGTAGAAAATTTAGAAAATACAAAAAATAAAAAGAAGAAAATAAAAATCATCCACAATCCTACCACCCAGACACAAGGCTCGTTAACATTTCTGTGTGTTTCTCTGTGAACACACGGACTCTTCTGAACACATGTGCGTCCTGTATGATACATGATAATACATTATGTTGGAGTCTGGTGTAGTCTCTTCAAACTCTATCACTAGTTTAAGAATTTTAACTTCTAAATATTTTTGAAAATGGTGATATAATTCACACAGCATAAAATTCACAATTCAGCAGTTGTTAGTGTACTTATAAGGTTGGACAACCATTGCTACTAACTCTCAAACATTTTCATCACTCTCTAAAGACAAACTTTACTCAATTACAGTCCTTCCCCATCTCCCTTCCCCCACCTCCTGACAGCCACTTATTGACTGTCTGTCTCTGGATCGTTCTATTCTGGACATTTCTTATAAATGGAGTTACACAACATGTAGCTTTTTCTTCATGGCTTTTAAAACCTCACGTAATGTTTTCAAAGATCATCCATGCCTTATTAGCATGTATCAGTACTTTATTTCTTTTATTTTTTATTGTTATTATTTTTTACCTTGTTCCTTTTGATAGCTTAATAGCTGAATAATATTCTATTATATGGCTAAACCATATTTTGTTTTACCTACATATCAGTTGATGGACAATTAGGTTATTTCTATTTTTTTGGTGTTCTTTTATTTCTTTCAACAATATTTTATAGTTTTTTTAGAGTATAGGCATTGCATTTTTAAAAAAAATTTATTCCTAGATATTTTATCCTTGTTAGTGCTATTATAAATGGAATCTTTTTTCTTATTTCCTTTTCCAGGTTGCTCATTGCAAGTATATATAAATACTAATGAGTTTTGAATATTGATACAACTTTGCTGTACTTGTTTATTAGCTCTGACAATTCCTTTGTGGATTTTAATTAAGTCCCTGTCTATTTTTCTCACTTTCTATTTTATGATATGCAGTTTAGTTTTATTTCTTGAGAGTGCCCCAACTCCTCTTCCAAAAAAGTAACTTGGGGATCTCAATTGTAATTACATTGTCTATAAATTGAATTGTAGTGGCTTTACAAACTTAGAAAATATAGTCTTCCATAGGATTTATTATTTCTTTTAATTCAAAACATCTTTTAGGGGGTTGGGGGTGTAGCCTAGTGACAGAGCACTTACAGAGCATGCACAAGGCCCTGGGTTTGATCCCCAGGACCTAAACAACAAAAAACCCACATATTTTATATATCTTGGTAATCTTTCTGTAGTTCTAGCTTTTTTTCACTAAGGACCCATATATTTCATTTGGTTTGTTTGTTTATTTTTTTTATTTTGGTACTGGGGGTTGAACCCAGGTGTGTTCGACCACTGAGCTACATTCCCAAGACCTTTTATTTTTTTATTTATTCTTTTTATATATACATGATAGTACAGTGTATTTTGACATATTATACATACATGGAGTATAACTTGTGCTAATTAGGATCCCATTTTTGTGGTTGTACATGATGTGATGTTTCACTGGTCAAGTATTCATATATGAACTTAGGAAAGTTATGTCCCATTTATTCCACTGTCTTTCCTAATCCTGTCCCCCTTCCTTGCCTTCATTCCCCTTTGTCTAATTCAATGAACTTCTATTCTTCCCTCCTCCCCCACCCGTATTGTGTGTTAGCATCCACATATCAGAGAAAACATTGGGGACCGGCTTATTTCTCATAGCTTTAGAGGCTCCAATTCCATTCATTTACCAGCAAATGCCATAATTTCATTCTTCTTTATGGCTAAGTAATATTTCATTGTGTATATATACCACATTTTCCTTATCCATTCATCTGTTTTAATTTTGAGATAGTCTCTATAAGTTGCTCAAGACCTCACTAAATTGCTGAGACTTACCTCAAACTTGTGATTCTCCTGCCTCAGTTGACTGAGTCTGTAGGTCTTCAGCACACCTGGAAAGGACTGCTATATTTCTTGTTAGATTTAGCTCATGAAGTTTATTGAGTCTTCCTGTTTGTGAATTTTTTGTTTGTTTGTTTTTGGTGGCTATCACTGGTGGGGAGGAGATGTTTCACTATTGTCTCCTGCTCATTTTTGGAAATTTAGGAAAGTATTAAGGTGTTTGTTGTCTTAGTTCATTTTCTGTTGCTATAATGAAATACTTGAAGCTGGGTAATAGAATGTGATATTTAAATATTTAAATCCTATTAAAATATTCATAAATGACAATGAGCTATATCTTGTGATCTGGGCTGTCCTTGGTAGCTTTTGTTATTAAGTTAAACTGAGTAAATCAAGTATCATTCCAGCCTTTTCTATCCCTGAAACAATTTATAAAGTATGATATATATATATATATATATATATATATATATATATATATATACACACACACACACACACACACACACACACA
>NW_026000016.1:45833485-45929980 GCF_001458135.2 Marmota marmota marmota
ACACACACACACACACACACACACACACACAATGCCTTTATTTTTATGTGGTGCTGAGGATTGAACCCAGGGCCTCACACGTGCTAGGCAAGCATTCTACCACTGAGCCACAACTCTAGCTTATTAATGAGAATTGTTTCTTACTTGAAAGTTTGGAGCAGTTTAGTGATAAATTGCCTGGTCCTAGAAACTTTGGGTTCTGGGAAGCAAATTCTTTGCTAATATTTCTCGTTTATTCTTTAGTGTTTGATTTCATCTGTTTTTCTGTTTCTTAGTTGAAGCATTATATTTTCCTGAAAATCATCCATTTCATTGAAATCTTTTTTCACTCTGCTAATAAATGCAATGATTTTTGAGGAAACGGTTCTCTTCTGGGAAGAATAGAAACGATGCGTTTTGTCTCCCTTCCATCACGTTTTATTCTTTCTTTTTTTTTAATTTTTTTTAATTTTTAATTTTTTATTGTGGGTTGTTCAAAACATTACAAATTTCTTGACATATCATATTCCACACTTTGATTCAAGTGGGTTATGAACTCCCACCTTCACCCCATACACAGATTGCAGAATCACATCAGTTACACATCCATTGATTTACATATTGCCATACTAGTGTCTGTTGTGCTCCGCTGCCTTTCCCATCCTCCACCCTCACCCCTCCCCACCTCTCCCCTCCCCTCCCCTNCCGACTGTAGATCGTAGCCAACTTTTTCTTCTGTCAGACGGCGCGTCTCTGATTTGATATCAAGCTCCTTGATCCATTTTGAATTCACTTTTGTGCATGGCGAGAGAAAGGGATTCAGTTTCATCTTAGTGTTTAGCTGCTGTTTCCATTGTTCTCTTCTCCTCCCCCTCCTCATCCTTCTCTTTCCTTGGGACTCCTCTCTCTCACACTGAGTCATCTTGGATTCTCCAAACTCTGAACGCCATCTCCTCCACTCAACTCGGGGTGAACCCGGGTTCTGGGTTTGGGTTCCCTCTCTTCTTGAGGAAGCCTGGAAGCTCTCTCTGGGCAGCAAGCTAGGGCAGTCCTACAGCCCTATCATTTGTCTCTTCTCTCTGGAATCATTGTCCAGCACTGCCTGTTGCCCAGTCCCTGAAACCAGTGGTTTTCTGGTGGCGGAGGGGTGGGCCCAGTTCCTGCGGCTCCATCTCGTCTAGAGATGGAAGTCGAGTACTCCTCATCCTTGAGTTCTCTGTTATCTCCCTTGAGTGCCTCTTTTATGTCTTTAATTTTTTCCTTGAGCCAAGAACAATACAGGGCTACTCTATTTTCCAATCTCTTACATGGTTAATATATTTTTGTGCACTTCACAAACAATAGTCCAACTAACTCAATAAAAAAATTCTTGACTCGTGATCTATTTTTTTTTCTCAGAATCCTATAGCTATAGCGTCATTTTCTCTCTAACATGTAGTATATCAGAAATTTCTGAGGTCAGCCTTACCATTTTATTTCTCTGAGGACAGCATGTTTCTTCTTTACGGATGCATATGAGTTCTTTTTCCTTATCTTTACAACCAAAAATTTTTAAAATATATCTTTTTAGTTGTAGATGCACATAATACCTTTATTTAATTTATTTATTTTTATGTGGTGCTGAGGGTGGAACCCAATGCCTCACATGTACTAGACAAGCACTCTACCACCAAGCTACAACCCCAGCCCTTATAACTGAAAAATTTGCCAGACTATTGTCGGCCTAAATCTTTTTCATTTGGTTTGTTTGTAACACAATGAGCATTTAAAATCGGTACTATTTTTTCAGCTTCAAAAAAAATTTTTTTTTAAATTTATAACAATTGTGTGCTTCTGTTTCTGTTCCATTTGCTCTGGTTTAATCCTCTGAGAATACCTGTAATTCTTAAGTTCAAAATTCAATTATCTTTCCTATTTGCCTCATCTTCATTTTTATAACTTTCATCTCTTTGTCCTTTTATTCCAACTTCAAAGAGAGCATCTCATGTTTGATTTCCCATTGCTTATTCAGTTTTTTTTTTTTTATGGAGCCAATTCTATTCTTTATCACTTACAATGTGAATTTGAATTTGCTCTTTTAACTTTCCTTTTCCTGCAAGCTGCCCACAACCCACCTAGCTCTGTTGGCATTTCCAGTAGTCTTTGAAATTCACCTTTATTTTTTCTATTTTATACTGTAGTTTTGTCTCCGCTTCTTTTTCTTTTTTATGGATTTTTGTTCCAATTTCACAGAAGTCATGATTATTCATACCTTATTGAGGATGCTAAATAACTTCTATCCCATTTCAAAGATGTGATCTTCTGGCATGATGCTATTACCTCTTCCTTGTATTAAAAAAATAATATTTTTTTCAGAATTTAAAAAATTGCTTTTCAATTTTTTCTCATCTTTGTAGGAAATAATTTTTGTACATATAGCTCACATTTTGTCTATTCATTCACCCATTGATGGATTTTCCCACCTGTTGGCTATTGTGAATAATGCTACTATGATTAGGAGTGTGTAAATATCTTTTTCTCCTTATCTTTGAATAGAAAAAAAAAATCTTGCTGGGCGTGGTGATGCATGCCTGTAATCCAAGTGGCTCTGGAGGCTAAGGCAGGAGGATCGCAAGTTCAAAGCCAAGCTCAGCAACTTAGTGAGGCCCTGAGCAACTTAGCGAGACCCTGTCTCAAAAAATAAATAAATAAATAAATAAATAAATAAATAAATAAAAAGAGCTGGGGATGTGACTCAGAGGTTGAGATCCCCTGAGTTCAATCCCTGGTACCAAAAAAAAAAAAAAAAAATCTTATCCAGAAGTACTAAATGTCATTAGAGAGGTGATGTGAATTTCCCATGGCTTTGCTTTCTATCCTCCCAGGGCTTCTCAGATTTACAGCTGGAAAGCAGGTTGGTGTGCACAATTCCCAGGCCAATTTTTAGTGTCTAAGCAGATATTCATGTGGATTAACTTTGATATCTGATGGAATCTTATCCTTCGCCCAGTAATTGGTTATCTGATTGTCTTCACCAGGGTGTGAATCAGACTGTCCATACCAGTGATTTGCTACCTTGGCCAAACATTAGAACCACCAGAGGAAATTGTGAACACCTTAATCTTCACCCTGAGCCTTTGACAGAATTTCTGGGGCTAGACCCAGGTATCAGTGTTTTGAAAAGCTCCTTAGGTGATGCGACTGAGGGGCCAAAATAGAGAAGCTCTGCTTTACCTCAGGATATACAGCTACCAGGGCTATCACGGCCATTGCCTTGAGGAAGCCCACCTCCCAGGATAAAGGTGCCAATTCCAGACCCTTCCCCTCCTTCCTTCCACAGTATTTTCTAGAAGTTGAAGTCTCTGAGTGAATACAGAAATCTGGGCTGGGATGGTAGGGTGGATGGTATACTGGCCTCAAAAAGCATCATTGATATTGGGTTCAGTTTCTGTATTCTGATTCAAAATAGACAGACGGGGAGGGAGAAAAGTCTTTTCCCATCTTCTATCTTATGGGGACAGTGCTGCTCTGTCTCACCAGGCAAAACAGGAATGCCACTCATTATCAGCTATCTTCCCTAGTCCCACTGAACTCAGGGTTAGCAGAGATGTCAGATTCTGGGTAAGTGTTACTTTTGGTCCAGGTCTAAGTTTTCATTCTTTCCCCTTGTATTTCACATGTGTTTTAGTGAGAAGGTTGTTAGGTTTCTCTCCATTTTAGCTGGACGCATTTTGAGTGTGTTTAACTTGTTCCCTTCCTTTCCTTAATAGGTTGGAGGAGAGGGACTCTGTCCAGATTCCCTGTGTGTCAATGCTTTGGCCCAGGGTGGGGGTGTGGAGGGTGCTTAGGGGTCAGTCAATCAGGAGGAGAGGCTGAATACAGGAGGTAACAGAAACATGAGGGTCAGGTCAGAGACTCTAGGAAGAGGCATTTTAAGCAGAGCTTTGAAGACAGGAGAGAGAAACAGGAGCAGAGGCCTCCGCAAAGAAATAGGGATAAATAACCATAGACTCTTAAACAAGGAGGTACCCAGAGAGGCATATTTGCAGATGAAATGGATAATTGGAAGGACCTTCTCAGAAATGAGGCTAGTGAGAGAATCTTTTCAGGGAAGGGATCTCGAAGGCCAAGCTCAAGAGTTTGGAGTTGCCTGGAAGCTATAGATGATTCTGAGCAAGAGATAAACAAGGTGACAACGTGGACGGGGATGACTGTGTAGCCTGTGTGAGTTTATGTAGGGATGGGTGGAGGGATGGAGGCAGGGAGATTGAAGAGGAGAGGATTCTTATCATGAAGACGTGACTTCTCCAGTTCTCACACAGATCCACGGAGAGTAGGAAGCTCTCTGGAATGAAGGAGGAGAAATAAACTGTGGGAAGGACGGGAACTCTGAGTGAGGTAAACCAGAGCAAATATGGGCTTTCCCCGCTGTCTTCTTCTCCCCTTCTCTCTTGGTACCTTTAGAAGTGTTCATATGTGACTTGGTTTCCCCTGATGCCATTACTATAAGGTCTACTAATCGTGTCTTCAAAATACAGGAATGTCACTTCTATTCCCCGAGCCGCTGACATCACTGCTCTGAGTCTTGGGAGAAAAGTTAGGAAAATCCCTGTCTGCCTCTTCCTCCACCAACCACAGCTGCCTTCGCCAAGGGCAGGCATCCAGGCCCCGGGCAACCGCGGGACCCAGCTCCCAAACACACGTCAGACAGCCAGAAAGGTCCCCAGAAACCAGCCTGGTGTCTGGAATCCAATGGCTGGAGGACAGGGGATAGATGAGATGGCTTTTTGTAGTCCCCACCCCAGGATTCCGGGATTGTCACCCACAAAGCTGGCCTTGTGCCCAGATCTGTAGGTCTGTGTCTTCAGGGCAGCTCCTGAAGGACACACAGTCTCCCGCCTGCCTCCCTCCTGGAGGCGCGTAATTACTTTTATATATTGCTGCCGAATAGAACACAAGGAACGGCTTGCAGGAATGCTCAGGTATCCTCCTTTGATGTGTACAAAGGAAGCGGCTTCTCTGCCTCCCGGGGCTCTTGCACACCCATCAATTCTCCTGACAGATGGAGGGAAGGGTGGCTTGGGCATTAGCATGGCCCGGAGAACAAGTTGGAATTGCCTTCATTTTAATATCCCTGTTTTGATCTATTGGAAGGCTGACAGTGAGAGGGGAAGGATCTTATTAGGTGGCGTAAATCAGAATTGGTACAGTCCCTTTCCTCCAGCAAACCCAGACCTTCCCTGTGAAGGAAGGGGGAGAGAAACCGGATGCTGGAGCCTTGGGCTACCCTCCTCTCAATCCCAGCTGGGAACAAAAAGGGTGACTGGAGGCCCCTTCTCCTGCCTCAGCCCACCCCTGCAGGGAAGCCTGTGTTCTCTCTCCAAGCTCCTGATGGCTGACTCAGCTCCTCCCTGCTCCCCATGCTCTCTGTCACCATGGGACCCATCCCCCAAGAGTGCCCAGGCTCTGGCTCCCAAGAGTTTTAGTTTTGGATTCTTCAGAACTTGAGTGTGTTGTCTGAGGGCCTGGTGGGTTCTGGATGTGGAAAGTCACTGCTGGGGCCCACGGGAAGGGACCCAAGTGTTGGATGCCGCTGAGAAGTGGCTCATGGGACTTGAGCCCTTCCCAGGACTCAGCCAGAGACCTGGGGAGGGTGTCTGCTGTTATCCCTATGGCACTGTCTGTTGGGCAAGGGTTAAAACACAGCTTCTCCTCCCCAAAGACAAGAGCAGGGAGAAGGGGCACTAGACTCAAAGAACCCCAGACTCAAAGGCCACAACCTTCTCTGCCTCTGCCATGTCTTTACTTTGGCCCTGGCCAAGTCACTTGGCCCTTCAAGATTCCCTGGTTGAGAGGGGTCCTTTCAGTTTTCATTTCTATGGCTATGGTCTATTCTCAGAAAGCACTTCTCTGGATGGTGTTGGCAGTGCCCATAATTTTCTTTCTTTCTTTCTTTCTTTCTTTTTTTTTTTTTTTTTTTTTGTGGTGCTAAGGATGGAACCCAGGGCCTGGCACATGCTAGGCAAGTGCTCTACCACTGAGCTACACACCCCCAGCTCAGTGCCCATAAGTTTATCAATAAGAAATACAGATCTAACATCCCATGTGAGCAAATTTTGGGGAAAGATGGGCCCAAAATCAAAGTGCGCATTTGGGTAAAGTCATTCAAAGGTCCAGAGTTGGCCTCTCCTTCCTCCACCTCTGCTGACATCCTTCCCAGCACTTAGGTCCAGAGCTCCCTGCATTCCAAGTCTGGGTCTCATTTTCAGAAGCTTCTCTCAAAAAGCTGTTCTCCACTAAAAGCTTACTGAATAATACTTGCCAGATTTAAAAAAAAAAAAAAACACAATAGCCGGCAACTTCTATATTCTAAAAAAGGAATATTGTCCAAATGGCGAATTTTAGTCATCTTGAGATGCTCATGGGGCGTGGGGTGGAGTTGGCTGCCTAGGCCCCTGTATGACATCACACACTTGTAAGTTGCCTGCTCAGCAAGCTCCCTGTCTTGGGGACACAGGGATGCAGAACAGAAGAATTTGTCCAAAGAAGGCTTCTACTCTTAGAAGGACAGAGCCACAAGGACCCTTAAGCTAACCCATCCTCATAAGGTATAGATACTAACCCCATAGAGGGGAAGAGGAGGTACCTAAAGTAACAGAGCCCCAGCAGAGTTGTCTTTCTCAATCTTAAATCTCACAATTGCTACAAGTTAAAGTTCAGATCCATCAAGCCCTCAGGGACCAGCACATTCTCTTCCCAATGGACAAGCTCTTCTTTGCTCAGCTGGTACCTCAGCTGGTACCTCTAGCCCCCTGGATATACTCTCCCATGTTGGGCTTTGGCCAGCACCTCTGCACAGACTCTTCTGTCAGCCAGAAATGCTCACTCCCCTGACCACCTGGTGAAAATTCATGTATTCTTCAAACGTCACCTTTTCTGGAAAAAAAAAATGCTACCTCCTCCCGGAAGCCTGTCCTGCCCTTTCTGGCCTAATGACTTGCATGGTTCATTTTGTTCCCTCAGTTCTCGGTGCACATCACATCCCCTGCTCTCTGACACACGAGCACACACACACTGCATCACAGTTGGTTGTTTATTTATCTTCATTAATGCACTGTGAGTTCCTCAAAGGCTGGAACCAAATCTCAAGGTATCTCGGTGGCCCTAATGTATTGCATAGCGCCTAGATAATTTCTTAGATGATGGCCACTAGCTGCCTGTGTCAATTAAAATGAATGAAATTCAGTTTCTCAGTAATGTCAGCCACATTGGAAGTGCTCAATACACACATGTGCCTAGGGGCTATGATTTGGGACAGTACCCTTTCTCTCTTCACAGAGCTCCATAGGACAGTGTCGTCTCTGAGGAGACCAAAACCATATAGTACTCTTCATGCATCCATGGTGGGCCTGGGAAGGCCTTTGCTGCTCTGACTGCACAGGTGCTGGAACCTGGCACGGAGAAGGTGCTTGAGGAAGAACTTCCTGGAACTGGGGTGGAGTACCATCACATGGGTTCTGGGTTTGTTTACTCTATCTAGGTCCTGTTTTGGGGTGCAGCTCCAAAACCTGGTTCCCTAAGGGCCTCTGCTGGTGCTACTCCCCTTAGCTGACAGATGTCTCTCTGTAGGGAGGGAAGGGCCTTTCAGGACAAGCTCTGCTGCTCAAGTCTTAATAAGGGAAAGCTTATCAAAAGCCCAGATTGTGTGGTGGCCACTTGAAGATGAAGAGCCCTGGTTCAAGGGTTCCCCGGCTCTTCCCTCCAGCACCCTAAACCATCCTAGGACAAGGATAAGGTGCACTGGCTGTGGGCAAAAATGGCCTCTCCTACCACCTACTACCTGCCTCCCACGGCCCCCTGACCTGGGAGACTGGGGTGGTGAACACACTTCACACATACATCACAGATGGTGTTCCAGAGTTGTGGCCCCTGAGAACCAACCCTTCTCCTGAGCAGCCGAGGACTATGGGTTATGTACGTAGATGGGGTCTTAGCCTTGAGAAACTAGCATAATTTTCCTTGATTCCTCCCACTTTCCCTGACTCCACCTTCTCCACTCTCCTGGGCCCTGTCTTCCAAGACCCTTACCTCCTCCTAGGAAGACAGCTCTGACTCATGCACCTGAACCAGGCATCCCACCACCTCCCCGCCTTCTGCCCCAACCTGTCCCACCTGACCCAGTCTCAACCCTGTGGCCTTGATCATCTTCCTAAAATACAACTCAACAGTCGCTCTACCGTAATCTGCCCTTCTCCACCTTCCCCCACCTGGCCTGGCCTCTTCTCATGCACTTCTAAACGCTAACTATTCACTAAGTACCTTTCTGCTCTGGGTTTTGCTCATTCTGTTATTTCTGCCTCATGTATTCTCTCTTTCCCTAAGAAAACGCCTCCTACCTTGAGAGCCAGCTCCAGCTTCACTTCCTCTGGGAGGCCTTCTTGGATTTCCCCCAGGCTGAAAGAGTGTGTCTCAGCTCCGAGAGTGTTTCCCACACACTCAAAGTGTGTGTCTCAGTCTAGCCACAGGTTTAAAGCCAAAGGCTCTGGAGTCAGACTGATGGCTTCACCTCCCCGAGCCTCCTTTTCTGCATGCAAAGGGGGAATAATAGGGTGCCTAGTCCATGGGGCTGGGGAAGATTAAATATGATCGTATGTGTAAAACATCCAGCACACCTGCTAACCAGCTATTTCTCACTAAATGTTAGCAAAGGCTTTTATGTTGTTTCATTAGGTAATAAATTAAATGGTCTAAGAGCTTTTGTGGAGAGGGACTCTTGTTATTCAAGTTGGGACCCCCGACTGAGCAGAGTGCTGGCATAAGAGTAGGCATTCGGTGAACATTTATTGGATTTAATTTATTGATTGACACCATCTGTAATGAGGGGCATTTCAGAGGACCTGATAGGCACTGGGGGGAGAGTTGGGAGGGTAGAGGCTTTGTGGAGCCCTCAAGAAACCATGAAGGGCCTTTGCAGGAGGCACACTATAGCCTCTGCAAGGGAACTTAACAGGGGTGTCATTGTGTGCAAAGGCACAGGAATATGCGGCTGTGTCATGGATGCAGCCTGCTTGGTCTCTAGTTGGACAAGCCCTCTTGCCAAGCAGAACCAAGGCATGGGCAGGGAGTGCTCCCATCTTGGGGTCCTGTGACCCTCTCAGCAAAGGTTGACAGCACTGGTGGCCGGTGCTGGTGCAGGAGTGGGGGCCCCTCCTCATCACTCTGCAGGTGCCAGCCTGCTCCCTGCTGGAACCCTCACCTTCCCTGGCAGGCTCCTGGTCAGGGCTGTTGGTTCCTCCAGGCAATCAATGGCTCCCACGTGAAATATTTTCCCTACAGAATAACCATTTCCATAGTGGCTGCGGGTTTTTTTTTTTTTTTAATATCCTCCCCCTTCTGCCCTATCCTTTTCTCCAGCTCTAGAACATCAGCCCCCTCCTGCTTTCTTCCCTCTCTTCCTTCCCCATGTTCTACTGAAAGTCTATTCTGTGCCTATACTGTGCTGAGGCGGGGTTTAGGGATGAAAATGCAGCCCCTCTGGCCCAGGGCAGACAATAACCGTAGGTCAAATGAGCAGTCCTGGTCCTCAGGGTCTCTCCCCTTCCAACCTCTCCCTCCCCCTCACAGTCACAGGAGAAGGCCTGGCCCACAACTTTGAAGGAGTTTTGGGGTCGGGAGCAGGACTGACTTCATGGGCTGAGCCTGCATCCCGCCCGGGCCCAGACCTCAGAGGGGCCTGTGCTGGGTTAACACTGTTATTGTCCTCTTGAAATTCTTGATGATTTTGAACAGGGTTTTACGTTCTCATTTTGTGTTGGGTCCTGCAGATTTTATGTAACCGGTCCTACTCAGGAGGGTAGAGAGAAGGAGGTAGACAAACTGGGGCAAGAAGTGGGCAGAGAAAACTATGCAGGACAGATGGCAAGGGGCTCCCTTCTCCGAACTTTCCATCTGAAATGGAACCTTGTCTATCCTTTCTCTGCAGAAAACTGATGGGCTGATGAGGGAAAGGAACACCCCAGGTCTTAAGATTGGCATAAGATATTGTCTTAGGATGGAGGGGTCACAACAGGGGGTCAGGGGGTGGTGGGAACTCTAGAAGCCTCATCTGCCTCTTGCTAGAGGAGCAGTGGAGCCCTCCCCTCCGCCATGAGCCCCAGCCTCCTTCCGGCCCACCTTTCCTCATGAATGCTGGTCCTCAGCCTCCATCTTCTCCTGAGGATCTCTGTCCCACCTCTGTGTCTTCTTGAATCAAAGGCTCAGAGCTGGAGAGGGGAAGAAAAGAGAAGGACACCGGCCCTCTTCCCCTGCTGTCCTCCTGGTTTTCTTTGGGGTCCATTGGCCTTTAGATTCAAGGTCAGCCTGTGCTCAGGAAGAAGGTGCTTGTACCAGCACTGGAACTCTCCATGCACGATTTCTTTTAAAGAATACCTGGTGATATCCATGGGTCAGTTGGTGGTCTACTACGAGTCCCAAATCTGTCCCTTCTGTCTTGTGTTTGACTAATATGTGGTGGGATATGATGGATTAGAGAAAAACAATCTAGAAAGGGCTCATTAGATCAATCTAGGCCTCTGTGGGTGGTAAGAGCTCCCTGGTTCCCAAATAGAAATGTGTCTATTGCAGTATTTCTGCCCCCCATCATTTTAGGAAAGTCAGATTGGCAGAGTAGAGTTTGAGCTCCAGCATGCCACCCAGCTGGGACATTTGTCTTGATTTCTCAGGCCAACAGCCTCCTCATGTGAGTGACTCCGGCAGATCCCTTCAGGTTCTGATATAATGTGATTCTAAGTTTATACTATTGTCCTTCTGGGTCACTATGAGCAAGTAACTTCCTGCTGTCTAACCTCAAGCTCTTCTGCTATATCTTGCTCCCGGTTAGGTCCTCATCTTACTTTAGTCAAGTGGGATCAGGTCTCCATGTCCCCAGAAATCCACAAAGTCCTACAGAGAGATGACTTTCACACCACCCACCCCTTGGGTAGTAGAGAGAAGGGCTCCCACTCTCGCTTCCTCCCATCCTGCCCCAGACGCAGCCCTAGGCTGGGGGAGCAATTTGGCCCTGCTGTTTCTCCTCACACAGGCAAGCCTGAACTGGCCCGCGAGGGCCCTGCTAATCTACCCTATTACCGCAGGTAAGAATTATAATCAGAAAGCACTCGAGGGGCCAAGGCCCACGTGGGAGAAAGAGAAGCGCTGTTGATTTTATTCCAGAGCTTAATTGGTATAATTGCTCTCTTCCTCCTGCCAAGCCAGAGATGGGATCAGCTCTCCCACCTGCTGATGGGGAGCTGCTCAGAAAGTTCTCTTAGTCTCAAATGGCGGATTCTGATGGCTGCTCAGAGGCTCCTCCGGCTCCTTTCCAACCCCAGGTGGCAGGAGAACCAAGGGTCCCCCTACCCTGGAGGGCTGGGGACCTTAGTGGAGCCTGAGCCCTGGCTCAAGGGGGCTGGGAGGGTTTCTTCAATGATCACTCCATCCCACCAGGAGGACTAGTAGGAGGAGGTGGGGAGGGACTTCTCTGTAGCCAAGGTGCTGACATTTGGAGGACCCTGAGAATCAGAGCATCCCAGAATGGGGAGAGGGGAGAAGGTAGAAGCTGGCGTTGATCCTTTCCCCATTCCTGCTTTCTCCCTGCTCCTCCCTGCGTTTTCTGGGGAGTCTACCTCTAAAGGGGTGTTTTGTCCTCACAAAGTCACCAGGACCTATAATTGCCAAGTACCTATAATTGTCTATTGCAATAGATATCACATTTAATACTAACACTATTCAATAATTTAATTTTTTAAAAAGGCCCTAAAACATGAATGTACTTAGGAATCAATGAATCACCCTGGGGACCCCAGGCCTCATCTGGATAGTCTCCTTGTTAGAAGGGGAGAAGGAAAAGGGGTACAGTCAAGAACCCAGTGCCACAGGAGGGGGTCTATTGCTAGATCTGTCCAAAGTTAAGTCTACATTCCATCCACACTCCCAGGAGCTCCCTGAATCGGAGTTGCTAGATGAAATACAAATCTCAGCAAAGCACAGTGGTGCACACCTATAAACCCAGCTACTTCGGAGTCTGAGGCGGAGAATCACAAGTTCAAGGCCAGCCTGAGCACTTAGTGAGACTCTTTCTCAAAATAAAAATAAACTAGTAAAACAAAAAAGGCCGTGGATGTAGCTCAGTGGTAGAGTGCCCCTGGGTTAAAACCCTAGTAATAAACAAACAAACAGACAGACAAATCTTGTATGGGAACTACTTATATTAAAAAGGTTTCCTCATTTATCTGAAATTCAGATTTCACCGGGCATCGTCCCAAATGTTGCAAGGGACATAATTTATGCTAAAAGTTACTTGTTATTTATCTAAAACTCAAATTTAAATGGACAGCATGTGTTTTTATTCCCTATATCTGGTAATATCTCCTCAGCTCTTGGGTCACTCCCAAGTCCACCTGGCCTGAGTGAAAGACCTGGACTCCCTCTCACCCCCACAAGCAGCAGCAACAGGGCTGCAGGTCCCTCCCCTCCCCAGCCCGCTCCTCCACCTCACCACTGCAGGAGATGGGGGAGCCAGGGCTCTCTCTGCTAGAGCAGAAGGAGACCTGGAGGTCCTGCAGCCTCACCTTCCCTAAGAGGAGACACAGAAATCCACCCTGAGCAGGGGCCATGCTTGACCCACTCTGGTAGAAGAGGCCCTCCCTAAGCTCTCCAGCCTGTAGGTTTCCCAAATGCAGAAGAGGGACTGATCAGAACCCTAGGTTACATGTGTGAGCATCAGTGCGTGTGTGCAGGCACACATGTGCTCACACATGTGCAGTCAAGTGGAGGAAGCAACTTCCTGTCTGTCTCATAGCACTTTCCCATGAGTCTCTCTAGGACTATCTGCCAGCTCAGCCTCTGGGCTGATTTCCTGGACCTTCTCAAATAGGTGAGCAAAGTTCTCACTTCTGCCCACTCCGTGCTGGTATCAGACAGTGGGGAGGCCCATGGATTTGGGTTCCAGAGAGCCTAGGTTCAAATTCTAGCTCCAAGGCTCACTAGCTGTGAGACCTTGGGCAGCTTAATTTCTCCGTAAAATGGGACTAATAAGAACTACCTCAGGATGAGGTTGAGAGTTTCATGCTTGTATCTGGTGCTGTACTTGGCCTATGACAAAGGCTCAACAAATAGAAACAATAATAATTATTTGGTTGACACTGTAGAGCTGCACCCAGCCCAGGGCTTCAGGAAAGAAGGAATGTGATTACACTCCTTGGGGAGTCAAGTTCTAGGGCTCTGTGAACTTACCCATTAGGTAGGCAGTTGTAGAGGGCAAGGCCTAGACCTGCCTGACAGCCAGGCCCCAGTCCAGCCCCCCGGCTCCCGCATGCAGTGGGCTGCTGGGCCTTCTCCACTTTACCCAGTAAGGATTGGTCTGGAATCTGGGCCCACTTCCCCTGCATTTTCCTGCCTTGAGGCCCTCACTCATGATATCCTGCTTCTTCCTTCTCCTGGTCTAAACCCTACCTTTCTTTAAGAAAGTCTTCTCAAAATTTTCTCTGTGGTGGTCTTAAGCAGGACTCGGGACTTAGGGGTCTGTCTAAGATGGTGACCCCACTAAGAAGGCCTCCCCAGGGGCGGGAGGATGGTGTGGACATCTGCTGGTGACAGGTGAAAGGGGGAGGGATAAGAGCTCTTGCAGTGATCGGATGGAGGGTCTCATGTCATTCTTTTCAATTTCTGTTTAGGGTTCAATTATGAGACTGTGTACATTTATTTAATTAACTTCTACCTAAGGAATATATTGCTTATTTGCATCAGTAACATTGCAATAGATATCACATTTAATACTAACACTATTCAATAATTTAATTTTTAAAAAAGGCCCTAAAACATGAATGCACTTATGAATAAATGAATCACCCAAAAAATTAGATTAAAATTCAGGCTCTGATTTAGTAAGTCTGGAGTGGGGCCTAAGAGTCAGCATTTCTAACAAGCTCACAGATGACTAAGTTGATCATCCCTGTATCACATGCTGCGAAGCAAAGGCCTAGAGAAGAATTGGATATGTCCACTGTTGCCCCAGTGGAGTGGGATGATGGGGCCAGCATGACCAAATTGGGTTACTTAACCTAGGCAGCTCAAAGGGGTGGTCAGGCAGGTATGTAAATGCCAGAGACTGTTGATGGAGTGGGGGTGAGGTATTCTGGAAGGGTTCCAGGTTGGTGTAGCAATCAGTGAGGCACATAAGCAATAATTTTGTAGAGGGTGCCAATGATGGCATAATGGTTAGGGATGTGTACTTTGGAGCTGGATTGTCTGGGTTTGAATCCCATCTCTACTATGTATCAGATATTTGACCTTGGGCAAGTTACTTAACCTTTATATACCTAATTGTTTCTCACTTGCAGAGTGCGAAGCTTGCAAATTATGAAAATAAAATAAATGACTTGATCCTTAAAACCTTTTTTGAGCATAAATGCACACTCAGTCGGTGGGGGCTGTAACTACACAAGGAACTGAAATTCAAGCAGGGCCGTGTGGTGGAGAATTGCTCACCCTGGACTCTGTTCCACGATGGTCAAGGTCCAGGCAGGGTAGATCCGCCTTCTAAGTATCTGCTGATGTGAACATTGAGGGGAATGGAGCTCTTTCAAAGAATACCATGTCTATGGCTGGCTGAGCTGCATGGTGATGCAGTTATCATGAAGGCCAGGCAGTGTCTCGGTTTCCTGTGTGGGTGGTTGTCATTCTCCAGGCTTGGTTTTCTAAATAGGCAGGAGATAGGAGTAAGATGATACTGATATGCCATCTGTAGTTTCTGACTGGTAGGAATTCAAGCACACTGAGGGTGAGGCTGGGATGAGAGGGTACTTGTGTGCAGGAAGGAAACAAAGAAGCGCAATACTTTATGAGATGCTAAAGAGACCCCCAGAGCCTCTGCATAACTTAACTGTGCCCTCCAGGCACTGTGCTATCCAGGTCAAGAGCAACAGGGATTACCATTAGAACAGGGTACTTTTGGGGACTGGACCCTACTGCATCAGTCAGATTCACTTCCTGAGTTTCTAGAGCAAATGAGATGGATATGGCTGCCCCTTTCTGGACATAATCATTATGGAAAGCAACTCTTTCTTTGCTGATCTTCTGCCTCCAATATTACCCTTAGCCAATACCTACATGGTCTCTTAGGGGATCTTTCTAAAGCGAAAATCTAGCCATGTCCTTCCTTAGCTCAAAAGTCTCCAGGAGCTTCCTATTTTCTATAACATGGCATTGCTTATGAGACCCTTCAAACTTCTCTGTACACTTCTCTCATTCTTTCCCTCATTCCTCCTTCTGGAAGCCCTACCTGAGTGCTTTCAGGTCCCCTACAAGGCTACACTCCCTGTTTCCCATATACTGTTGCCTCTGCTCAGAGTTCTTCCCCCCCCCCTTCTCCCTGACTGATCCTACTTGGCCATCAGTTCTCAGTGTAAACGCCGCTTTCTCCTGGAGGCAGTCCCTGACACCATGGGGCAGGTACCATAGTGCCTCATTGTGACTCTCTGTCTGGCTCCCACTGGACTGTAGGGCTCCAGGAGGAAGGACTCAGATGCTTTCTTCTTAGCAGCTGGCCTTTCTCAAACACTGCTTCTGGGACAGAATTATTAGGGTTTTCTGTCCAAGTACCCTAGAAGCTCCCATGGTAGCCTCTCTTGAGAGGAGGTGGTCCCCACACCTTTCTGTGCCTAGAAACACCTGGAGCGTTCTGTAGGGACATATTCCCAGGCCCCACCCTAGTCCTTATGAACTCTCCCAGAGAGGGCTTGGGAGTCAGTATTTTCACAATGATCCCCAGATGATCTAATCAGTTAGACCATGATGGATGAATGATGACCACCAGAGGACCCTGTCTGGTGTGACAGACCTTGCCCATAGAGGGTGCTCCCTGTGGCGTTTTTGGTCCCATCAGGTCAGGATTGATGTGGGTGGAGGGTCTTCTCTAATTGCAGCTATCAAGGGATTCCCTGGTCAGTTTTCACTTACTGCCAAGGCTGCATGTCAGTCTGTCCACCCAGAGCTCTCTTGCTGGAGATCTCGGGTGGGGGGCGGGGAGGTTTCTCCTAGGGGTTCAAGAGACTTGAAAGGGAGGATACTGGTAAAAATTACTTAGGGAAGAGAAAGAAGCTGTACCTTCTACAAATTGATCTATACTGTTGGGATGATAGAAAGTCACCTCCTCTACCCTTCATCCTGTATGCCTGTGTGGGACAGCCATGGTTCAGGCCCAAGACCCCTTCAAGATAATAAAGTCCAGGAGTAGATCCATGGGTCATGGGTCAGCTTATCTGGGTCCCATGGGACCAGCTACATGGGGTGATAGCCTAAGTCCCAGACTGGAAGGCAGAGACAGTAGCACACTGATAAAAGATATTATAACTTAGGCACACATGTAAAAAGCGAAGACAGGCAGTTTCCTTGTTTGCTGAGCTACCAGGATCTACAGACCACATCAGAAATCCTTGAGTCAGCCTGGAATCTCTGGTTGTGCACAGGCAAGACCATCTCCCATCTGTCTGGGGGAATCAGCAAACCAAGCGTTTCAATCAACCCAGCAAGAAACTCCAGGACTTTGGCAGAAGCCCCCCAAAACTCCTGGGTATTTGAGGGGACAAGGAACAGTTGGTGCTAGGGGTGGGTGATAGAGAATGGCTTGTGTCTCTGGGGAAGCATTTTCTTTGGTTGGGTACAGAAGGAGATTTCCCATTGTCAATGGTGGGGACATCTCTATTATATGGCCTTAAAGTCGACAAGGTTGAAAAAAACAATGTCACACTCAGGAGAGCCATGGCATTGATTTGGAAGCCTGGGGAGGGGTGGTGGGGGAAATACTGGTTATCCACAAATAGGCTATGGGTTCAACCTTGGGTCTGAGAGGAAGAACTAGGATTATAGATAGAAATGTCTGGCATAAAAGGAACAAGAAGTGGTTTGACATAGAGGCCAAACAGGGGAACTTAAAGAAGTGGGATACAGGGTTAATAGTAGCCAAGTTTCAATAGTCCCAGGATGGTTTGGAAGCCATTATTGAACCAGAGATTGATCTGCAGCCTTCCCTTCATTGACCCTCTTCCTCCTCTCTCCCACCAGGCGCCTGGATGCCAACCTCATCTCTCTGGTCCCAGAAAGGAGCTTTGAGGGGCTGTCTTCCCTCCGCCACCTCTGGCTGGATGACAATGCACTCACAGAGATCCCCGTCAGAGCCCTCAACAATCTTCCTGCCCTGCAGGCCATGACCCTGGCCCTCAACCGCATCAGCCACATCCCTGACTACGCCTTCCAGAACCTCACCAGTCTTGTGGTGCTGTGAGTGCTGTCCTGGCCCCGTCCCTGGCTGCGTCCTCCTGGGCCTAGAGGCTGCATGTTTTCTCAAGTTGGACGAGAAGCCTGGCTAGCTTTGCTCTTCTCTGCATGTTGCTGAAATCCTAGTCTCCCTTTCTCTTTTGTAAGATGGATGAGGATGTCCACCCTCCATTAACCACATTAGATTAACATGAAGTAAAATGACGTTATACCTATTGAAGGGCTCTAAGAGTCACTATAATGCCAGAATACTATAACCAGAAAACAGGAATTAAGCTATCATTTTCTCACTATGTACATATAACAACTCTACCATGCTAGTTGGAATAGAAAACAAGAATTTCTTAACTAATTTCTACCATATTTGATGAAAAAATGATGTAGTCATCTCTGTGCTCTGGCACAGAGATGGGATAAATTCACCTCATTCTGCAGGTCTAAAGAAGCAAAAAAAGCCATCACTTGTAATTAGACAGCAAAGCCCCATCAGGGTAATTACCTGGGAGATAGCATCCCTGGCAGGAATTGGGGACTGGGGTGAACTCTGCCTTCCCAATGGGAACTTTAGAGTGCAAATTAGCTCCCAGCTAATTGCCATGAATGATTGGTAAGTTCATAGGGTAATTACTAAGGGCTTGGAGGTCATGTGTAATTGCTTTGAGTTACACACTAATTGCTACAGGAACATGTGTGTTGGTGACTCTGCTAAGTGGCAACATTACTTCCCCTGCTCTTGGAAATCTGGTGTGATTTTCCAAGCCAGGGAATGAATGATGCTTAGTTATATTTCAGAGATGAAAAGACAGGCACCAATTTGTCTAATTCTCTGTTCTGGGAGATTAGAGAACCAAGATGAATATTCTTAGGGAGCACATACTTCTCTCAAGATGACCACACCCTCCCCACTCCTGGGAGCTGGTGACATGTTTCTGGAGGATCAACAGAACAAGGTGATTGGTCTCAGCTTTGGTGAGACCCGTATCCCTGTGACTTCATGAGGGAATGAGGTCAGGCTCCATGGGAGACTACTGGAAGACTGAGAACTTCATCATGGGTCTCAGACAAATGGGCATCCGCAGGTGCTTATAGAGCTCCTATGTGGACACTGAAGGGCCACAGGATGATGGCACATAGCTGTTCTCCCAAGGGGCAATAGCAGAACAAATGTGGGAACAGATAACTGAGATGTTGTATAACTGATGCTAACATAGCCAGTTGGTAAGTACAGGTTCTCGGTAGCATAAGAATAGAAGAGAGGCTGACGCAATTATAGATGGGGGGAGAGGGAAGTTTCACAGGTGAGGTGCAGCTGGTCCAGGACCTGGAAAAATGGTGGATTTAGATGAGCAAAAAGAATAAGAGCATTGAAGTCAGGGGTGTGCAGCTACCCGTGAATAGTCCAATATGGCAAGCAGAGAGTCCTCAGGCAGAGTGTGGAGAAGAGGTTGGTGATGGGAGTTTGGGGACTCACAACATCAGAGCAGAGAGTCTGGCTTTCATCTGCCAGTGGGAGAGGGGAATTTGAAGCCTTTCAGGCCAGAGTTAAAAGAGAGTATTTTAAGAAGGTCAATGTGAAGGATGGATGAGAACAGGGGCAAATCAGTTATAGGGAGATCAGTTCAGAGGCTCTAAAGCATCGAAGTCCAGGTTAGGGATGGGGCAGAAAGGCTAGAAGGAAAAGCAGTCTGTAAGCAATGTTTTGAATGGAAAATTGATCTGGTTTACTGGGGTCAGAGGGTGGGAGACCAAGAGGAAAAGGAGTCATGGGTGACTTCACGGTTTGGCTGGGAGGCAGGGTGTTGGCATGAAAGTCAGGCCTGTGAGAGAGTTAGGAGGCATGTGGACCCACTGGGCATAAGGAGGGACAAGGGACTAAGGGGGAAAAGTACTGGTGCAGGAGCAAAGCTGAAACAGAACTAGACTCCAGAATGGTAGAGTTCAGTGGCAGTTGGGATAGAGGTGTGAAGAAAATGGGACAACTAAAACCCCTCAGGAAGGGGGCGATTATTCCCAGAAAACAAGCGCTGTTTTCTCTACTGGAACAGAGGGTCCCTGTGGGCGGGAATCTGTTGCCCCCTCTGGAACTGACTGAGATTTAAATCCCAAGGCTCACAAAGCTCCTGTCCCCTGTCCTCCTCCCCGCATCTAGGGATGAGACCTGCCTGTGGTCTTGGTATCTGAGCAACATCTTAGAGGCCAGCCTGATTTTTACCCCTTGGAAGTGATTTTTCTCTTCTGACTAAAGTTTACTTATTTGTTTGTTGGTTTTGTGGTGCTGGGTATTGAACTCAGGGGTGCTTAACCATGGAGCCACATCCCCTGTCCTTTTAAAAATATTTTATTTAGAGACAGGGTCTTGTTGGGTTGCTTAGGGCCTTGCTAAGTTGCTGAGGCTGGCTTTGAACTCACAATCCTCCTGCCTCAGCCTCCCAAGCTGCTGGGATTCCGGGCATGCACCACGTATGGCTTGAAGATATTTTTAAATTCTTGAACTTTAATCATGTAACTTCAAGATGTCACAGAATATTAGACATCCTGCATCTAATTTTCCTGGAGCAATGTATACTTTTGAGTTTCAGGTTCCATCTTCCTGGAGATTTTTTTTTTTTCATATTTTGTCTTTAACTATATCTTCGGTCTCATTTTTTGGATTCTCTCCTCCAGAAATGTCAGTTACTCTGATTGACTCCCTTTGCATCACATTGATCAGTTACTGTTTGATCTCAAGCTTTCTCTCTGACACTAAGTTAATGTCAGCAGTGGTGATGCTGTTCCTTCTTTCAAATTTATTGACTAATTTTTCTTTTAATAATGATTTGGGGTCCTCAGGGTTTTTTTTTTTTTTTTTTTAATCTAGGATGGTCATTTTCTTTTCATTAAAAATTCTGTCTTTGAAATGCTGTTTGGGTTGTTTTGTAGCAGCAGGCACATGTGATCTGTTGCCTTCTGTTCCTCATTCATTAGTGACATTTTCCTTTTTCTGGCTGTGCGTGGGGAGCTGCTCAGCTCTTCTGGCGGCATCGTCTTGAGCTCCGTCGGTTCTCCCCTCCAAGCTGCACTGTGTGCACTGAGTACCAAGGATGAATTCGGTTCTGTCCTCTATTTTGGTGGGATGGTGAAGGGTGGGGATATACTTTGAGGCAGCATCCAATCTTTGTTAAATTCCTTGGGCTCTGCTTTCTCTGCCCGGGTTGTGGGCAGAGTTCATTCCCTCTGCTCAAAAATACCTTGAGGCTGGGCGGGGTGGTGCATGCCTGTAATCCCAGCTACTCAGGAGGCTGAGGCAGGAGGATCTCAAGTTCAAAGCCAGCCTCAGCAACTTAGTGAGACCCTGTTTCAAAATAAAAAATAAGAACTACCAAGGATGTAGCTCAGGGGTAGAGCACCCCTGGGTTCAATCCTTAGTGCTGGGGAAATCCCCCCAAAAAACAGAAACCTCGAAGCCCCTTTGGCTTTAAGCTATTTTCTGCATTCTGTAAGTAGTCTGAAGCCTTTCTTTTACTTTTTCTTTCCCTTGTTCCTTTTGGAAGCCAGAGGTAGAGAGGAAAAACAAGGACACTCATATAGGCAATTCTCTTGGACATGGGTTTTAGGGAGAGTTCTTAGATTTTGCTTTCTTGCCAGTTCATTTTCTGGAAAAAGGAGCTGATCCGTTGTAGACTGTTCCCTTGGTCATCAGTTTTTGCAGTGTCCTTACAGTAGGCTACCTGTCTTTCCTGGCTTTGTTGCTACTGTTAATATTTGGGGTGGGGTGGGGTCTGGCTTTTTTTATTTTTTTTCCCATTAGGAGTTGGGAGAAGAAAATTCTGTCACTTATTTTCAGTTAGCTAAATTCTGTCACTATTTTCAGTTATCTTGGAAATCTCCCCTGAAATGCTTTCCTTCCTCTCCTCAACCCACACCTGCTCTAGCCAAACTCTTTACCACCCTGCGCAGAGAGACCAGGCTCATTCCCACCTGCTTGCCTCTGAGCACACCTTTACCTGTGCCTGGACCGCCCCTCCCTCTGCTCCTGGGGCTCACCTATCTTCCTGGCCTTGCTCTGGATCACCGCCTCTGGAAGCCTTTCTTGGTTCCTCCGGCCTCACCGATCTCCCCGTTCTCTCAGCGTGTCCGTGGCTCCCTCCAGCTGTTACAGAAAGCTTAGCCTTTAATTATATGTTGTCTGCAGTGGTTTGCTCTTGGCTCCCCTAAGTGTGTCTGGCCACTGAGTCAAGCTGGCCGGGTCCTAGGGAGCAGGGTCATAGACGAAGCCTCAGACTTGAGCCCCTGTGACATCAGGCCTCTCCCAGTGCTTAGCAGGAGTTTGCTTTAGCCTTGGCAGGTCTAGGCCCTCCTCTCCCTGTTTACTTCAATAAGAAGTCAAAACGATATAACCTGTGGCCAAAGCATCCCTGGCAATGATGGTTTCAGAAGTCGGTCTTGCCTACTCCATTGGTCCCTGGAGACAAAGGATTAGACCTTGGGTCTAACTGGGGTCATTCTGTCCATGCTTCTGCCTCCGCTCTGCTACGCTCACCACCGTGTGTTCTCGTCCATTCTGGCCCTGGAGTGGTGGCGCTCATTCTGAGGTGTCTTTCCTCCCCACACAGGCATCTGCACAACAACCGTATCCAGCATCTGGGGACCCACAGCTTCGAGGGGCTGCGCAATCTGGAGACACTGTGAGTGGGGGAGTCCTGCTCAAGCCCTGTCCTGCCTGGTGATGAGAACTGCATTCCTCGAGTGGGGGTTGTGGGCACGGGGAAGGGCCAGTAGGTCTGGGATGCTGGGCTGTGGCCCCAGGCTTGCTCACCCACGTGGCCTTCCCTGGCATTTTCTCTGGGATGGCACTCAGAATGAATTCCTCCTTCCCTCAGGTGGGTGGGAGGTGCCCTGGGGGAGTTCAGAGTGGCCATGGGGAGTGGGAATCTAGGGTCCTGCCAGCAGAGACCACCAAAAAACCGCATGGTTTAGACAGAAACAAGGCTGCAGGGAGTATTAGGGTATTAAGCCTGGGGACTAGACGGTTTGGGAGTAATGCCGGGACTGTTTGCCAACTGATCTAACTAGCTAAATGATTAATGGGGGGATGGCCCGTTCAGCACTCCAGTCTGACTATAAAAAGCACCCGAGCTGTTGACTCTTAAAAAGCCATATTATTCACACATCATCATCCTGGAATTCAGTTAAGGTCAAAATGCACCCAAAGCCTCCCATCACTTCCTCTGGAGTGCGGCCAGCCCCCGCAGAGCGGGCTGAGTGGGCCCCAATTGAGCAAACAATTGGCCGGCCTCTGTAAGTGTGGCTGCCCATGTCAGCTGGGTTCCTCAGGTCCCAGGAGAGAGCCAGCTACCACTGCCACCTGGTGCAGGCTTGGGAGAGGGGCGCTGGGGAGAGAAGGATCCCCAGGTCATTGAGGGTGGGAAGGGCTCACAGCACCAGCAGGATAGTCACAGTTCCTGCCCCCCCCCCCACTATGTCCCCTTCCCCATAATCAATTCCCCATTTTGCATACACTCCCCACTCCCAAACACACGCCCCAGAGCATCACTCCTGAGGTGAGGGATTTTCAAGAATCCAAAGCAGTGGAGGAGAAAATGCTGGAAGATGGTCGGTGGCTGGGAAGCAATGTGTTGTGGAAAACCATTTGGCAAAGTCTATCCCGAGAGGCCTGGGCACGTGTGTTTGTGCAGGGAGGGGAGTGGAGGCCAGGAGCGAAGTTCCACTCCTCTTTCCTGTGGTGGGGCTCCCAGGAGCGTGGCTGCTCTCTTGGGCTCAGCCTGCAGCAGGACGAATGGCAGAGTGGGGCCCAGCTCCCCGTAGCCTCACTCTTCAGCCAACTCGCTGCAGAGGAGAGGGGTGTGGGGCGACATGCCCTAGCCTGGAGTCAAGAACATCAGAACCTCCTCCCCTGCCACTATGCGTGACTGGGGCTGTGTGCTCCCCCCGCCCCTACTGGCTGCCACAGACAGCTGGACAGTTCAAGCTGAACAGCCTAGCCCACTCCACCACCTTGGGAGAAAACTGATGCCCAGAGAGCTGGCATGACTTGCCCAGAGTAACTCCCCAACTTATGGACGGAGAAAATCTAGGGTGCAGTAATGAGAAAACACAGGAAAGTCCCTAGGATAGTACCCTGACCGCCATCCTCGACCACCTGGTCAAATGGGAACTGTGTGAGCCTACTGTGTTCTAGGTTTGAGAGGCTCCTAACTGTGGGAGATGGCTATTTCCTTGGGGTAGCCCTGACCTCCATTAACCAGACTCCTCCAGGAGACACAAGAGTGCTCGGGGCCATTCTTGGAGTTGCTATTCATCTGTAGGGCAGGAAGGAATCCAATGCCATTGGCCTTGGGATGGGGCGGGGGATGTTCAGTCTGCTGGGAAGTCAGGTGAGGAGGGGGCACCTACACTGGGTGTGGGTTGGCATCTCTAAAAAGCCAGTGAGCAGCTGTTTCTTTCCTTCTGGGGCACACTGCCTAATTCTTTCTCAATTAGCCACTGGATTGCCGCACAAGGCACTTGGCTCAGCTGGTGCTGGCTGAGTCACAGAGAAATCCTGCCGCTAAGCACCCACGGGACCTTTCATCTATCTACAGGAGTGTTTGGCTCCAACACACAAAGCCCACGGCTGTGCCCACTTTACAGATGGGAACGCCAAGATCCAGAGATGAGGAAAGTTCTCCCACTTCACAGTGTGGAGGCTGAATTGTCAAGTGGCAAAGCCATTGGCAACGGATGACCCGGGGCACAATGCCATTCTACCAACTACATGACCTTACTGAAGTCATTGCCTTCTGAGTCTTAGTTTCCTGACCTACAACACGATGTCATCAATAACACCCACTTTACAGGGCTGACATGTGCGTTCAATGAGATGATGCGTGTAAAGTGGTTGCAGAGTCCGGCAGCTGTATCAGAACCTGCCCTGTGTTCCCCGCTCCTTCCCCATCCCCTCTTCTGAGGGCCTCCATCTCAGCAACACCCCTCTCTTCCCCACCCATGAGGGGTAAACTCTTCTTCCAACTTTTGATCTACAATTAAAAAGGGGGAAAGTGTGTTCTTTATCCTCTGTTCCCCAGAGCATTTTCTGGGGAGCCAGATGTGGAGGGGGAGGAGTGGCTGGGAGAATGAAAGGAGAAAGAAATGATAGTCAAACCTTTTAATTGTTGCATAATTGGCACGCTCGGCAGCCTCGGCTATTACTCGGGAGCTTTCATGTGAGCTTCTCACTGGAAGGGTATTTCTCCCTCAGGCCTCGTAAATCTCTGCCACTTAGACCTCTCTCATCTCTGGCAGCAGAGGGAAGATCAAACCCCCACGGCCCAAGCTGTGGTTTGGCTCAAGCTGTGGTTTGGCTCATCTGCAGACTCCTCTTTGGAGGGAGAGGTCCCCCGAGTCTTACCACCTGGGAAGGAGGGGCCAGGTGCAGGCATGCACACTCGTGGCCACACAGGCACCCTGAGCAATGACACGGATGCACACGCCACATGGCTCCCACCCTTTACAATCCTCTCTCCACATCAACGCCCCCACCCCATGCTCAGCACAGCACAGAGATGCCCATAGCAAACGCACCTGTGGAAACACAGCCCCTCTATGCCCTCGGCTCTGCGGGCCAGGCTGCCTGGGTTCCAGCCCTGACTCTGCCTCTGCAAGCTGGGTCAGCCAGAATTTATGGCCTCGCCTCTGGAAGTCTCACTTTTTTCACCTGCACAATTAGCTCCCACAAAAGTAAGGGGGAGGGGCTTGGATGTGGCTCAGGAGTAGAGTGTTGGCTTAGCATGCACGAGGCCCTGGGTTCAATCCCCAGAACCACAAAAAGAAAGAAAATCAAGGGGGAAACAGCATCCTACACCAGAGTCTCTCTACCTTCAAAGGAGCCAGGCAAATCTAAGCAAATCCAAGTACTTTGGGCAGGGCGACAGGGCTACTGATGGACAGCATAAATCCCACAAATGCCACATGAGGCCCCGGAAGACAAACCTTGCTACTGTCTGAAGAAGTCTGGTCTCACGGGAAGAGTCCCAATGTAGTTGTCACCATTCCAGACTGTACCAAGAAACCTCAGCCAGAGGGGGCGCTCTGTCCTGCACCCATGACTTCTTTCAGATCCCAGTGAAGACAACCCACCGCCTGTTGGGAAACTCAGAATCAGAGATGGTCTAGCCCTCAGCCTATGAAATAGCAATTTCTCCACTTTCTAGATCAGACCAAATATACAGATTTGGGGCCAGGTACTCAAGTTTCTATAGTTCTTATGTGATAGAAATCACTAGAACCCATACCTCAGCCTCACAGTACTTTGCTCTATTTGGCACTCATTACCTCAAGCCCAGAGCAATTAGAGGACTTCCTAGGTATTTAGGTTGAGAGGAGGAATCATGATGTAGAACCACCATGGGAGGTTTCTTCTACCGGGAAGTTTCAGGGACCAGAAATCAGGTGTCAGGACCTCTAGGTCAATGCTTGGAATTGCAGCCTTGGAGACCCCATGCAGCTACCCTAGCCTGACAGCTAAGGAGCCTCAAATTCCCGGTTATACTTAATAAAAATTTCAGTGGAGGAGGTAGAGACATGCTCCAAGGTAGAGTAGTCGCTTAGCATGCGGGAGGCCTGGGTTAGATCTGCAGCACCACGAAATCAAAGCACCCTGCAATCCCAGTTGTATTCTGAGGGGCCTCTATATCTGGAAACTTGAGGTCTGCATCCAATCTGGAATCCAGAGGGGGCAGGTCCCAGCATGCATGTGGGGACAACCGTGCCTCCATTCCTTCAGCCTGGGCAATGATCTCTGGGCCTTGTTATAGCCTTGTTAAACAAATCAGGCCCTACTGGAGCCTGGGCGGGCTGGACATTTTCCCTTGGAGAAGAGCCTGGGTCTTAGTGAGAACAGAAACCTCCTGGCTACAGCGCCTTCTCTAAATCAGGACCAGGATTAAACAGGGGTCCAGGAGGGGAGGAGAGCAAGGCAGGAATTTATAGAATTCCTCATTCTAACACAAAATTGTACGTTCCCTGTCAGACCTCTACTAGTGACAGATGTCCCAGTGATCTGTTTCTGTGGAACATGGAACATTTTTACTTCAACAGCCATTGTGGCTGGAAAATATTCCTCTGTATCTTTGTCATTGAAACCACAAATACCAACAGGTTTTACTCTCAACTGGCTCAGACTGGGCCCTGAAAGTATCTGGTACCCCTGTTCTGGACCTGATGGTAAACCTTTGGCCTGGCAGATTGCTACCAAGGTTCTTCTAGGGCTCAAGGCATCCTGGGGAAGATCAAGGATTAGATTTGATTTGGTAGATCTGGATTCAAATCCTGATCCTGCCACCAACATATGACATGTGCAAATCACCTGACCTATCAAGAGTCTCTGTTTCCACAAATAGAAAAATAGGATGGTATTTAACAATTCAAAAGTCTGTTGCCAGGATCAAATTAAATGAGATAATCCATAGGTGCTTCCTCTATGTTGCCTTTCTCTTTCCTGCCCTCTCATTTAATGTTGCATGGAATGTGTCTGAAGGTGGCAGGGAGGTTTTTACCCAGAGGTGACTCATTTCCTCTATAGGATGAATAGGAAGGAATTCCCAGGCAGTCAAGATGTGACTGCTGTATTAGTTTCCTGTGGCTTCCATAACAAACAACCACAAACTTAGTGGCGTAAGAAAACAGCAATTTATTCCCCCACAGTTCTAGAGGTCAGAAGGCCAAAATCAAGGTGTTGGCAGGGTTGGTTCCCTCTGCAGGGTTTGAGGCAGAATCTGTTCCATGCCTTTCTCCTGGCTTCTAGTTGCTGATGGCAGTCCTTGGTTTAGAGACTCATTCCTCCATGCTGGGTGTGGTGGTGTATGCCTGCAATCCCAGCTACTTGGAAGGCTTAGGCAGGAGGATTGAAGGTTTAAAGCCAGGCTGGACAACTTAGTGTGACCTTGTCTCAAAATAAATTAAAAGAGCTGGGAATGTAGCTCAGTGGTAGAGCACCTGGGTTCATTCCCCAGTATCAGATGCATACATGTATATATGAGACCCATCCCTCCAGTCTCTGCCTCCGTGTTCTCAATGCCATTTTGTCTGTTTCTCCTCTTCTTTTAAGACTACTTATCAATGGATTTAGGAGCAGCCCTGTTGATCCATATGGACCTCATCTTGAGATCCTTCACTGAATTCCTTCTACAAAGATTCTCTCTCCAAGGAAGGTCACATTCACAGGCAACAGGGGTTAGGACTTGGGCTTATCTTTTGGGGGGGGCTACAGGTCAACTCAATACAGCTACCCACTGGCAGATTTCCCAGCAGAACCCTCTGGGAACAGGCTAAATGGTAGACAGAACCAGGTGAATCTTGCCAACTTGCCTCCTTATCTCAAGGCAAGTGCAGATCATCCTGAACTAAAAACAGTTCCTTCCATTAGGAGAATTTGAAATTTTTGTACTCAGAGATTGTCTCCTCTCATTTTCACCCCACACCCAACCACTTTTTTTTTCTTTTCTTCTCTTGTTTTATTTAGAGGCAAGGTCTCACTGAGTTGCTTAGGGCCTCTATAAGTTGCTGAGGCTGACTTTGAACTCACCATCCTCCTGCCTCCCAAGCTACTGGGATTACAGGCATGCACCTGGTCCCCAACCAACCACTTACTGAGGAAGACAAAGCAGGAATTTTGTTTTCTCGTGTTACAGATGGGGAAGCTGAGGTAGAGAGTGGATGACTTCTCCAAGGCTACTCAACTGATTAAGAGGCAGGATTGGAACTCAGATTTCTCTGCCCTTGGCCCAGTGAAACTTCCCGACCTCACTGCCTCTTGAGGCTGAGAAGCGAGGAACTCTTTCCTCTCCAATTCTTAATCATCTTACTTCTGTGGGTTTATTAGTTGCAAATTTGTGGGCTTTTGTGGCTTATAGAGGAATTTATTGTTCCATATAAAAGCTTTTTTCTTCTGGCTTCCCCACAGAACCACTAATGACTTTTAACAGGCAGAAAATTGAGCTGCCCAATGAGTTTGTCTTGTGTTCTGTGACCATGATGAGTTATTAATAGTTCTTCCCAGTACAACATTCCCTTTCCCATCGCCCTAGCGTTGGGGAGAGCCAAGGTCGCTGCTCCCGTCAGAGCTGCCCCTTCCTCCCCTGCAAGAAATGGGGCCAAAACTTCCATTCTGAACTCCACCCCACCCTCGCTCCCACAGGCACCCCAGCCAGCTGGTCTGGAATGGAGAGGGAAGGGAGGGTAAGGGGAGGGACGCTGGACCATGGTATCCTTAGCAGATGCCATGGAGATCAGGTCTGGCTTTGCATGTCTGTAGGAAGGAACTGGTAAGAATCAGTTATTGCCACTCTTTCTGCTGCCTCTTTAGATTCACTCATTCCATGTTTCTTGAGCTCCTAGTATGGGCCATACCACTACTATAGGTACTGGGGAAACATTTACAAATGTAGCCCCTGCTATCACTGAGACCAAAGGGTTCTAGAACAGAAATGTTGAGGTCCTTAAAATTTATCACGAATGTACCTTTCCCAGCACTCCTGACCTCATCACTCTAACCCCTTAACCTTGGCATGCCCCTGGGCTCACCTGCCATTTACACTCCTTCCCTTTGGGTTCTCATCTGGTCTTGTTGCAGAAAGCTGGGTCCTTATCCCTAATGCCAAGCCAATAATGAGGACACTATTTTGAGAAAAGGGAAAAAGAAAGTTTATTACTTTTCTAGCAAAGGAAAAATACAGGAGACTCCTGCCCCAAAGGAGGTGATTCTGCCCATCAGCAGGAATGAGGGCTTTTTTAGAGGATTCAGAGAAAATGAAATTAGGGAGGAGAAATCAGGAAGGAGAAGATCAGCGAGGAGAAAGTTAGGGAAAAGAAGATCGGGGGAGAAGATCAGGGAGAAGAAGGTTTAGAAAAAGAAAAAAACATGTAAGTTTCAAAGCCACAGGGATACAGCCAAAGTATCCAGTGAACCCTGTTACAGTCTCAAGGTTTTCAATACTGTATATTTCTTGATGACTCCAGACCTCTCTCCAAACTCCAGACTTAAATGTCCTTAAGTAGTCTCCTCAAAGCCCAGGAGCTGGTACAGATGTTTCAAGCTTTAATCTAGAAAAATGCCCTGACATGGACAGAACCCACAGCAATAATAACTCAGCCTTGCCTTGGGGCAGGGTCACTTTCATATAAGCCAGTCACTCAGAACCTTGGGGCAAAAGTAGAACAGAGAATTAAAGCCAGGCATGGTGATGCACTTTTATATAACCCCAGTGACTCCAGAGGCTGAAGCAGGAGGATCTCAAGTTCATGGCCAGCCTGGATAATTTAGGGACACACTGTCTCAAAAAAAAAGTGCTGGGGATGTGGTTTAGGGGTTAAGTGCCCCTGGGTTCAATCCCCATTACCAAAAGAAAAAGAAAAAAAGAAAGAATTGGGGGAAGTCTTGAGTGGCATGTCATGCTCCTCTTTGGAAGACAGATGCATGTCTTATGGAGGTCCTACCGACAGGACAAGGCCATGGGAGGCAATAATGGTGGTGCTTCAGCTCAGGATGGGAAGTATTTGTCAATAGAGTAAGTTGACAGTGGCCACTAGGCAGACGGCATAGGCAGCAAGTGCTCCACCATCTCAAAAATTCAAGCGGAAAGGAGACCCCCATCCAACTGGAATCTCAGAATCAATTCTTGCCGTGGGGGCCGGTTGGACTGTTACCCTTTATCTCTCTTCCAGTTCCAGGTTTCTGCAATCCAGGTGCTTCATTAGGGCAGGACAACCCATAATCTCCATATCAGAGATGGGCACTTTCATGAAAATCAGCACGCTATTGCTTTGGGTATATTCTGAATGTTCTCTCTGGCAAGGAAGAGAGTGTAGGTGGAGGAAGGAAGGGTGTGTCTGTGCCTCTCAATAGAAACTGATGACAATTTTACTAATTGCTGTATTTATTAATGGGTGGCCTTTTATGTAGGTTGTTTAGAAGGTAAAACAATGCGATTAGTCATAAGGGTTTGCTGCTTCCTGGCTCTCCAAGTCAACGGCCCCAAGCACAGGGCTCCGTCTGCAGCAGGGGAAGAGCAATTAAGAAACCTGTTCATTGTGCTCATTTGCCTTTGTTCCAGGCCTTTGGGAGATAAAAGTGGTTCTGAGTTTACCATCTATCAGAAATTTCTGTGTTTTGTTTTTCATGCTATGTGGTTATGCTCACTTACATTCCCCCCTCACCCTCCCCACCCTGCGCCCTTATCTATGATCTGGTAATAAACACAAATATTAGCCTTGAGAATAAAAATGTAAGTGGAAACCCAATTAATGATATTCATCTTTCTTAATTGCTGCAAAAAGTAGATAGACCAACTTGTGTGCCTCCTACTGTCTAATGAATGAAGCAACTGTTCTCGTATGTAATGTCTAGTGAAAGGAAGAGGTAAAAGGGATTGGCATTATTTGGACAGCTACTCTGTGCCAGTCTCTGGACCAGGTGAACAGAGCAGCATTCTGCAGTGAGAATCCATCTGCAGGTGAAGAAACAAGCTACATAAATCAAGTGACTTTTTCAAGGTAACATTTGGTCAGGGAGGTTACTGGGGATGGAACCTAGGGGGCAGTTTACCGCTGAGCCACATCCCCAGCCTCTTTTTTTTTAAGACAGGTTCTCACTAAGTTGCTTAGGGTCTCACTAAATTGCTGAGGCTGGCCTCAAACTTGAGATCCTCTGCCTCAGCTTCCTGAGCCATTGGGATTACAGGCGTTGGTCACGGTGACCAGCAAGGCAATCTTATACACAGAAGACCAACAACTTTAACACAGATAGTAAATAAAGCCAGTATCTGTGATACGCCTGTAATCCCAGCTATTCCAGAGGCTGAGGCAGGAGGATCACAAGTTTGAGGATGAACTAGGGAAATCACAAAGACCCTATCTCAAAAATGAAGGGAATATCTCAGTGGTACAGGGTCCCAGGGTTTAATCCTCAGTACTGAACAAATGAATCAATAACATGGATAACATATCAAAAGATGTTTAGCTTCTAAGTCATAAGTATTTGGTTTTGACATGCTTATAAACACTTAAAAAACTCCTACAGAAACCTCCTCCACTTATCCTCTTTCCCATTCTCCCTAAAATTTCTTCTTAGCCCTTCTGTTTGGAGCCCAGCTAGGGTCCAACTCTGGGTTGTATAGAAAGTGATTTAAGCCAGAACTCAACAGGTCTGAGTTTGAGTTCCAACTCGAGGACTTTCAGCAATTCACCTCTTTTCTCCAAGCCTTATTTTCTTTATCAAGAAAAAGAAGGGGCTGGACAAGATGTCTGTAAAATCCTGCCATCTCTGCCTGCTGGTCCATAGTGAGGCTCCATAGAAAGATGAGGAGCTGGCCATTTCTGCCCAGAATTATGGCCGTTGAGCAATGTAGAGCTTGGGTTACCTTTTCAGCTACTTTGACCAATTTCAAGGGTTTTGATTGGATTTGGCTGGAAACAGCTAAGCAGATGAAGGGGAGGCTCAGCCATGGACAGCTGCAGCTTCCGGGCTGATGCTGGCTGGAGTTCGGAAGGGTTTCTCTTTCGCCTCAGCCCCTCCCCATCTTCTTCTAGCTCCCAGGAGCAGCAGTGAGAACAATGAACTGTCCCTGAGCTTCTGGCTGATTCTGGGGGCTATTAAAGATAATGGATGGATGAGTTTTCCAGCTGAAGTTTAGGGCATCCTGTCACAGAAGAATAAGCCCAAGCCTGTGGCAGGGGAGGTCTTCCCTGCAGTCACCAAGAGGTTGCATGTTAGAGTCAAATGCCAAAGGGCCAAGACACTGCCTCAAAGCCACCAGCCACAAAGGCTTGAGGAGCCTATTTTGAAACCTTGCCCAATGGGCTCAAATGATCATCTTCAACAGCGAACACTCAAATATGTGGCCTTGGGCCTGAGCTGCAGGAGATCCAAAAGTGAACCCATATGCTTCCTGACCACAGCAAGCTGCCTGCCTCATGGGAGTGACCCTGTGCACGTGGATAACTCTACTCTGGACTTGACCTGCCTGGGCTTTGATCCCAGCTCTTCCATTAGGAGCTGTGGGACTGTGGCCAAGTGATGACCTCTCTTTGTGCCTCAGTTTCTATCAAAATGGAAGTACTAATGGCACCTACCTCAGAGGTATTAAATGGACTAATACATGTAAATCACCTAGAACCATGACAGTTACGTAGTAATTACTGTTATTACTGCCACCATCGTCATTACCAGTCCAAGGCTGGTGCATGCTGAGGAGAAAAAACACCAGAAAAAATGCTGAGAGAGTGAGTAATTCATTCTAACTGCCGGGATGAGGTTGGACTCGTGGAGAAAGGTATATTTGAGCCCAACTTCAAAGGATGACTAGGGTTTCAACAGCTGAGGATGTGGGGAAAGGGCATTCCAGGCTGAGGCAGGAGCCGTCCAAGTAAATATACAAGGGTGTGAAGATACAAGGAGGGTTGAAATCCAGAGGGAGCTGAAAGATTGATTAAGGGCATCCGAGCCCGTTAAGGAATTTGAACTTTGTTAAGTCTTTATTCTGGAAGCCTTTTCAGATTTTCAGTGGAGGAGAGTGACAGAGTCAGCTTTGCCTTTTAAAGAATTTTTTTTTTTTTTTTTTTTTTTTTGGCAAATGCATCGTAGCAAAGAGTGTGGGCTCCAGACACCCAACTGACGGGGTTCAAATCCTGGCTGTGACACTGACTTAGTTGAGGTGGCCTAAATTGCTAACAAATAGACCAAAACATGCATAATGGCTGAAACACAATAGAAGTTTATTTCTGGATCATTTAACAGTCCAAGGGGGGAGTTTCTTCTTGGCGGGTGGCCCTCCTCCACAGGGTGACTCGGGAACCTGGCTTCTTGGGTTCTTGCCATCCCCAGGCCTCATTTTTCTTGGCATCTAGTTGGTGAAGAGTAGAGAGACCATGGAGGAGAAACGCTGGCTATTTTATAAACCCTGGACTAGAGGTGGCACGCACCATTTCAGACCACACTCTTGGTGTGAATCTAGTCACATGGCCCCACCTACTGCAAGGAAGCCTGAGAAATATGCTCTAGCTACATTCCTGGCTATTCCTCCTGGTATGACAGGATAATGCTAGTAAGAACTTTCTGTGATGGTGGAAATGTTCTAGATCTGTGCTGCTAATATGATAGAAGCATAGATAGCCACATACTGCTATTGAACACTTTGGCTAGTAAAACTGAAAACTGGATTTTAAAATTTTATTTACTTGTAACTAACTTAAATAGTTACATATGGCTTATGAGTATGGTATTGGACAGTGCAGTTATAGAGGAGACAGAGGAAGACCTGGGATGGTGTACACATGTGTAATCCCAGTGAGTCTAGAGGCTGAGGCAGGAGGATCACAAGTTTGAGACCAGCCTTAGCAACTTAGTGAGACTCTGTCTCAAAATAAAAAATAAAAAGGGCTGGGAACATAGCTCAATGCTAGAATATCCCTGGATTTAATGCCCAGTCGAGTATGGGTTAAAAAAAAAAAAAAGGAAAAAAGGGAGACGGGGAAGGATTTTGGCAGACAGCCATTATTAGTTGTCTGTGAGTGAGTGACTGGTTTACTATGTTTCACTTTCCTCAACTGTAAATGGGTATAATGGAGTATCTCCCTCTACAGCAGTTGTGAGGATTGAGAGGGATCATCTAGGCACAGTACTTAGCAGTCAGCACATAGTCAATGATCAACCAATGTTATTTCGGGATGGCCTGAAAGCAGAGGCACTTGATAGGAGTACATACAGCAGTCCAGGGGAGAGACCCCTCCAACTTGACCCAACCCTTCCTGAAATCCAGCCCTGCTATCAAGACCTGGTTCAATTGTAACATCTCCATGAAGCCCTCCTGGTCTTCCCAGGTGTGTGTGATTGCCACAGTCTCTGGAGGTCCTGAGGCTTTGTATTTCTTCCCGGACCTACCACATCCTACCAAGAGAGCTCACCTCGTCATCTTCTGCATTTGTCTAGATAGGAGTCATTTTTAACCCATCTCTCTACCTTCCACTTTACCCAGTGGAACTCATTGTGTATTTTGGGACATTTGGCAACAAGTGTAATGAGTTGAACTCATCAGGGGCAGAGAGAGTTGCAAAGACATGTTCCCTGGACAATCAGCAAATGAAGCAGGGTTTTGGCAATTCCCCAGGTCACTGGAGCTATGTAGACATCCCCATGAGAAACTTCAGGCCACCTCACTGCTGTAGTTTGTACCAATGTCCCTTTGACATTGGTACAATTTTTCTTCTCCTACATTTCTCTACAAAAATAGCCTTCTAGTTCACAAGCCATCTGTCTTTTCCCACTGTCGGTTAGTCTACTCCTGGCAAAATTCCTGACCAGAAACTGCCAAGGAGGGCTGGAACCACTCAATTTGGCTGCCTGGACATGGGTCCAGTGAACTGTAGAAGGACTCAATGATAGCAAAGTCACATGGAACCCATACAATCGTCTCTGTGGCTCTGGGAAAGCCTGCCAGTGTCACTCAGGACTATCTGGTGCTATTTTGACAGTATCAAGGATGTATCCTCATGTACCCTTGAGGATGCACCTTCTTTTTAGAGTTCACCAGTGTTCTTTACAAATCTATTTATTTAGAGCTTTTCAATTAGTGACTCAACATATATTTGTTGAGTTCCTGCTCCGTGCCTGGTATTATTCTGGTGATTAGAATATGAAACACATAAAGTTCATGTGTTCAAGGTGCTTTCATTCTGATTGAGTGGGAAGAAAGTAAATGTCAGGTGGCCATAGGCTTTATGAAGGCAAAGAAAACAAGCTGTCTCCTTATCTATTAATATATAACAAATCACTGCAAAACTTAGTGGCTTAAAACAACACCTCATTATTTCTTTTGAATCTGTGGCTTAGCAGGGCTCCACCAGGTGGTTCTTCTGCTGGAAACTCCCACTCTCTGGGCTCACGCAGAAGGCTGTGTCCTTTGGAGGTTCACAGAGGGCTAGGGGGGTCCAAGAAAGTGTTATGAAGTGCCCCCAAAAAACTCCTGTGTTGATTCAGGAATGTTCAGAGGTAAAATGATGACATCATGAGAGCTGTAACCTCATCAGTTCATTCTTAGTTTGAAGGGACTAACTGGGTGGCAATTGTAGGCAGGTGGGGCATGGCTGGAGGAGATGGGTTCATGGGGGCTTGCCTTGAAAGGGTTCATCTTCCCCGTAGCCCCTTCCTCCTTCACTCTCTCTGCTTCTTGGATGCCAAGAATGGAGACCATATTCTTCCACCACGCCCTTTCACCATGATATTCTGCCTCATCTTGGGTCCAGAGAAATGGACTCAGCAGACTGTAGAACTAACCCTCTGAAACTGTGAGCACAAAGTAAACTTTTCCTCCTCTAAGTTGTTCTTCTCAGATATTTTGGCCACAGTGACAAAAAGCTGAAAACAGAGACAAGCTCATTCACATGTCTGGGGCCTGGCTGTTGGCCGTGGCCTGGTCCTCTCTTTCCGCATGGCTCTCGCCATGCAAGAATCCAGCCTGGATTTCATGTGTGGTGGTGGGAGCATTTCAAGATTGAGGCTCTTGTGACTTAGGACCAGGTCACACCGTGTCACTTCCACCTCACTCTATCAGTGAATGCCATTCACAAGACCAGTCCAGTCTTCAGGTAGATGCCACCTTTTGATAGAAATAGGCATAAAGGGAAGGAATAGCAAGTAACAGATGTGTTATTTGAAATAAAATGGTCAAAGAAGGCCTCTCTGATGAAGCAGAATTTCAACAGAGACCTGAGTGAAGTGAGGAATAAGTCATACAAATATCTGGATGGAAAGCATTCTAGGCAGATGGAAAAGCAAAGGCTCTGGGGCAGAATAATGTAATTCTTTTTTCGGTTAGCGGGTAGTACTGGGGATTGAACCCAGGAACACTTTACCACTAAGCTACATCCCCAGACCTTTTTATTTTTTATTTTGAGACAGGGTCTTGCTATGTTGCTAAATTGCTAAGGGTGGCCTTGAATTTGTGATTCTCCTGCCTCAGCCTCCCGAGTCACTGGGATTAAAAGTATGTACCACCACACCCAGCCAGAATAATATAATTCTTTGCAATTGAGAAAACAATTCAATAGCAAGGCTTTTTGTGTGTGTGCACATGTATGGTGGTGGGGGTTAAACACAGGACCTCATGCATGCTAGACAAACATTTTACCATCAAGCCATATCTCCAGCTCTATATTAAGGCCCTTAAATGGAGATATGTCCATGTTACTTATGGAAAATACAGTTCTCATGTGACTGGAAAATTCCTAATGCAGCTGAGCCAAGACAAAAGAAAACACTTTATTTTAATTTATTTTATATTTGGTACCAGGGATTGAACTCAGGGCACTTAACCACTGAGCCACATCCCCAGCCCTTTTAATTTTTTATTTTGAGACAGGGTCTCACTGAATTGCTTAGGTCCTCACTAAATTGCTGAGGCTGGCTTTAGACTCATGATCCTCCTGCCTCAGTCTCCCAAGCTGCTGGGATTACAGGTACCACTATGCCCGGCACAGGACACCTGATTTTAAAACACTGAGATGTGAAGATGAATCATTTATGTAATTTAAGAGTAAAAAGTGCCCATCTCCTTCATCTTTGCTGCCTCCGTCCTCAGTTCTCCTGATCTGATGGTCCAGGCATCTTCTGCAGCCCCTGGTAGAATTCCAGGAACCCCAGAGTTTGAATAGTACCCCCTGCTTCCAACCCCAGTACCTCCGGTTTCAGTCTAAGTGCTTTGCACATGACCTGACCTCAGCTGGACCCCAGCCTTGCCTTTGCACAGCCTGTGGGAGCGTCTCTGGAAGCTAATCTACATTTGACACATGGGAGGCGAGGGTGTCTGGCTTGCTAAAGGAGGGAGCAGAGCAGAGTAGAAGGGGTTTTATGCTGTAATTACCCAGGATCACCAGGGCAGTCTGAGGGTAATCGGGTAATTAGTGTGTGTATGGAGGGGGACAATTATCTAGCTCTCTGGCTGCCAGACGCTTGTCACTGCTCCTCTGGCCCTTGGGCTAGGTTCCTGGCTCTACCTGTGGACTATTAAGTGTAATGGCCCTGTCATGCAGAGGAGCCTGCCATTATCTCTATGTTAACATGATATTTATCACAAAACCCTGCCAAGTCACTCTGTAATTAAAGGACCTCCACATGGTTCCCCTGCCCTGGCACCAGTCAGCCATTAACGTTGTCAGGAAAGGGGCAGCTTTAAAAGGCTGAGAAGATGGGCTCAGGTCCCCCTGAGAGGCTCCAGAGGGACACTCGAACTGACCCTCCACATATATACCATTGCCAAGCCTGGAACTGTGCAAGTCAGGATTTCAGAGGCATCGAGATCCCAAATCAGGCACATTTCCACACGGGGCTGAGCAAAGCTCCTGCCTGTGGGGGCTGCTTCTGTTTGTCATGAGCGGTTCTAAATCTTTTCTGATAAAAATAAAATTTTCCCTGTGCCTCTCCCATCTCTCCTGCCTTTCTGCCCTGTCCATCACCCTGCAGGGCATCAACACAGAGGCCCCTTGAAAGAGTGAAAGGAACGAAGCCAGGATCACGTTAGGGTCAATATTTGGCTCCTGTTGCCTAAAGAATGCTTTCATGAGCTTCTTTATGCAGGGCTATAGATTTTTCTGTGGGACAAATTCCTAGACTGACATCCTGAGTATGGATCATCTTTTAATTTGAAAAACATGTTGGTAAATTGTTTCTAAAAAAAAAAATTGCACACATTTAAATTCCCACTTATAGTTTGAGAAAGCTTGTTTCCTCACATCCTTGCCAACTTGGGTTGCCACCCCTTTTAAAAACTACCTTCATTGTTTTCTGATTATGCATGTGATATGTATTCATTGTAGAAAAAATGAAAAAGAGTTAGAGAAAATAAAGAATAGCTGTTATTATGCAAAGATTTAAAAATACTGTCCATTTTGGTAGAAGACAACAGCAGATTCTATGGCCAAAGTAGTCACCTGAGAAACTTTCTGGAATCAAGAAAGGAGCAATGTGTTGAAGATCACCCCATTCGCTGGGCACACCTTTAAATCCCAGCTACTCTGGAGGCTGAGGAGGATCACAAGTTCAAGACCTGCCTTGGCAAACTTAGCAAGTCCCTTCCCCCCATTTCAAAATGAATGAATGAATAAATAAATAAAAGTAAAAGGTTTGCGGTGCACCTCAATGGTGGAGCGCCACTGGGTTCAATCCCCAATAACACACACACACGCACACACACACACATCACCCCATTTCTCCTGCCACCTCCCCTCATATCTCCAAAGTCTTGAAATACTTTCCGCAGCTTATGGAGACTATTCTGAGAAGGTGGTTCCAGGTATCCACACCCCTGAAGTGTGTCCCCGACTCCAAACAGTTCTGCTGCCAGGAAGGCTCCAAGCCTGAGGATTCGTGGAGTAAGAACGCAGTGCAAACATTCCAAAAATATGTTTCCAGACATTGGCAGCTTTATCCAACAGATTGGAAAACCCATCTCTCTGGTCAACCCCAGAGCCAAGTTTCCATTTCTCTGGGACCCTGACATGCCCTGTTAAGCCTCTGTGCTAATGATGGCTCTGCTTTCCGTTCCAGAGACCTGAATTATAACGAGCTGCAGGAGTTCCCCGTGGCCATCCGGACCTTGGGCAGACTACAGGAACTGTAAGCTCCTCTGCTGGTTTCAGTGGGTGTCTCCTTCCAAGGGCAGGGGTTGCAGCCAGCCAGGGCCTTGCTCACACCCTCACCTCCTCGCCTCCCCTGGTCCTTGTTAAATCTGTGGCCACTGGCCCTGCTGATTCCCAGCATAGCTCTAAGCGGTCACAGGCCTCCTTAGCTTGGCTTTGAGCATCTCCTGGGGGTGTGTCCTCAGCCTAAGTAGCCCTGGGTCCTTCCAGCCTGGGAAGACACATGGCATGAGCCACCTCCTATGTAGCCTGGGCCTGGCACTGTCCCTGCCTTGGTTGGGATGTGTCCAGAGACGAACGAGGAGAGGCACCGGGGGGCCCATTTACAGGGTTGCTACTCATCACCTTGTCTCGAAGAGGACTGAGAAATTCCCTCTGGTTCCCACAGTCACACTTCATTATTCTATCTGAGCATTCACTGAGTGCCCACCGTGCCCAGAGCTGCACTTAGTGCTAAACAAAGAGCAAGGTAGACATGGGCCTTCCTCAGGGACCCTTCAGCCTTCCACAACACAAAGGAACACGTGGAAAGCAGAACCAGGCAAAGCAGCATGACTCTAACCCTAAATCGTGCAGAGTTCACTAAAATGACCACGGGAGACAGAAAGGTCACGTGAACTGGGGCATCCTGAGATTGGTCTTAAAGGATGAGTGGGGTTCCAGAGGAGAAGTTGCTGCCTCATTTCAGACAGCAGAACAGTGCAGGCAGCCAAGCTGGCAAAGGGATGACCACCAGAGGGAAGCCTGCCTTGCTGGAAGGGGGGCTCTCAGGACCTGATAGGTCTAGTGCACAGCTGGGCTGGAGTCAGATTAAGGGCCTGAAATGAGCCCTAGACCTTCAGGCAGAACAGCATCTTCATATTTCAAACAGCCACCTAAGGCCAATAGGTCCAGCCCATGCCACCTTCCTCATTTCTTCCAGAAATTTAAAGATGTGAATGCCAAGTGTATGCAGCAGATAAACAATGGCTGAACCAGCCAGAGGAAAGCATCTGAGGCACTATTGGAAGTCCTCTATTGCCAATGAAGGAATTATTTCCAAGGGAGGGCTGATCGTTTCCCTTTTTTTCCTAAGACATGAAAGAAGGATGATGTTTGATCAAACAAGGGGGCATGAAAGAAACAGGATGTGCCAAGGCATAGGGAAGTCCCCGAACATTAGGGAAGAGAGAGCAGACACTAAGTTAGCAGGAGCAAGAAAATACATGTACTCGGGGTGTGAGTGTATATGTGTCTATCCATCCATCTCTATCCATCTTTGTATCTATCCATACATATCTATTTATCTATATCTATCCATCCATCCATCTATATCTATCTCTTGTCTATCTATCTGTATCTATCTCTACCAATCTTTATCTATCCATCATCCATTCAGACATTCATCACCTATTTCCTTCTATCCATCCATGTCTATCTCTCATCTATCTATATCATCTCTCTCTCTCTCCATGTATGATCACTGACTCATCTCTGCCTACCAACCTATCATCCACTGGGTGAAGGCTACTTGAGAAACAGGGACACTGCTTATAAACTATAAACTTCTTGATCCTTCAAAGCTTGGTCCAGCACAAAACACAAAGGAGGTATTAAAATATATATTTTTATGTATAATGTATAAAGTGTCTATGTATGTATGTATGTGTACATATATATGCATATATAAAAAATGAGTGAATAGAAGGAATGAATGAAGTAACAAATAGGACTTGGTGGGTGACATTGGCCTGAGGTGTCCAAGGTAAACTTTTGAGTAAGAGCGCCAAGGTGAAAGCCACGGTAGGAGAGCAGGAGGGGAGAGGCTCAGGTGAACGAGAGGATGACTAAAAGGGCCTGCTCAGCATGGCTGTGCGGTTTTCGGTGTAACATGTTACTTCTTGGAAAATGTTCTTCCCAACTAACCAAACCCATAGTTCCTGGCTTCCGAACCCCAGACCCTCAGCTGGGTGCCTCATTCCTCACCACCCCATGATGCCGTGCCTGGTCATTCAACCCCTGACTCTGTTCCTTGTCCCTCCTGCTGCTACAGATGCTTCTATATTTCCTCATTTTAGGGCACTGAGGCCAAGTCAGCCTCCATTCAAGAGACATCCCCCGCCCTGGCTTTCTACATCCCTGTTTTCCTTCCACACTCCCTTGGCTCCCTCTGTGGGGACTCACCAGAGCTCCTGACATAAGTGATCCGGGAGAGGGCTCCCCTTTGGGACAGTACTCAGCGTCTTGGCCTTGGCATGTTCTCGTGGGCTTCCAGAGGCCTGCGGCTTGGGACTCCACTCCTCACTCTCCTCCCACCATCGGGGGAAAGGATGGATGTGCTGTTGAACCAAGAAAATTTACAGGCAGGATTTGAACCTGGGGCCTCCGGGCTGATGTCTCTTTGGTCTCCGAGTCTGTATAATCGTCAGGAAGCCCTAGGGAGTCCCATTTTCTCCCTCTCCATACTTTTCCCCAAGTCCTCACTGCTCCCGGGTGCTGTCTTCCAGGGGGTTCCACAACAATAACATCAAGGCTATCCCTGAAAAGGCCTTCATGGGCAACCCTCTGCTGCAGACAATGTGAGTACTGCCTCTCTGTCTCTAGGCGCTGAGAGTGTTGGTGCAGGGGGAGGACAGAGGCTGGGGAGGGCGAGGGCCATTCTTAGAAAGCAGCAGGGGAGCAGGACTAGGGGAGGGCTTGCCTTCTTCTTTGTCCCTTTCCTGGGAGGAGAAGGTAGCAGAGGTCACCCTTGGTCCCAGCTGAAAGGGGTAGAAACTGAATTAGGTGCTTGGGTCTTTTTCTTCCAGACACTTTTATGATAACCCAATCCAGTTTGTGGGAAGGTCAGCATTCCAGTACCTGCCTAAACTGCACACGCTGTAAGTTGGCACCCGAAGGCTGCCGCAGCCAGGGCCTCTCCCACCCTCACTCCTTCTTGCTCTCTCCTGCCTTTGGCCTGCAGATCTCTCACCTGCAAGGCACAGTCCTACTGGGAGACGTGCTCCTCAGGGCTGTAGGCCTCCAGGTCATTCGCCCTATTTCCAGATCTAGTTGGACTTAATGGTCTCCCTTCTCTTCCATGACCCATGGCTTCTTTCCATTTTATAGAAGGAATGTGGGGCTCACAGGTACTGACTGGGCATGAGCCCCCAACCCTTAACTTCTGATCCTGGGCCCATTGCTGCCTCCTCAGGGTCTTGTGTGCAGGAAAAAGTGGAGAGGGAGACCCATCAGTCTAAAGCAGCCTAAGAACCAACAGATTCAAATAAAGCCACAGCAGATGGCAGGACAGGGGAGACCCTTTCTCAGGCTCTATAAGAAACAAACTCCAAGAGCCAAAGACTTTTCCAGAAGTACTCAAGAGGTTGCCTTTTAAATGGAGGCAACTGCCTGTGGATTTTTGCTGTTGCTTTGTTGTAAGGTGAGGCTTAAATGCTGAAATTGATCAGCTCAATCTGGGCTGAGGTGGGCTGAGCCAATTTTAGAAAAATGACTGGCTGGGTTCATACCTGTAATCCCAGCGACTCAGGAGGCCGAGGCAGGAGAACCGCAAGTTCCAGGTCAGCCTGGGCAACTTAGTAAGATCCTGTCTAATAATAGTAACAACAATAATAATAATAAAGAGCTGGGGATGTAGCCTTAGTGGTAGAGCACTTGTCAAGTATGTGTGGCTTCAATCCTCAGCACCACCAAAAAAATAGCGAGGGGCAAGAAAATGGCCAGTTGGACCCTGCTAAGTATGGTTCAGCCACTGTCAGGGCCAGAGAGGCTGATTTGAGGGAGGCTCGGGGAAAGATGACATTTTCCCAAAAGGTAGAGTCTCTGAATGGGGAGAAGACTGAGGGTTGAGATTCCCCAAAGCTGAGGCGCCCTGACTCACCCCTTAGCACTTATCGTCTCTGTTTCCAGGTCCCTGAATGGCGCCACGGACATCCAGGAGTTCCCGGACCTCAAAGGCACCAGCAGCCTGGAGGTCCTGTGAGTGGATCCTCTCTTGCCTCCTCCTGCTCCGCCTCCCCAGCTTCACTCCCAGGAGTTCTTGCCTGCCTCCCGACCCTGGGGGCCAGGGTCCCTGGCCTGCTCTGCTCCTGGTGCTGTCCAGGGTCTATGGCCATCTCTATGTGCACTGCCTCCAGGCCAGGCAGGGGTGGCAGGATGGGGCTGAGGCGGCTGGTATTCCCTGACTTCAGAGGTTCTAACCCCAGGCCCTGGGTGCAGAGGACTCCGGACCCAGAGCAGAGTTGTGAAAACCCACCTCCTGTGTCTTTCTGAGGCTTGATTCTAACAAAGACTTTCTCAGATCACCCATGATTACATTCTGTGGTGTGGGGAAGGGGTGTCAGTGCATAGTAGGCCCTCCGAACCATTTAAATGAATGAATGAAACAATCAGGCAAACACCCAGGGTGATTGTTAGAAAGTGAACTCCCCGCCCCACATCACACAGCTTATTCATGACATTTGGGGACTGGAATGCTTCTCTGTGTCTCTATTGTCTTCCCCCTAGATTCGCTGGCATGTGGGAATTTTTTCACGAGGGAAATAATAGTTCCCCAAGGATGACCTTGGCCTTGGATCTTTACTGGGACACCCTGTGCCCAAGCCAAGCCCATTCTCCAATCTGTCTCCACTACCCTCTCCACCCTGGCCCCTGGGTCCTTCCCTCTTTCTCATCTCTTCTCCCTCCCACAAGGCACAGGGAGGAAACTCTATGCTTCATTCCCAGGGTTCAACTAGAACTTTTTTTCTCTCTATTCCCTGTCATGGCCATTCTTAAGCCTCTAGAGCACCTAAGATTTAGTCCCTATCCTACAGGCTTAGTTGCTGGAGACCATTATGATGACCGGGAAGAGGATCAGATGGGATGGGTGGGTGGGGCTGAGCCTGCAGGGACTGCCTGTCAAGCAGAGCCCTTGGGCTGGGTCTCTCTCCCTCTCTCCACTTCCCACCCCTAGTTCCTCCAGGCCTAGAGGAGTTTGGCACTCAGATGCCACGGCCTGCTCCTGTCTGTCCCTGGAGCCCCGCCCCCGCCCTGTCTCTCCCACCACTTCTTTCTTTTGTCAGCTCTGTCCTCCCACGACAATATCAGGTCCAGAGCTGGAGAACCATGGCTGGGAATGGCAGGGCCCTGGGCCTGGTGCCAGCTCTGTCTCTGTTCTCCCTGCAGGACCCTGACCCGCGCAGGCATCCGGCTGCTCCCACCGGAAATGTGCCAGCAACTGCCCAGGCTCCGAGTCCTGTGAGTGGCTCACAAGCATTCCACGGTCTTGGCCTTCCCCCATGTCCCAGCAAAGGCCTCCCCTGCTTCTTTCTGTCCCACTGGGTCACATCTTTCTGGAGAGGAGGGCAGCTTAGGTTCCTTCTGAGAACCTGCCCCAGAGGGCCTGGGTTGTCCTGTTGTTCAGTATAAAGACTATGGTTTTTGGAGTCAGACCTGGGTTCTTTGAGGCCCAGCTCGGCCCCTCATTAGCTCATTAATTGGAGTCACCCTTTAATTTCTCTGAACTGCAATCTTTTATCTGTATAAAGAGTACATTTGTAAGCATTGAAAAATATGTATTAAGTACCTAGCATACCGTAGGTGCTCAATAAAAGGCATCGTTACTCTAATTTATACAAGAAAGTTCATTCCTTTTGGAATTGTGAAGATACCTAAGTGACCTATAAAGTAAGTCAAAGGTTTTTTTTTGTTTGTTTGTTTTGTTTTGTTTTGTTTTTCTCTCTCTCTCTTGGCTCCAACTTAAATCTGAGACTCCTTACCAGGGTCCATAGGCCCAAAGCTCAGGAAGGGTATGCTGACACACAGGTGTCCTGGGATGTGAGTTCCAGAGCCAGTCTCGCCTCTGTCCAGTGGTGTATCCCTGGACAGATTCCGTTCTAAGGTTCTGGGTCTCATGTTCCTCATCCGGTAGGTGAAGGCACTAAGCCAGCTGTTCCCTTAGGGCCCCAACTCTGATCTTCCCTACCGACACCATAAACAGTGGCTTTAGGCGCCATGGACGTCAGTTGGCACAGACAGGTTTGCTCAGTGGTGCCTAGGTTCCCTTTGGCTGTCTCGGTGTCCTGCTTCCCACTCAGCCTCTCTCCTCAGGTCCTCTCTCCACAGCCCTCTCCCCTCCTGCTCCACTTCCCCAGGACGCCTCCAGGGTCCTTCTGGTGGATACGGCTGCCCCACTGAGAAAAATACCAATAAGGTATTTATAAGCCCAGTGAGGACCGGGGCTCAGCAAGGGGGCATGAAGAGAGGTCTAACTGAGGAGGCTGGTATCCTCAGCTACAGTGTTCCTATAGGGTCCCTATGACCTTCGACTACTTGACAAGAAAGCACAGCCCTGGCCAGAGCTCCTTCTCTTCTCCTGCCCTCACATAGCCACTGCTTTGCCCCAGCCCTGGCCTTTCTCTCTTCCCCAGGGAGCTGTCTCACAATCAAATTGAGGAGCTGCCCAGTCTGCGCAGGTGTGAGAAGTTGGAGGAAATGTGAGTTTGGGGGCTGAGGGAGACAAAGGCAAGCCAGACTTGGCAGGTCTGAGGGGAGGATCAGCAAGGGGCGAATCAGGCTCAGAATTTTCTCCCTTCTCTGAGTTTGTTGAACAAAAGCATTAGGGCTGAGAGCCTGGAAGAGGACTGGATATGGCCCCTAGGACTCACAGCAGATGACAGACCCAGGAGCTGGAACCCTAAAGGAGTCTCAAGGTGGCTCCTTATGAGTCAACAGCAACATTAGAAATGCAGCAGAGGATGAGGGCCGGGGCTTTGGCTCAGTAATGAAACGCTTGCCTAGCATGTGTGAGGCCTGGGTTCAATCCCCAACACTGGGGAAAATAAAAAAAAGAAGAAGAAGAAGAAGAAGCTAGAAAGAAAAACTCAGTAGTGATAAGGAACAAGGCCACATTAGGGCCTGGTGGGATGGATGTGGGAAAGGTTCAGAGGAGCTGGAAGCACCCTGCATTTTGGAGTGTGCACACTCATTTCCACATGCCCATAAACACACACACACTCTCTCCAACACCCCCCCCCATTCAAGTTTCACAAGGAAAAACATCACTTTAAAAAATTCTCTAAGCCCTATTCACCCAGCTCCTGTTTTCTCAAACTAAACTATGGCATCCTAGGCCTCTGTGTATCTATATTTTGCAGGGCACTCCTTTGTAGGGCCCGGGCTAGAAAATGTGTAAGGATCTGTCCTGTTTGTCTGTGGCTCTTTGGCATTGTCTGAGGCCCAGGATCCATCTCACCAGTTTAGTGAGCTCTGCTTCCTGGCTCAGGCCAGTCTGTTGGGCTGTCCAAGGACTGGGCGGTGCTCTGCCCCTGGGCTGGGATCTGGAGGACCCATGGCAGTGGGGGAGTGAGGGGCAGTTCAGCTGGGCCGAGAGCCAGGCCCGGTGGGAACATTGGAAGCTGACTCCCTTTTGGGCCACAGGGATGGTTTTGTGGCTTTGTCTCCTGACCCACTTACCCAAGGCAACCGGATCCCCTTGTGCTCCCTTTAATTCTGGTGACATCCGCGGGCTGGGCCCTTTCTTCCTGTGCCAGGAGAAGTGGGGGGCTCTTCTTTCTTCTTCCCAGTGCTCAGGGGGCGTGGATCAGAGCCAGAGTCTGAGCCCAGAGGCTCATCCAACCTCTCTTGCTGCCCTAGCGGCCTCCAACACAACCGCATCTGGGAAATCGGAGCTGACACCTTCAGCCAGCTGAGCTCCTTACAAGCCTTGTGAGTACCTGCAGTACCCAGGGGTGGGCCCTGGAGGAGGCAATGCCAGGCTCATACCCATAGCACATGTGACCAGTGTCCACATATGTGACATGCACAGACTTCCTGTTCCACCGCCCCTAACCCCAGCACACACAGAGGACGAGAAATACCTCTCCCTACAGATGGTACTCGGGGGCCATGTGGCTCTAGAGCCAAGCTGCTATGTCCCTGTTTCTGATGCCACAACCAGGCTGGGAACTGGACAGCAGCAGGTATCTTCCCCCAAAGGCTAAGGTCACTGCAACTGGAGGGAGGTCAGATGGGAGGAAGAGCCCAGGTGGGAACAATGAGAACTCCACATGCCACCATCCTCTCCTATCACACTCTTTGTCCACAGGGACCTAAGCTGGAATGCCATCAGATCCATCCACCCAGAAGCCTTCTCAACGCTGCGCTCCCTGGTCAAGCTGTAAGTGCCCACTCACTCTCCTCTAGGATGCTAGGGACCAATTGGAACTGTGGGATGTCCAGTGGGGGTAGGAGAACCACCCCTGATTAGGGACATGCATTAAAGTTTGACCACACATGCCAGGGAGATGGGCTCCAGCCTAATCAATCATTCTGACAGTCCGTTTGACACATTGTGGGGCCTGATAAACAGAATCCACCTCTTGCAAGCTCCAGAACATCATCTGCTAATGTTCTGCAACATTGGCAGCCTCAGTCCTCCCCCTGTCCCCCTATCCCATCCCCCACTCCACCCCCAGCCTTTCGATGCTCTACATGCACCAATAAAGGGGGTGTATGGGCCTGGAACTCTTCAACACAAGAGGGTGGTGGCTGTTGGTGGAACCAGGGTCTCAGAGAGTTCAGGAGTTCTGCTTGACATTACTCGAAAGGCTGCCATTCTGCAGAACAGCCAGGGACCAGAGGTCGCTAATTTATATAGAATGTAAATAGGGAGCTTGTAGGTTTGGCCACGTGGCCTTTATTTCAGGGGCTGCCACACGCTGTGGTAGAGGTTATTGGCTGCACCAGGGATCCTACTGATCTCCTACCTCCCTGTTTTCCAAGTCGAGTGTCCCAAAGGCAGGCCGGCCCCAGGGGGTCCTTTTCTAATAACACAGAGACTCCTTTGGGCTAGCTCCAGCCCCGGCTGCAGAGCCCCAGATCCTCATGACACAGGTGACATCTCCAAGGTTCAGGGGGAGAGGCTCAGAGCCGAGGACAGAACCCAGGACTCCTAGGCTGCAGTCTCTCCCCAGGCTGCGGCTCTCTGGGCTCTGGGCTGTGACCTTGCAAAACTCTCACCTCCGTCTTCCCTCTCCTGTTTGCTGTACTCCTGCCAGATAGGTAGGGCAGATATTTTTATCCTTTGAAAGATGAGGACATTGGAACTCAGGCAGATTTGTGACTCCCTTTGGTTACCCAAGGAGTTGGTGACAGTACCAGGTTTCCTGCCTTCCAGTCCAGGGCTATTTCCACCACGCACCATCTGTGGTGGTGGTGTTTGCTTTGGAGCCTCGGCTTCCTCTAATGCATCTCCAGTGGAGGACCATGTATGTCCTCAGCTCTGGCTCCAGAAGGCACCAAAGGGCGGGATGGATGACCCAATCCCTACGGTAGCCAGATGCCCAGCTCTGTCCTATCCCCAACTCTGGCCTCTGTAGCATCAGAATAGCAGAGGAAAGAAAGGAGGAGGAAGCCAACCGCAGACAGGTCCCCTAGGGGGACGGGCAGGGATTCCTGGATGGGAATCAGACCTGGATACAGGAGCTGTGTCTGAGGGGCTCTGTTACCTCTAAATTGGGACAGCTTGGCATTAAGTGGTACATAGCTGGCACTTGGTGTTTGTTGAATGACCGAATGAATGAATACATTGTGGATGGTGCCTCTGGCAACTCTTGACCACACTCCTCCCCGGCGTGTAATGCCGTCTTCTCTCTGTGCTCATCTTCTGTCCTTTGCTCCTCTCCTCTTGCTTCCATCCCAGGCACACTGGCCACACCCTCCGCACAGCCCTGCCCCCTCAGCAATCCCACTGACTGCCAATAACCCTGCCATCCACTGTCCTAGGGATCTGACAGACAACCAGCTGACTACACTGCCTCTGGCTGGGCTTGGGGGCCTGATGCATCTGAAGCTCAAAGGGAACCTGGCTCTGTCTCAGGCCTTCTCCAAGGACAGTTTCCCAAGACTGAGGTGAGGGCCTGGCTTTTCCCCCCACATCTGGGTATGTTTGCCCGGGGTCTGCTGGAGGCCAGGGAGGGACAGGGAGAAAGCTATGGGACCTCACCCCAAGAAGAGCCTAGTGGCTTGGAGTGTCTCTGAGACTGCATGGGAAGGCTCCCTGGGCCTCCTGGGAGTCTGGTCTCATACATGCCTCCTCTTCCTCTTCATCTCTTTCTAGAATTTTCCCCACCCCAAGTACCACTCCTAGAGAACACTGGAATGTATGAGGGTGGTAGTAAATGGGGTTGAAGGCCCCTGGACCTCCTTACTCTGTGCCTGGTTCCACATAGCCAGGCTGTCCGTCCTCACTTTGGCAGCATCTGGGTCCCTGGAATCAGGGCAGAGCCCAGGGCATGATGAGTGGAAAACAAACTGCACAGCCCGTCCCTGGTGTTAATGACATCCAGGCCTCCTCCGTGCAGCGGCAGCAGCAGTGCAGCCTGTGTGGCCCGAGCCTTGTCTACTATAAACTAATGAAGTGCCCAAGACATTTGCCCTCACCCTCCAAGGACACGCTATCCAGCTCTAATGTGCCCATAGGGGAAGGTGAGGGTGTGGGTCTCACAGAGGGCAAGGGTGGAGCATCCCTAGGAGAATCCCTGCTTCCTGCAATATGAAAGAAGAGCCGCAGCCTAGGCTGGGGAGCAGAGCACTGTAAGTGCTGTGTGACCTTGGGGAAGTTGCTTCCTACTCTGAGTCTGCTAAGAGTCCTCCTTCAATAAAGGGCAGACATTTCTCTCCCCATCTCAGTTCTGAGGATGAATGAGGAAAAGACTGGCATGTGCCCAGAGCCCCTCAGAGTCAGGGTGCAAGATTCTTAACAAATCAAGTCCTCGAGGCTGCTGGCATAGTGAGCAGGACACTTTGTGGTTGAAGGGCAGGTACTTAGTCCCCAGTTCTTGGGCTGGGGAATCTCTTAACTCAGGGCTAATGTCTTAGACTCCAAACATAATGAGGCAGCCCCTCTCCCATCCTCAGGATTCTGGAGGTGCCCTATGCCTACCAGTGCTGTGCCTATGGGGTCTGTGCCAGCTTCTTCAAACCCTCTGGGCAGTGGCAGGCCGAGGACTTCCACCTGGAGGAGGAGGAGCCTCCAAGGAGGACCCAGAGCCTCCTTGCTGGACAAGCAGAGAACCATTGTGAGTGACGGGGGATGCCTAGACTGGCGGGTGGGGAGCTGTAGAGAGGAAGTTAGGGAGGAGGCTTGGGGGGCCTGGAAGGGAATCTAAGAGGGGCAGCCGAGGGAGGACTGGGGGTGGCTGCTTGTGACCTGGGAGGAACTCTCCCACTGTTTGCGCCTGACTCTCTAATGCAACACCCCAAAGGTACTTAGGGGAGAAGTAATGATGGTAACAATGGCAACAATAACATCTCAACAGGTTCCTCCTTTGCGATTCACAAAGTACCTCACAGGTGCTGTCTTTGTTAGTATCCTATCCTTGGGGCTCACATATTTCTTTGTGGTTGCCTTCTCTGACACATGGGCCCTTCAGCCTCAGGGCATTCTAGGAGAAAACAGACCTAAACCAAGTAGGATTGAATTAAATCAATTGAATTAAACCTGCTTCCAGAAAAAAAAAAAATCCGGATACAATATGTCCTACAACCAAAAGGATCTTTGTAGAAATTATTGTTCTCCAAGGGTATCCTGCACCTCCCATCTCTTGTGAGTCTGAAAGCGAGACTTCAATGGTCACTATACACAAGAGGGTTTCACTGAGATCTGTCTTGGGCCAGATTGATTTCTGGAAGAGTTGGGGTGAAAGGGAAAGATTAGGGTGGACAGCCAGGGGTTCTGAGGAACTGTGTACTAAGAGGTGTCTTGGTTGAAGGGCAGAGAGCAATGCTCCCCCACACCCCGCCATGTTACTGAACACAAGATGAACTAGGAGAGAGAAACAAGGTCCTGCTTCTTGCATTCCTTTTTCCATCTTGAGTTCCTCTCTGTACTCTCTCAACGGAGAAGTTGAACTGAAAAATTAAATTGAAGTATGTAAGAAAAACATCTCATAATGGGGTAAACAGAATTAGGTCTAAACCCAACTATAGCTTTCACCAGTCGGGTTGCCTTAGATAAGTTGTTTAATCTTACTGACACTCCATTTTCTTGTCTTTAAATGAGAAAGATAGCTGGAACCAGTGTCATACACCCGTAATCCCAGCGACTTGGAGGCTGAGGCAGGAGAATCTCAAGTTTGAAGGCAGTCTCAGCAATTTAGCGGCCCCTTCAGCAATTGACTGAGACCCTGTCCCAAAATACAAAAATAAAAAGGGCTGGGAATGTAGCTCAATGGTAAAAGACCCCTGGGCTCCCCAGCACCAATAAAATAAAAATGAAGGAGAAATATAATACATTTCTCATAGACTGTTGGGAGGCTTGAAAGAGTCCATATAAGGTGAAGTGGGTTTACCACTGCTGCTGCTGAGAACTTGGATCCCCTTCTGGCATGGGGACAGTTTAGTAGTGTAGCTCAGGATATAGCTGTGGAGGCTGAACCTTGAGTGGGCAGTCTGGGGGTCTCTGAGACCCTCACTCCCAGTGCACCAAAGCCCCTCCCAGATGGGGCACAAGGACCTGACAAGGAGGTTCACAGGTCCCAGCAGCTGGCTGAGCCAGCAGACAGCTGTCCCCAGGGGACATTCCCGGATGTCTGCTACACACTCCCTCAGGGGGCTGGAAGGAGGAATGGAAACTTTCCTTCCTCAAGGTGAAACTTTCCACCGGGGCTTAAGTCTTGGAGAACCACAGGGCGTCGAGCTCGTGGGCTGCCTGCCGCCTGTAATGGGAGCTAGGGCAGGGCCCCCCACTTCCTGTGGGAGCAAACGAGCCTCGAGAAGGAAAGCCAGGAGCCCTGCTCCAGCCAGATTCGATTTCCTCCTTGTTTGAAGAGTGGTTACTTAACACCTTGGCCGTGACTTTCCCAGCCTCAGACAGAGTCCATTGATTTCACCCCTTGTGTTTCATTCATGCATTTTGATTTCAAAGAATTGCTAAGCCCCATTCTGGAGGGGCAGGCAGGGAATGAAAGGTAGAGAAGGAAGGAAATGCCAGGACTCTGTGGGCACACCTCAGCCTACCCACCCTGATGCTGTCCAGGCCAAGGCCACAGTCTTCCAGCCTCCTGGGAAAACTACCAACTGAAGGTGTTTACTCTTTAAGTGGGGAAGAAGAACCCACACAGGAACTAGACCGCGAGCCAAAGATGGGCACAAGTGCAACAGAGTCACCTATCCGTTTCCTTATGATGAAGAGTCCGTAAGGACTGTCTTTTAAACCTGATGAATGTACAGGTGCCTTTAAAAGACAAGCAGCTCTTTCTTGCCACTTGGATCCTCAGGTACTTTTCCCAGTGTGACTTCAGAAACTTAAGTTTTATTCTTTAAAATGTCTTTCATTGATGGGTTGTCCTTATAAAAGAAAGTTGTGTCTTTATAGTTAGAAGCTATTTCAGAGAGTCATTTCAAAGTTCTTATAGAATTTTGAGACTCTGAGGTGTCTCTGATCCCCTGGAGTTCACAGGTCCTGGTTAAGAAATATTGCAATAGGGCTGGGGGTGTGGCTCAAGGACCTGCATTTGATCCCCACCACTGCAAACAAAACAAAAAACCCACCCAAGATCCAAAAACACCCCCCAAACTGCAATAGTAAATAAGAAAAAAGAAAAATCTCATTTCATTCAAAGATGCTACAGAATTTCTCCAATGATGGATTTACCTTTCCATCCCTGTTTTATCCTACTAACCTAGAATTGTAGAGCTGCGGCTTAGAATTGGAAGGACATTAATGATTATCTAGTCCAAACTCTGACTCAGGGTAGAAGTGCATCCTCTCACGTTGGGAACTTTCTAGTTCAATAGCTCCAGTGATAAATAATGTCTAGCTTATGCATCTGTAAACCTCCCCCCACCTTCCCACTCCCCAATCCCCCCCAAACAATCCATCTCATGATTGTTGAACATCTGGGCTCTGTAGTCAGACAAATCTGGATTTGTATTCTGGTCTGTCATCACTAGCTGGGAGACCCAGAGGAAGCCACTTAACTTCAATGAGCCTCAGTTTCCTTATCTGACACCTGCCTCATGCACTATTGTGAAGGTTAAGGAAGCTATGACAATGAGGACTCACAGAGAGAGGAACAGCTCAAGGAATGTTAACCCTTGTTGCAAAGTAAATCCATCAGTTGACACAGGCCTTGTAGCATGACAGTTTGTTTCCTCATTTGTCTCCATAAGTCCCTCGTGAGCAGGACCATCTTTTATTCATTCCTGAATTCCTCTGCCCTTCCAGTTCTTAAATGTAGTTGGCATCATATTCAGAACACATGCGTCCACTGTGCACGTGCTGAAGAGCTAGAACATCTTCATTTGAACCATAATTTGCCTCCTTCTATATAATCCATCGACTGATGTTGGTTCTACCCTCTGGGACAGAACAGCATGTAGAAGTGTAACCTCTTTATATCAACAGGCTTTCAGCTCTTGGACAGCCATTATATCCCCACTTATTCTTGCCTTCTCCAAGCCAACCATCCCCCAGCTACTTTATTTCTCACACAAATGACTTCTGCTCCCCCACTATCCCTGGCTCATCTCTGAACACACTGCAGCTCACAGAGGTCCCCCTTCATGTTTATTGTTTGCAACTGGACATGGAATTACAATGACCGCCTGACCAGAGTGGAGAACAGTATGATCCGTAGCTCCCATTATTAGGGCAGCTATGGCCCAAATTCTAAGTACTCGTGAACTACAGCTGATGGGAGAGGACAGGGGAGGGCTGAGAACAGAAAGACCAGGACTAATCATAACATTTGGTGTTCAAAACCCACAATGGACATGATCCATATGTGAATAATAGGGAGCTGACCAAATATTTACACCCAAGGGTAGAAGCAGATGTTCAGAGCTGCTGGCTGACCAGGACTGAACAGTTAATCAGTGACACATCTACTTAAAGGGGTAGGGGTTAGGAGAAAGGTGGCAAGGTGACACCAAGGTCCAGGCCTCAGCCACATTTTCATCTCCTCTCTCAGATGACCTGGACCTGGATGAGCTCCAAATGGAGATGGAGGACTCAAAGCCACACCACAGTGTCCAGTGTAGCCCTATTCCAGGTGAGATCGGTGGCCTGGGAATGGAGAAGGGGCACCCACCCACCTAGAGAGAGGCCGGTTCAGGTGGCCCATCTGTAGCTAAGTGTCAGGCATGGTCTTTGCCTGACTCCCATCTTAGGGGAAGGAAAGCCTCTTCTCATTATTCCTGAGGAAGGAGGGAGTTCTGACCCTTGATGGCTACTATTACATGGGGAATATCAGAATGAGGGTGGAGGGGTGACAGGCAGTCAAGCAACCTCTGCAAACCAGTCATTTAGAGGTTATGCTCTCATGGAGGACAGAAGCAAGAAAGAATGCCTTGAACCCCTGCTCGGGGGACATGGGGCTGCTTCTGAGCACTCTCTCAATCTAAAAACCACCTCACAGAATACTAGAGTCACGTGGGACTAAGTCACCTTCTCCAGCCCTCACTGCTCCGTCCCAGCAAGATTACAGTCTCTTGACTAAAATCCTCCACAGTGCAAAATCTCCAGTGTCTCTGGATAATTCCTGCACCAGTACTGTCTAACTTTACCGCAGAGGAAGCCTTGTCTGGAGTCATCCAACCCAAAGCCATTTTTTAAAAAAAATGTATTATCTCTTTTAAAAAATACCTTTATTTATTTATTTATTCATTCATTCATTCATTTTATTCATTTATTTTTATGTGGTCCTGAGGATCAAACCCAGTGCCTCACATGTGCAAGGCAAGCACTCTACCACTGAGCCACAGCCCCAAAGAAAGAAAGAAAATTCTTTCTCCTCAGTGCAATTTAGCCTAAGATGTTGAGAGTGAAAAAGTCCCTTTCCTGTGTATAAAATGTTAACCAACAATGCTAGAAGGCAGCAGCAGTCTGCTGCTCAGGCCAGGAACTTTTATTCAGAATGAACAAAAAGTGATGAACAGCTGGCTTTTCCTCTTTCATCCCACCTCCATTCTCCAGGCTTCAATTTTTAGTTCATATCCCTTAACCTCTCCTTTCCCCTTTCCAAACCCTGGAGCGCTGGCCTGACCTTGCCTAACACCAGCTCTCAGCACTTACTGATAATAGCACGCTCCCTAGCGCCAGCTCAGAGCCAGAGCACTGACCCAACCTAGAGGAAGCAGGTGTTTTTTTGTTTTTTTTCACTTGGAAATCCATGTGCTTTTTTTTTTTTTTAATTCAAACTGCCACAGAAATGTCACCTCTGAAAACCAGTAACCAACAGGGATGAGGTAAAAGAGGAAATTTCCAAAAATAAGGTTTAACTTAAACTTGCTTTTAAAATAGCTCATAAAAATGGTCAAATAAATTATGGTACATTATATGGTGGAGTATTTATGACACAGCCATTGAGATATGGTTTTGCGAAATATAAGGATATGGAAAAAGTGTGCAAGCATCACAAAATTTAACTTAAAGAATAAAAATCTCTATTCAGTCAAATCCCAACTTAGTTAAAAAAATCCGCACGTATATGTATATTTTAAAAGAAATTCTGTAAGGAAACATGCCAAAATAATGGCTTTTCTCTAAGAAGTGAGGTCATGAGCAGTTTTAATTTTTCCATGTTATATTTTCAAAATTTCTACAATTACCATATATTATTTCATAATTAGAAAAAAAAATGTTTTAAAAATAGCTCCCGCAAAAGCCTCTCAAATTCCCAAACCACCTAGCAATACATTGAGAAACAAGAGTCTGAAGCCAAAGGAAATGAAGAAATAATATGTCCAAAGTCATAAAGTGATTTAAGAACAGACTCTGAGAAGAGTGATGGGAAACACCAGGATCTCACCTATCTAGTGCAAAGTCGGGTGGGAAAACCCCAGAAGTCGTCTATGTTTTGATTATTTGTTTTCCCTCCCACATACTGATTGACAGATGAGTATGAAATATGCCTATACCGTTCTCAGAGAGCAAGGGAAAGCCAGTCAGGGCTCATCCACAATGGAATCCTTAGTGGGTCACTGAGCAGAACCTCAGCAAAAGTGTTACTGACTGGGTAGCCCCTCAAAGGACTGTGTCTCTACTACCGCAGTGGTATCCCCAGTTCTGGTACCCTCTCCATTCCAGAATGCCCGTCTGTCTCTTCCATCCTTCCAAATGTTGCTCCTTTGGAAAGATGTACTTAACGTTTCTTGAGTGTAGTAATCGGGATTGCACTGTGGGTATCAGGAGGAGGGTTAGTGTCCACTCCGTTTGCAGCTCTTGGAGGGCAGAGGCCAAGTCAGCCTCCCTTAGACCAGGGTTTCTGTCGTGGCAGCCTCGGCCAGGGGTGACGTCCGTCCCTCTCTCCTACAGGCCCCTTCAAGCCCTGCGAGCACCTCTTTGAGAGCTGGGGCATCCGCCTGGCCGTGTGGGCCATCGTGCTGCTCTCCGTGCTCTGTAACGGGCTGGTGCTGCTGACCGTGTTTGCCGGCGGGCCCATCCCCCTGTCCCCGGTCAAGTTTGTGGTAGGTGCGATTGCCGGCGCCAACACCTTGACGGGCATTTCCTGTGGCCTTCTGGCCTCCGTGGACGCCTTGACCTTTGGCCAGTTCGCCGAGTACGGAGCCCGCTGGGAGTCGGGGCTGGGCTGCCGGGCCACGGGCTTCCTGGCCGTCCTGGGGTCCGAGGCGTCGGTGCTGCTGCTCACCCTGGCCGCCGTGCAGTGCAGCGTCTCCGTGTCGTGCGTGCGGGCCTCCGGGAAGGCGCCCTCGCTGGGCAGTGTCCGAGCCGGGGCCCTGGGCTGCCTGTCGCTGGCAGGGCTGGCCGCCGCCCTGCCGCTGGCCTCGGTGGGAGAGTACGGGGCCTCCCCGCTCTGCCTGCCCTACGCCCCGCCCGAGGGCCAGCCGGCCGCCCTGGGCTTCGCGGTGGCCCTGGTCATGATGAACTCCTTCTGCTTCCTGGTGGTGGCCGGTGCCTACATCAAACTCTACTGTGACCTGCCACGGGGCGACTTTGAGGCCGTGTGGGACTGTGCCATGGTGAGGCATGTGGCCTGGCTCATCTTCGCGGATGGGCTCCTCTACTGTCCCGTGGCCTTCCTCAGCTTCGCCTCCATGATGGGCCTCTTCCCTGTCACCCCCGAGGCCGTCAAGTCTGTCCTGCTCGTGGTGCTGCCGCTGCCTGCCTGCCTCAACCCCCTGCTCTACCTGCTCTTCAACCCCCACTTCAGGGATGACCTTCGGCGGCTCTGGCCCGGCCCAGGAACTCCTGGGCCCCTGGCCTACGCTGCTGCCAACGAGCTGGAGAAGAGCTCCTGTGATTCCACCCAGGCTCTTGTGGCCTTCTCTGATGTGGATCTCATTCTGGAAGCTTCTGAGGCTGGACGGCCCCCTGGGCTGGAGACCTATGGCTTCCCCTCAGTGACCTTCATCTCCTGTCAGCAGCCAGGGGGCCCCAGACTGGAGGGAAGCCATTTTATAGAGCCAGAGGGAACCCATTTTGGGAATCCACAACCCTCTGTGGATGGAGAACTGCTGCTGAAGGCCAGGGGAGCCACATCCTCAGGAGGGGGCTCATCGGCGGGTGGGGGCTTCAGGCCCTCCGGCTCAGTCTTTGCTTCACACTTATAAATGTCCTTCCCCCTTCTTCTCTTTCCATCTCTTCCCTTCCTTCTCTCCCCACTCCCTCAATGATGGCTGCTTATAAAATAAATACAACCTAAACTCACCAGTGTGATCCACAGCAGGGCCTGGTTCTGTTGGTCTCCTCTCTCTGTGACCATCACCAGTGAAGGCTTCTTGGCCCAGTATTCCCTTGGCCCTCCTCATCTTCACCTTCATGCTGCCTCTTCCCTGTGGGTCCAAAGCTGTGGACCAGAGACCTGGAAATTTGCTTAAGGATAAGGAGTGAAATAAAAGACAGGGAAGGAGGAGGGGACCCGATAGGGCCAGGATCATGGCACAGTGGACACGGAGACCTAACAGAAAAGGGGACCACCAAGGGCATTTGGCATCTCCCCTTTGACTTATGGATAGGATATAAAACGTGTTCTGTGTCCCATTAATCTTGACATTTGCCATGAAAAAATACTTCCTATTAAAATGAGCTTTGGAAGAGATTACACATTATGTCCCTTTCTTAGAGAACATGTTAATATAGTAAAAGCCCTAAAAACCTCTGCAGCAGTAAAATCTATTGAACTCTGTTTAATCCCATTCTCCAATTCTTAGACAATATGTTTCTCTTTGATTGATTGGTTTTCATGGAATACCTATTACTAGCTCACAGGATTTAGTACTGTCTGTACCATCTAGTACTACCCAGTGACACCACAAAATCACATCACATCACTTTTTTTTTTTTTTGGCACTAGAGATTGAACCCAGGGGTACCTAACCACTGAGCTACATCCCTAGTTCTATTTATTTTTTATTTTTAGACAGGATCTTGCTAAGTTGCTTAGGGCCTCAATAAATTGCTGAGACTGATTTTGAATCTATGATCCTTCCTGCCTCAGTCTCCCGAGTTGCTGGGATTACAAGTGTGTGCCACCACACCAAGTGTCATCACTTTTTGAAAGTCCCAAACCTAGGAGCTGAACCTGGGGTGAAGTTCCAGAGGCAACTGGTGATTCCATGATCCAGGACAGACTCTCTGTACTCTACCTCCCAAGCTGCTTGTCTTACCTAGAGAAGGATGGGGAGGAACAGGCTGTCATGGTTACAGCTTCAGCCCCCTCAGGCAAGACGGAGGAAAAGGATCCTGTGTGTGCTTCCCCACCCCCTCCTACATCCAAGCACCAGTGAAACTCCTGCCTCCAGCAAGAAGGAGGATTGTTGGATCCTAGCAAGGTACACACAAGGAACTGTGTAGCAGTCTGGGTTCTCTCTGGCTGTGAGTTGCCTTCCTATGGTCCTCCATCAGATGCACCCTGCCACCAACTGTCACAAGCCTGGTCTTCCCTTCTTATCCTTCTTATTCTGTCTTTCTGTGGGACAAGGATCCATTACCTAGCAGAGAGGAGGTTCCTACAATGCTTTTAGAAGCATGTGGCTATCTGAGAGTCTTGGGTTCCCCAAATAGGCCTGACCTTTCTGCCTTTCCCCTCATGACTTTCTTATCTGTGGTTTCCCAAGTGCATCTGAAGGTCTATAGAGTACCTCTCACCCCACATACACATTCAATCTCAGGGTGAGAGGGTGAGAACCTGGTGCATTCTTACAAATATGAAAGCTAATTCTTGCAAACATAAAAAAGAATCCAAGACCCAGAAATGGGTGAGATTTTTTCCAGGGCACTCCAACATCAGTCAAACTCAAAGGACAGAGTCTGGAATCCTGAGACTGAATGAAACTCTGTTCTGTTGAATTCTATTGTGATCCCTAGCCAGGACCTACCCACAGGACCTCCACGGTTAAGACAACCCTGAGAAAGCTCTTGAGTTTCACAGCTCAAGTTTCTGCAGCTTCGCTTGTCCTGTCCCCCTGCTGCTCCCAGTGCCTAGTGGGAATTCCAACATAGGTTCACAAGGTGTCTAGGCTGGGCTGGAGGGATGAGGCAAAGACCATATTTAACTTGACACATTTTAAAATATCATTTGACTAGTTGAGTTTCCTGGATTCTTATAGGCTCCAAATGAATAAACTGACCTTATTATTCCTTAGGGTCCTACCAGGGGGTCAACTTCAGAGTAGTCACTCACTAAACTATGGTGCTGTCCCTAATTGCCCAGGGATGATCAAGAGTTTTCTTGATAGAAGGAGTTTGTTTTACTTTGGGTACTGAGAATCGGTAATTCTTAAAAAGGAAATGAGTTCTCTGAGAACTTCAGGGAAGACAACAAGGGTATGATTTTTGGGAGCCTTCACTTCTAGAAAGTCACCCTAGTTCCCCTCTCCACCATAGGATCACTGTTTCCCTTGGAGTTAGGGAGCCAGTCTTGAGTGGCTGTGTGTTAGAGGTTTGGGAGTTTTAGGGACTGTTCCCTACATGTGACTGCTTCTTTGGTAAGGGAGCCTGTGCTTTTTGGTCAGTGCTTTGACCTGTGGGCCAGGGTGGCACTGCTGTCCAACTTTACTGTCTGCTTCTAAAGATCTGGGCATCAGCCAAGGCTGGACAGAAGAGAGGTGTGTGGGAAGGGGGTGGAGCTGTTTCCCATAAACTCTTTTCTTCTTTTCTTTACATTCCTTCCTGTTGTGATGTAGATGTGAGTTGTCCCCCCAAATCTCAACATGTGAGACAATGCAGGAAAGTTTGGAGAAGAAATAGCCCTAATCTAATCAGTGAATTAGTCCCTGATGGGATTAGCTGAGTGGTAACTAGAGGCAGGTGGAGTGTGGATGAAGGAAGTGGTTCATTGGTGGTGTGCTATGGGGTATATATTTTGTATCTGGAGAGTGGAGTCAGTCTCTCTCTCTCTCTCTCTCTCTCTCTCTCTCTCTCTCTCTGCTTTCTGATCATCATGTGGGCTGCTTTCCTCTGCCACACTCTTCTGCCATGATGTCCTGTCTCACCTTGATGCCTGAAGAATGGAGCCTACTGTCTGGATTGAGACCTCTGAAACCGTGAGCCCCCAAGTAAACTTTTCCTCCTAAAATTGTTTTGGTCAGATCTTTTAGTCACAGCAGTGAAAAAGCTAAAATACTTCCTTCCTTTCTTTTTTTCCATGATGGAGATTGGACCCTTTTGCCCTGTACCACTGAGCTACAACCCCAGCCCTTTTTACTTTTTATTTTGAGACAGTGTCTCACTAAATTGCCCAGGCTGGCCTGGAACTTGTGATCTTATCCCTCACCCTCTTGTGTTGCTGGGATTATAGGCATGTGCCACGATTCCTGGCACCGTGAACTATTTTCACTATTCAAAAAGTCTAGTCAATGTTGTGCATTTGCACAGGAGAAGATTGTATAGTGCTTTCTCTGTTTTTTTTTTTTGTTTGTTTGTTGTTGTTGTTGTTGTTTTTTTACTGAATTCCTAGCAAGTCAGTATGTTCATTTACTTTAGCTATCTCCTTTGTGGTCAGTAGAAGTTTATGAAGATCAATTGATTCATCACAAAAATCAAAAACCAAATTTTTTGATGCACGTAAGTGTATTTTGTTTGATTGCAAACTCTTTCAAAATGGTGCCTATGGGAAAGAATCGGCCCAAAGAAAGGAACTAGAGTGGTGTAAATGTTGGGAGCTGCTGGCTCAGTGTATGCTTACCTGGGCTCTGTGTGCTATGCCTTGGCAGACTGACTTGTGGAGGAGAGCCTCTCACAGTGGCTCATAGTTTGCTAAGCACTTAGGTACACACCAAAAGGAAAAATCCAAAAAAAATCCAGAGCTAAAATTGGAAGACTATGGATCAGCAGAGTTAACAGCTGGGTCTTCTCCTTCCCAACCTCCTTGCTTCCCTTTGCCAGGAAGAATAAGGTTTTAAGAGTAAAGGAGGAATCAGGTGTGGTGGCACACACCTGTAATCCAGCGTCTCAGGAGGCTGAGGCAGGAAGATTACAAGTTCAAAGCCAGCCTCAGGAAACAAGGGGCTAAGTAACTCAGTGAGACCCTGTCTCTGAATAAAATACAAAATAGGGCTAGGGATGAGGCTCAGTGGTTGAGTACCCCAAGTTCAATCCCTGGTATACAAAAAAGAGGGAGGGAGCAGGGAGCACAGTGAGGTGGTGCCACACCTGTGATCTCAGCTACCTAGGAGGCTAAGGCAGCAGGATTGCAAGTTCTGGGCCAGCCTTAGCAACCTAGCAAGAACCTGTCTCAAAATGAAAAGGATCAGGGAGGTAGTTCAGTTATAGAGTGTTCATTCCTCACCCAAGGGGGGAAAAAAGGTGAAGGAGGGGAAGAAAGAAGAGCTGACAATTAGCAGGGCTGAGTAAGAGAGGATTGTGGGAGGTAGCTAGAACCCTGATCCTTTCTGGAACTGTCCTCTCTAATTACCTCTGCTCTGGTTTGGCAAGTTCTCTCACCCATCATCCACCACTCCTATGTGCCCTTCCGGGTTCTAGTCCTGTGCCATCTCCAGCCATGTGAAAATTGTCAGGATGTAAATATTTGATTCTTCTGTATAATAAAGCACCAGTGAAGTACCATTTGTGTCCCTCAGCTCCTTTCTGCTGCCCCTGGTGGAGTCATGGGTGTGGCCTTGGGGGCTGCTTTGAGGACGGAGTGATCAAAGGGTCAAGGCTCTTCCTAACCCATCTTCTGAACCTGGGGCATCTGGGGATGCCGGGGAGGCTCAGGATTGAAGTTTGGAGGCCTCAGAATCAAATCCGCTCACTCATTTTGAAGTGCTCTTTATGTACTTGACACTGGGTCAGACAGACAGCGTGGTCTTAAGAAAGCAGTGAGCAGGTTGGGCTCTTATTCAGACTCAGGCCTAGAACTAGGGTTTCCTGATCCTGTGAATCCCCCAAAATCAGCTCACTTTCTTCTCCTTGGGTTAACTTCCTCACCCACTCTCTGCTTTGGAAAGCTTCTCCCTCAAGCCTTGCTTCTGAGTAGGATGAATGCCCCCGAGACAACCAGGGCCTTTCTCAAGTTTAACAAAAACCTGCAGCCAAAGGAATGAGGTGCTAGCTCCAGAACTATACCAGGGCTTTGGTGGCCTAGTACCTGACTCTCTCATCCTGCTCCTTCCTTTTCTTTCTTCCTCTCTTTGCTCTTTCCTCTCCTGTTTTTCCCTCCTTCTCCTCTTTCTCTTGTTCCTCCTCTTCTTTTTCCCTTTTTGAATTTAAAAGTGTTTCAAATTTTATTTCATTTTTTAACTGATACGTGAACTCCATTCTTCTCCAAGACAGAGCATTTCAAACCCCTCCATCCTTCTAACTCATTCTCAGGAAGGCTGTTCTGGTTAGACTAGGTGAAGGGAAAGAGATCCAGGCATTAACTCCAGTAAGTGTGTAATCCTTGAGAGAATATAAAGCAACAATGGAGGCAGAGTCTATGCAAACTCAAGATCAGAGAGAGCAGTGGGATTGGCCCTTGTATCTAAAATCTGGAGCTGTTCTGGATTTGAAGCAGCTCTGAGTTCTAGCAAGTTGGAATCTGTGGTTAGTCACTCACGTCCACCACAAGTGGGCTAAGCTGTTCTTGTAGGCCTGGTCTCCTGTCTGTCCTCAACCACGACTAAAAAAAAAAAAAAAAAAGCTTTAATCTAATTTTTTTTGTGTTCAGAAAGCTTTAATCTAATTTTTATATAAGTAATACGTTGACATGGTTCAAATAACGTACGTTTTTCAAATAACAGTCTCTGTCCCATTCCTGTCCCTATTTGCTCACTTTCTAAAACCTCACTGGTTTGCCACTGTTATTAGGGTCTTACATATCCTTCCAGAGGTTTTTTCAATGCATAGACAAGCAAGATGCATAGCAGTGCTTATTATTATTATTTTTACCTAAAGTTAGAATACCACACATGTGCTTCTGCCTTTTCTTTTTTAAACCTACTAATACAGCTCAAAGATCTTTCCACAGAAGAAAACTTGCCCATTTTTTTTTCATAGTATTGGTATCCCATTATATGGATAATATAATTTTATCTCACTGTTCCCTTTCTGATGGACATTTGGATTGCTTAATAGCTTGCTCTTATAAACGATACTGCAACAAGTACCTTTTTAACACACATGTATATATGTGGGATTGCTGAGTCAAAAGAATAATCCTGAATAATTATACCATTTTTTTCCCCCTTCAGTATTGGAGATTGAACCCAGGGCTTCACACATGCTAGCAAGTGCTCTACCACTGAACTACATCCCTAGATCTTTTATTCTATTTTGAGATAGGGTCTCTGTAAGTTGCTCACACTGGCCTTAAACTTGGCATCCTCCTACTCAGCCTCCTAATTAGCCAGAATTAGATATGCACACCTCCTGGGTTAATTATACCTTTTTTTTTTTTTTAACCTTCGTTTGATTAGTAGGCTACGTTGATTCACGACTTCTGCTTGCATGGTCCTCACTGTGAACCTATTCTTCAAGGCTTCTGTAAACATCCTATCAGCATCAGGTCTTGGGATAATTGCCTTGTGTTCTTTTGGCTTTTTTTTGGGGGGGGGGGTGCTGGGGATTGAACCCAGGGCCTTGTGCTTGCAAGGCAAGCACTCTGCCAACTGAGCTACATCCCCAGCCCTCTTTTGGCATTTCCTGGAGCAATGTCCTGAGAGATTGAGAAATGGACTAGCCAAGCTTCTTTTTCTATACTAGGCCAAGTCATTTATGCCTATGGTCAAATATAATGGGCTAACTACTCTTAGGTTGGGTACCTCTCCTGGTCCACTAAATTATAGTGTGTAAATGGATATGTCTCTGTGGGTTTGTGGTGGACAAAATATGACTGCTCATGTCTTTTGCTTGAGCAAGGGTAGACAAGGCTCTTCTGAAATTGACCTAGCAGGATAGTTCCACAAGAGCAAGGACCCTGTTGATCTCATTCATTGTTGTATCCTAAATTCTTTTCACAGGACCTAGCACAAAGAATATGTCAATTAATTTCTGTTAAAGGGGGTGGGGAGAAAACAGAATTAAGAAATTAACATAATATTTATATCCCTAAAGATTTTTTTCCCAATCTCAAGGGACCATTGGGACCTTTATTTGAAGGAGATGCAAATAACACAGAGTAAAAGGTAGTTCTTATCTGAACTAAACCATTTGTATCCCTAAGAAATGATGCTCTGGAACTCCATTCCTCAGTCTATGCATGCACTTTGGGCAGGTCTTCCTGTTTATAATAAAGCTCTGTGGGTGTATATTTAATAGTGAGATTTAAAAGGTCCTCAAGTTCTCTGTCTCTTCTTTGTATCAGCTCTTACCTTGGGTACCATAATGGTTGAAATTCAACCATTAGGGCAACTTGTTCCTTCAGGTTAGTCATAGCTATTTACTTTAGTCTGTCTTCCTCTGTTTTAGTAACATCCATTTGGCTTTCCTTCAGGCAGTGCTCCCCACAGCTCTATACTGCCTGTTCGAACGGAGTTAACTCCATCCTAGGTGCCATAAGTGGAAGTCTTATCAGCCTTTTCTGTCCCCTGGGCACATGATTTGTCCAAGGAGGGGGCTCATATCCCAAGATTTTTTTTTTAAGTATTGGGGAATTGAACCCAGGGATACTTTACCACTGAGCTATAGCTCTAGCTCTTTTTATTTTGTATTTTGAGACAGGCTCTCGGTAAGTTGCTGAGGCAGGCCTTGAACTTGCAATCCTCCTGCCTCAATCTCTCGAGTCACTGGAAATACAGGCATGTGCCACTGCACCTGGCTCCAAGTCCTTTTAATGAGAACCAATCCAGGAACTTTGGTAGAGCTGTTAGAAAGTACTCTTTCATTGGAGCAGGTGTCTGTGTAGCCACTTGGAGAGAAATGAATCCTGAGCATTTATACTTAGCCATGCCTAAAAAGTAAGTTTGGACTTCTCAAGCTGTGAACTGGTATTTTTGTTTGCACAAGTGAGAGTGTTAGATTTCTGTCACTTGTATGGAGAAGCAGCCAGAGGCTTCTTTCCCAAGTCACTATCTGCCATCACCCACTATCCAGGGGAGGAGGAGCAACCTATTGTCCTCTTATCAGCCATTAAGGTGGAAGAGGGCAGCTACTGGAAGGGAATTTTTATGGGCAAAAAAGAATGCCAGGCTGGATGCAGTGGCTCACACCTATAACCCTAGTGGCTTGGGAGATTGATGCAGGAGGATTGCAAGTTTGAGGCCAGCCTCAGCAATTTAGCGAGGTCCTAAGCAACTTAGTGAGACTGTCTCAAAATACAAAATAAATACACTTGGGGATGTAATTCAATGTTTGAGTGTTCTGAGTTCAATCCCTAGTACAAAAAAAAAAAAAAAAAAGATTGTCAGGATGGGATGAGCTATCAGGTATAGACAGTGGGCCTGTGTGGTAGGTAACCTAAGGCAAGAGAACACAAGAGGGACTAGAAGGGGAAGTGAGAAGGTAAGTGAGCAGATTGACTTGCACTGCCCTGTTTGGATGTGTCAGGTAGCTTCAGAATTCCAGAGCTGTCACATATTAGCATGCAGAGGGAGCTCAGTTTTATAGAGGAGGAGATGGAAGGGTCGAGATACTTGCCCATGACCCTGCAGCTACTTTGGGGAGAACTGCAGAGGCAGATGTATCAATATTAGAACTGAATCATACAGTTGATAAATATGATTCTGGAATTAGATCTGGGTTGAATCCCAGATGTGCCATAAATAGCCAGTTGCCCCTAGGTTTTACTTAACTTCTCTGAGTCTCAGTTTCATCATCAGTAAAATGGGGCTAATAATGCCTAATCTCTAAAGGTCTTTGGAGAGCTTTAAAAAGATTTTTCTTGTAAAGAGCTTAGCTTAGTGCCTGGCTACTGCCAGAACAAGAGAGAAAACCAGGTGTCTAAGAATTCACCTCCTAGAGGAGGGTGCCTCTGATGGGAGGCACCCCTTGTCTAAAGCACAAGTTTCAGGGTTCTGGTTAACAGAGGAAGGCAATGGAAGGAAGGGGACCCAGTCTAGTGGAGTGGGGGAAGGGATGGGCGAGGTAAGCTCATGGAGGGGAGAAACTCTGGAGCTGGGGTGGGGGGTGTGGAAGGGAGGGTAGGATGAGAGGCATTGGATAATCTGTCATCCCTAATATAAACTACGAGTTGGAGGGGGGGATGGACACTCTGGGGGCCATGGCAGAAGGCAGGAGTGACTTGCCAAGAAGCAAGGAGAGAGCGGAATGTGTTGTTTCTTGTGTGCAATGAGTGTGTTGCCCCAGCCTCTCCCAGACTTCACTGGCAGCCCCGTGCAGTCAGGGACCGCAAGCTGCCCTGCAGCCAGCCAGCCTTGGGGGCAGATTCTGAAACCACAGCCCCACACCCCTCCCTGTCCCCTCCCTCCTGCTGTCCCAACCTAAACAAGACAACCTGGGCAGGGGGGCCACACACTGATGGAAAAATACACACTTGGCTGGAAAAGGAGCTTTATTTGTATGTGTTGAATTCCCGCAGCAGCCGAAGGATAAATAGCTGGTCCCAGCCTCAGCTTCGACTCTGCCCACAAGGTGGGTGGTAAAATCTGTTCTTATTTAGATAGCTTGTGGGGAGAGGTGAAGAGGGGGACTGGGGCAGCAGGAGAAGGGAACTTGGAATCTGCAGTGTTTATATGATCAGTCATGGATGTCATCTCTCCTCTTTAATTAGGGGTTTCGAGTTGAGAAACTTTGCTCAGCTTGCTTGTCCTAGGAACGGAGCAGACTGGCAAATAGGCAGGGGGCAGAGCAGCTTCTGGGGCCCACCGATGGTTGGACTGCTGTCTCCATTCCCCAGTCCTCAGCCAAGTACCCAACAAACGTTGAGCCCTGTGCCAGGTCATGTTCTGGGTGCTTTACACGCATCATCTCAGTCAATCCTCACAATGATCTCATGGGTTAAGGACCATCACGATCTGCTTTACAGAGGCAAAAACCAAAAGCAGAAAGATTGAGCAGAGCACTAAGATAGTGCAAGTGGGAAGCAGCACCACCAGGGCTGGAACCAGGTCTTCTTGACTCAAGTTCTGGCTTTTAGCCATTTCTCATCTTGGGCTGGGGGTAGGATCTGGGCTTTGCTAGTTCTCAGGCCCATCACTTCTGATCTCTAACCCAAGTCCTCTGCACTTGTTAAGGCAGAGATAGAGGAATGACTGGCTTCTAGTAACTTTCAGCTCTGATATTTCTTGTGATTAGAGAATAGTCCCTTGTAGCCACTATATCCTCAGCACCTGGGGTCAAGACAGTAGACACACATTTTTCAGATAGGTTCTAGTGCTATGAGGAAAATTAATCAGGGTAATGGGCTATGAGCCTCGTGTGCAATGAGTGTGTTGCCCCAGCCTCTCCCAGACTTCACTGGCAGCCCCGTGCAGTCAGGGACTGCAAGCTGCCCTCCAGCCAGCCAGCTGAGGCTCTAGGGCATCTGTAGATGGCATGAGGCCTTTCTGCTACAGCTACATTTGAGATGGTCAGTCGAGATCATCCTGAGGAATGTAGGAGGCAGAGGAAATGGCATATGCGAGAGACTTGAAGCACGAATGTTTGAGATTGAAAGTGGGCCAGTGTAGCTGGAGTGTGGTGTAGAAGGGGTAGAGATCAAGCAAGTAAGGGCCAGATCATGAAGGGTCTCACTGGTAGGGAAGTAGACTAGATTTTTGTTCTCATTGGAAAAGGAACCCACTTGGAGGGGTTGAAGGACGGAAGTCAAATCTGACCTCCATTGTCAAGAGATTATTCCTGCTGCTCTGAGAAGCAGGGATTCTCAAGGGTCAAGGGTGGTGGCAAGGAAACAAGATAGAAGGCTGTGGCTAAGATGCAGGTGAGAGATGATGGAGCTTGAACCAGTATTAGAAGTGGAGGAGGGGAAAAGTAGCTTGTAGAGCTGAACAGACTGGGTGACAGATTAGAGTGTAGGAGGTTTTTTGGTTTATTAGAGGTGCTGTTTTCCTACAATGGGTTCCCTAAGTCCAACTCTCATTTCACATGTGTTAAACCCAGACCAATCAGCGCATGGCGTTTCCCTGGCCACAGTGATTGCTTCCAGAGTGGTCCAATAATAGACTTTTGTTCCACAGAAAGCAGAGGCCTCTGGTCTGATAGATGTTAAGAAGAAAGTGTCACTGAGGCTAGTAGGGGAAGAAACTTTAGGAAAAAGCAGCCCGAGAGAAAGCTGATAGTGTGGACGGAGGTTGCACAGAAACCAAGATTTTGATATTGTTGAATTTCTGAACCCACCAATCCAGATGTTTGCTCTACCCCTTCTATTTAGTAAGGTGATAGATTTCCTTTATTACCAGTCAGGGTCAGATTTTATTCACTACTGAAAGCATCCTAACTGATACATTAATGGTATCTAGGAACCCAAACTTAACTTAATGAGTATAGAAGACAAACCCAGAATAAAATTAACTCCTGGACTTTAAAATGAACACAGTAACTGTCTTTGAGTAGTGAGTTGGAGAATTCTATAAGGTCTAGAGATACAGCTCAGTGGTAGAGTGTTTGCCGAACACATGTAGGGCCCTGGGTTTGATTCTAGCGTGAAGAAAAAAGAAAAAAAAAAAAAACAAGATAAGTATATAAAATCACAAGTAGGGGATTCAAGTGCAGCACCTAATTGTTCAGAGTAATACTTTGTCATGAAATGATGCTAGGGAGTGAAAGGGATTAATAATCCCTGTTTAAATTTGTATGATTATTTGAACAATCCCATGTCTGACCTCCTTGCCTTTACATTCTCAAACATGAACTTGGCACACAGTAGGTGTACCTTAAATATTTGCTGACAGGAACAGCTATACTGATCACAAAAAGTGAAAGCTGCAAAAAGATGAAACATTAACAAAAGGGCACACTGCCTTATTCCCAGTTTTGAGGACTCTGAAAAGTCCTCAAAAAGGACTTCTGAGAGCCTAGAGGTAACTGAATTATTTCTAACAGCTATTTCGCCTCTATATTAAACATTCGGTGTCCCTAGTAATGGTGGTAAGTTGGCAATAGAAAGGACAGATATTTTAACATTCTGATTATACAGCACCCTGGCCAGTCCACTCTCAAATACCCATGAAGGATAAACACATACTCAACATTAGATGATTATTTATTTTTCAGGTTTAAAAGGTTTCAAAATACATATGTGCAAGATAAATAAAACAAACAGAGAATCACTCGAGAGCAGAGCAGAACACATAAATATACAGGGTCGTTTATAGGATACAAAAATTACAATGTCATCAAATACAAAGAAAAACATTTAGGAAAGGTAAGCAAATTAGACCATCTAGTCAAAGAATACATTAACTAAGATGGACCAGGACAAACTCCCTGAACATCAGGGCAAAATTTCTTTTCTGTGCCTACTAGCTGCCTGGCCTTCCTTTTTTGTGTTGAGTTGTGGGCTTCAGACTCACTGCCCTCTGCTGAATTATCAAGCATCTCTTCCTCAGTGGCCTAAAAAGGAGAGGTAAAGGGAAATACAACAAAGTTCACACAAATGCCAAAGAAAAACAGTGAATCTCTGTAATATTATTTCCAGGTATTTTGTTACAAGGTTTATATATTGCATGGTATATATGGTATTTTCTCTGAAAGCATCTTCCTAAAATTTTTGTTTAATTATTTCCTTTAACAAATAACACATAACTGCGACTCTACTCAATTTCAAGTATCTAACTCAGCAAAAACCAGGAGGTGCTAAGCTCTATAATCTTGTAATTTGTATTTTGTTAAATGAGGAAACTTTATCAACTTAAATCAGGGAAGTTTTTCCTTTTCCTTTCTTCCATGAATGGTCCCATAAGAAATATAAAAATTTCCCCTTCAACCTAAAACCCTCCTTATTTCTGCAACTAGTTTCTATAAATATAGTCCTTCCTCAGTATTAAAAGAGATAACTCAGGAAAAAAAAAAAACCCTTCCAAGTCACCTCCCTTTCTATTCCTGCTACCCCCTAGAATACAAAAAAAATAATATATATATTAACTAGAAGCTGCCTGCCCTCTAGTGTTGCCAGCAGATGACAACTATTAGGAAAAATTTACTGCTGGTTAGCTACCAGGCTGTTTTGTTAAATAGTTATTAGATGGTTGCAATAGGAGAAAAAGATCACCTAGCTATTCTTGCTACAGTATAAATTTGGCAAATCTAATAAACATTATTTATTTATATATATATAGATATATATATATATATATATGTANTATATATATATATATATATATATATATATATATATATATATATACACACATTTAACAAACTGATAATAATAGCAAATATCATACCTTTTGTTTTGGTCTTGCATGCTTCTCTGTCCACTCCCTGGCATTCTTGAGGAAGACTGGCTTATTATATTTAAATTCTGAGGACTGAGACAAAAGAATTCATGGAGGAAAAAGAAGAAAAAAAAAAAAGATTTGGCATGGTATGCATCATTAGAGTTATGAGAGAGTAGGCTATGTGCTGCTGAGGAAATGAGTTACTTACAATGTCAGCCATCAGTGGGTCATCAGGGTTGGGTTCTGACATGAGCAGCTGAATTGAGGTCAACACAGTTGCAATGTTGAGTGATGGTCTCCAGGCACCCTGTACACAGATAAGCACTTGCTTTTATATTAGAATGTGACACTGCAATTCAAGTTTTATTCAGTTAATCTTTATACACCACTCACTTTTGGTGGCAGTTTGAGAACATCTAGACAAATCCTTCCAGCAGAATCAATGTTTGGATGATAGATTGGAGTCAAAAATCGAATCTGCGGAGGTTCAAACGGGTACCTTTCAATGTATAGAACAGGAAATCATTATTTTACTATGGTTTTTATTATGTTTTAAGTATTTCCCTGGTCACTAATAGATAAAAGGTAATGCTGATATTAGAAAAATGTCAGGAAGACAGCATTTGAAATGAGGCAAACCTTTTCTCTTCCAAAATTTTTATTATAAAAATTTAAGAATAGTCAAAAGTTGAAATAATAGTATCGAAAACATTCATATACCCACCACCTTAAATCAAGCCACTTCACCTTTTTTTCAGCACTGGGGATTGAACCCGGGGCCTTGCACATGCTATATGATCACTCTACCACTGAACTACATTCCCAGCTCTACTTTACCTTCTCAATATTTCAGCATGTATCTCTTAAGAATAAGGATATTCTCCTATAGAACTCTAACACCATTACACCTACAAAACTTTAAAAAAATAATTCCATAATATCTCTTCCTATTCAGATTTCCTTAACTGTCCCAATTTTTTTTTTTTAATAGCTAGCTTTTTCAAAATGGGATCTAATTAAGACTTATATGTTGCATTTGGTATTATGTCTCTTTAGTGAGAAACAAATCTTGGAAAGTTCCCAGTCTATTTTCAGAACTGATGTATGATGATTCTTAAGCTATTCTCTCAGGCTTTATCAAGTTTGGCCAGGATGAACTTTTAAATGTCTACATTTAAATAGATAGGAATTCATTTCATCCTTCCTCATTCTGCACAAAAGTACAACTGTAACTTAACTGATCCGAGTCTTAAAGAAGACTTTAACTAAGAAGGACCTTAATATTGAGATGGAAAGTTGAATGGTGGTTGCCAGGAACTGGGGGCAGGGAAGACAGGGAGTTATATAGTTTGGGAAGATAAAAAAGTTCTATATATAGATTTAGTGATGGTTGCACAACAATGTGAATATTTAAAAAATGGTTAAAATGGCTGGATGTGGTGGCCCATGCCTGTAATCTCTGTGAGTTGGGAGCCTGAGTTAGGAGGATCTGAAGTTCTAGACCAGCCTCTGCAATTTTGTGAGACCCTAAGCAACTTAGCAAGACCCTGTCTCAAATAAATAAAAAGGGTTGGGGATGTAGCTCAGTGGTCAAGTACCCGTGGTTTTCATCCAGGGACACTTTACTTTTTTTTGTACAAAACAACAACAACAAAAAAAATTGGTTAAAATGATAAATTTTATGTTATGATAAAAGCATGGTTTAAAGGTGCAGAGGTGGGATGAGGGAAGGCTCAGTTGTGATTTAGTCCATTCTTTTAGACAAGGAAATTAAATTCCAGAGAGATAAAAACAAAACAAACAAGCAAAAAAACTTAATTGTATTAAGTCATGATAAGACTAGAATTAAAACCCAGGTGCTTTGGGTTGCGGGTGTAGCTTGGTGGTGGAATGCTTGCCTAGCATGTGCACAGCTATGGATTTAATCCCAGCACCGACAGAAAACAAACACCAAAAAAACAAAGAAAATCAGGTGCTTTACTCCTGCGTTTAATGCTCTATATACTACATTGTTCCATCTTCCAGTAACTTTTACTTTATAGGTTAAGAACCAAACTTGCACTAACCGCTCAGGAACGAGGATTTCCAGCTTGAAAACACCTTTCTCATAAGGTGTATTGGCTCCACCTAATATTTCTTCAAAGAAAAGGGTAAAAAGGGAATCAGATGATTTGAATTATCATTCCATATGGACTTAATAAGGGTATGGTCCTAACAGAAAAAACTAGGTCCAGGACAATAATTCTCTCTCAGGGCTTTAGTCTTTTGCAATGCATCATAATGTTGATGTACCCCAAAAGTTGATGGTCTCAAAGGACACAGAGAAGATCTAAAACAGAAGTTGTAAATGCTGGCTACCAGACCAAATACAACCTACAGATTTGTTTTGTTTGGACAGCAATATTTTAATCACTTATGTTTCCCGTCTGGCCTCCTAGATATTTGAAATGGCCAGCTTTGGTCTAAATACTGCTTTAGAGCTGATGCCAAAATTCTGATTTTAAATCAGCAAAAGGTATAATAAAAACTCAAAGAATCCAGAAATTCCAAGCAAAACTTTTAGGACAATAAACAAATGAGTAAAAAAAGATGGGAGGGCACTTAGACCTTATAACTGTTCCCTACTTCAGAACACACAAATGTTTGATTTCAGCACAATCTTCAAATGGGGCCATGACCCTCATGATAGGCATGATGGGATACCCACGAGCTCGCAGGTTGTCCGTCTGGTCCTTTTCTTGCCAGCATGTGATGCCTGGGGGTGGCTCTGTGGATAACATGTGCAGCTCTTTTTTCAGTCGGGATGCTCTTTGCATGATCCCAAGTAAAAGGAACCACACAGCTCACGGCTCCACAAAACAGGCTGGTTGGGATGTGCTGAGGGAGGAAAAAGAGCAACCATGAAATAGTTAGCAGAGGTGACTGGAACTTTCAGCACATACTTTCTAGTTTAGTGAACGTCAGATTCCTCTTAATCTCTATTCTGACAAGGGAGTCTGAGTTTTTTCTACTTCCTTCTTGTGAACATTTCATCTACTCAAGCAAATAAATGTTTAAAATAAACAGGAGGCCGAGGTAGGATTGCAAGTTTGAGAGCTGCTTCAGCAACTTAGCAAGACCTTGTCTTACAATACAAACGACTGGGGGTGTAGGACAGTGGTAAAATGCCTCTGGATTCAATCCCCCATATAAAACAAAACACCAAACAAATGAAAAAACCACTAAAGGTTTTAAATTAATGTACGCTTCCTCTAATAATTATAAACTCATGAGGCCAGGCAGGGCCTGGACAAATACTAGCAGCGTGAGGAAGCCTATCTAAGCTCTCTGAGAGCAAGAATGACTGTCAATCCTCAGACACAAGCTGCTGCCTGAAGTTCTCTCCATGTGGATTCCACATTCCACATCTTCCCAGTTCTTCAGGGAACCCACCCCATCAATTAGTCCACCTTTCCCTAGTACTGCCAATCTTTCCTTCTTAGTCCTAACATTCAAATAAGTCCAAAGTCTTTCTCATCTAAAACGAATCCCATAACACATCCATTCACTCTCTTCCTCTAGTTCTCCCTCTGGTAACCGATCAGCCACAGGATGGTAATAATCTGATAGGTATTACAAATATCTCCTAGTTATGGTTTATTTTTCCACTTTAAGGTGCCCTTTGATCAAAACACTTAAATCAATTTAAAATCCTTTCCATACCAAATTTAAAGATATTTTCCAACACATTCCTCAAATCTTGTTATAATTTCACTTTTCACACTTCAGTTTTTTTTAATTCACTAGGAATTGGTATTTTTATATTGTGAGAGGTAGGGGTCCAATTTAAAAATATTCACCAAATAAATATATAACCAATTGTCCTAGCACCATCGACTGGAAAAGTCCATTCTTTTCCCTGATATTACCATAAATTAAATTTCTGTCTACAAGTGGATCTATTTTGGGACTCTTGCTTGAATTTGTTGCATTGGTTAAGTAGATTATTTTTGGACCAATATTCCAGTGTTTCAATTACTATAGCTTATTTTCATATTTATTTAAATTGCTTCCAGCTTTATTGAGGTATAATTGGCCAATACGATTTGTGTATGTTTAGGGTGTATAACATGATGTTCATAACATGATGTTTTACTATAATTTATATACCCTGTGCTTTTTCTTTAGGAATGTTTTAATTACTCATGGATCTTTATAAACTGTTAAAAAAAGCAAATTATAAAAAATTTTATAATTTTTATGTAAAGTCTTATTTGATGTTAGATATATTCCTAAGCATTTTATTTTTTATCTTTTCAAAAAAATATTTTCTACCTATTTCTTGCTAGTATATGTAAATATAATTGATTTTTAACTGAAACCTTAATAATGTTAATATTAAATCCACTTAGGGGTGGGGGGGGTTGGGTAATTCTAACAGCCAATCACATCATCCACACATAATCAGTTTCTCTCTCCCCTTCTACCCTTCTCCTGTCTTCTCTTCTGATGGTAACTTCCAGCACAACCTAGAATAGAAGAGCTGATAGCTGTTATTCTTGCCTGATTTCTAACCTTCAAGGCAAAGCTTTTGACTTTGCTTATTTCTATCCTACTTTCTTAGTTTTTCCAACTTAGGTTATGTTTAATTTTTCGTCTTTCTTATTTCAAATGTAAACACACAAGACTATACATTGCCTTCTAATTGTCATTGAATACCAAAATTTTGATCTGTAGAATATTCTCCCATTCTCAATATTCTCTACTTTCCCATATATAATTTCCTCTTTAATTTAGAAATGGGTTTAATTTTCAAATGTGGGGGTTTCCTAGTTACGTTATTGATTTCTAATGTGTAGTTTATATATATATATCCTTTGAATTTGATGAGTCTTGCTTTATTGTTAAATATGTAGTCACTATTCACAAATGTCCTGTGTATGCTTAAAAATACCTACACACCAAAGTTATTTGAGGAAATATTCTATTTATGCCATTAGATAAGCTTAACTGTGTTTTTGTTTTTTATGTCTGTACTGATTTTTTTCTCTTGTGATTTATCAATTATTGAGTCTGATGTTTAACTGATAAAGCACTACGATGGTAAATGTAATTTCTCCTGGTAGTTTTGTCAAATTTTGCCTTAAATATTTAGGTTAGGCTATTAGAGACATACAAGTTTAAAATTGTTACATATTTATAGCAAATTTTAGTTTTTATCATTTTTAGAGAATGTTCTCTTCTCTAGTAATGATTTGTCCTTAAAGTATATTTCATATTAAAGCTATCTCAGCTTTCTTCTAGATGATATTTGCCTGAGACACCATTTCCTATTGTTTCATTTTCTATTTTTCTGTATCTTTAGGCTTATGATGTGCCTTTTGTATATATCTGAAATTATAAGGTTTTTTTTTTCTTCTTTTGGTTTTTCTCTATTGTCTTGAAAGTTTTTGGTCTACTTTTAAAAATCATCACATAGATTTGAACATACACATTTAACTTATCAAAGTCTAAAGTTGAAAAGCTAGAGGTTAGAGCCTAGAGTGTTTCTTGCTGCAGGGCTCAATCTGTTCTTGGTCTTTCTGGAAACTCTGTTCTCTCCTTCCCTGGCATCCTTGCTCTGCAATGCCCTGCTTTAAAAAGACACACACCGTCTCCTCTAGTAAGCAGTCACGGCCTACCAGAAGGGCGGCTTGAGGCCCTGATGTGACAAGGGGGCCCACGAGGGCTGTGCACCAGGATCTACACAGTGCTTAGGATTATCCAGTACACTACGGAGAAGGCCTTTGTGAAAAGACATTCAGATAGTTCTTCCTTCTGGGTTTTACAGAAGAGTAGTTCCACCTCTGGCTTGGCTACAAATATTTCGTAGACGTAGAAGCTGGTGTTACAGACGATGTCTACAGAAGAGAAACTAATGCTGTATCATTTAATTTTGACAAAGAAAAGTATCAAGTCAAAAGGATGATCGAATTGCATAGCCCATTTGTGAACAGATTTTTGATATCCAGAAATAGTTCAAGTTTTGGATAACACTGAAAGGGGTTCAGGAAGTTTGGTTCCCTTGCAAAGAATGAAAATTTATGCCAAGAACAAAAAATTGTGGCTCAGTGGTAGAGTGCTTGCCTAGCACGTGTGAGGCACTGGGTTCAATCCTCAGCACCACATAAAAATAAATAAATAAAATAAAGGTATTGTGTCCATCTACAACTAAAAATATAGCGGGTTCTTAAAAAAAAGAAAGAAAGAAAGAGAGAAAATGAAAAACAGAACTTTTCCCTTAAGTATAGAGATTTCTTTTTTCTGAATGTATTTTGCACTTCTGAAAACTTAATAGCTTTAACTTCTAAAAATATATGATTTTCTTAGGATCAAGGAAAGAGTACCTTTATTAGGATCACATAGAAAGTTACTTTCTTGTTTTTCTGCAACTTAAGATTGTTTGTAAATCTGCCTTGTGGTACCCTACAACAGTTTCTTTTTTATATAAAATGTACATCAAGTACAAAACACACACACACACACACACACCTGAATTACTGAATCCAGTAGAAGTTACCCCCTCAGCAACTTTAAATTAAAAGTATATCATTTACTAGTACCAACTCTTCTCCAAGCAATACAAGGACCTTGGAATAAATGAACTCTCCACTCATACTAGTTTGTATTTTAATTCTTTTTTTTTTTTTTTTTTTAAACCCAATGAGACAGTCAAAAGTCTGAAGAAAACTATTGGGTGAAGAACTTCTAAGTAAGATATTCAAGAGAGAGAAATACAAAGAAAACCACTCTATGCATGTCATAATTAAACTGTTAAAAAAAAGCAAAGATAAAAAAGAAAATGTTCGCTGGAAGGGATGGCTAGAAGGGATTATAATAATAATCTGCAATCCCAGCTATTCAAGGAGTCTGAGGCATGAGGCTCATTTGAGACCAGCCTGAGTAATACAGTGAGAACGTGTTGCAAAAAGAATAGTCTTAGAGCAGTCAGAGGAAAAAAAGACATGACCTAGATGAATAGTGATAAAAATAAGGATTTTAAAACAGTTATATCACAAATTAAAATTTTAAAAAAAGTTATATTAATATATTCCATATCTTCAAGAAATAGAGCAGGCATGCTAAGGAGAAACATGGAAGAAAAAGACCCAAACTTCTACACACCAAACAAGGAAAAAGAACTGTCAAAAATTGAACAGGGTATCTGGAAACCATAAGACAACATCAAATAACCTAATTCACATGCCAATGGAGTCCCAGAAAGAGGATGGAGGATAGATATTTGAAGAAATAATAGCCAAGAAATTCACAAACTTGACTGAAAGTATAAACTTGCAGATTCAAGATGCTCAAAGAATTACTAAGAAGCACAAAGAAAACAAAACACATTCTAACCAAATTGCAACAACAAGAACTAAATAGTGATAAAAAGAAAATGTAAAAGCAGTATGAGGAAAGAAGACATATTATGTTCAAAGGAACAAAAATATAAAGGCAACAGATGCCTCAGAAACAATGCATGCCAGAAGACAGTGGAGCAACATCTTTGAAGTATAGAAAGAAAAGCAGATTTAGAATTCTGTATCTGGTAAAAATTAAAGAGATAAATGGAATAATAATGAAAATAAGAGTATATCTTTGTAGTCTTGGGTTAGGCAAAGTTTTTTTATACATAAGATACCAAGAGCATACACACAGAAAACCTGATAAAATTTGACTTCATTAAAATTAAACCATGAAGTGATAAGACAACAGAAAGGAAAAAAAAACATATTAATAAATCATTATATACCAGATAAGGGACTTTTTTGCATCTAAAATATATAAATAACTCACTGAAAAAAGACAACCCAATTAAAAAAAAATAGGCAAAGGATTTAAATAGACATTCCTTCAAAAATATACAAATCCCCAACAGCACATGAAAAGATTCCAACATCATTAATCATTAGGGAAATACAAATCAAAACCACAGTGAAATATCACTTCACAACCACTAGAATGTCTATAATGAAGAAAACCAGATTATATCTAAGTGTTGATGAGGATATGAAGAAATTAGAACCCTCATGTGTTGCTCAAGGGAATGTGAAATGAGGTAGTTGCTTTGGCAAACAGTCTGCCAGTTCCACAAAATGTTTACATAGTTACCTATGACCCTGCATCCACTCCTTGGCACATACCCAAGAGAACTGAAATTATATGTCCATAAAATCCATACACTAATGCAAATAGCAACACTATTTGTAGCGGTTGACAAATGAAAACAATACAAATATACATAATTTGAAGAATGGATAAACAAATACGATATGACCACACTGTGGAATATTATTCAGCAATAGAAAAACAAAGCACCCGTACATGCCACAGAACAGCCTTGAAAATACTATGCTAAGTGAAAGAAGTCACTAAATATCATATACAGCCTTGTACAATTCCATTTATGTGAAATGTCTAGAATAGGTAATATGTTAGAGACAGAAATTTGATGAGTGGTTGTCAAGGGATGGGGAAAAGAAGATAGGGAGCAGCTGCTAATGGGCAGTATTTCTTTTGAGGGTGATGGAAAATGGATCATAGCAATGATTGCACAACCATAAGACACACTAAAACCCACTGAATCACATATTTATTTAAATGAGACTTATATGGTATGTGAATATCTCAATAAAGTTAAAAAAATGGAAACAACCCCAATATCCATCAATAGAAAAATGGAAAAATGAATAGTGGGATAACTCTAAAATGCAACACTTTTTTAAAAGGACAAACTACTGATACAATAGGCATGAATGTCAAAAATAATCATGCTGAGTGCAAGTAGTAGACAGACAAAAAGAGCACATAATCTCCAGTTCTATTCTAAGTAAGTGTTTGCTTAGAAAGGGAGGGATAATGGAAGGGATGGCTAGAAGGGATTACTAAGAAATTTTTGGAAGTAATAGACATGTTCATTATCTTGATTGTGGTAATATTTTCTCAAATGTGTATTTAAGTCAAAAACCTACCAAATTGTACACAATATATTCAGCTTATTGTATGTCAATTATTTTATCAATAAATATGATAAAAAGTTATCACAAATAAAAGCCTGATCATCAATGTTACAGTGATGGAAATGTGTAGGAAAGTTTAAGAATATGAGGCTGGGCTGGGACTCAATGGTAAAGCACTTGCTTAGCACGTATGAGGCATTAGGTTCGATCCTCAGCACCACATAAATAAATAAAATAAAGGTATTGTGTCCATCTACAACTAAATATATATATATATATAATCTCACAAAGGAAGGCTCATGACAGTAGAATGAATGAGACATAACTTTCTTATGTCCATATATGAATACATGACCAGTGTAACTCCACATTATGTACAACCATGATAATGGAAAGTTATACTCCACGTATGTATGATATATCAAAATACATTCTATTGTCATGTATAACTAAAAAGAACAAATAAAAACTTAAAAAAAAGAATGAAGGAAAACTCTTTACAAGAAAATATAAGTTTAGCATTACTAAAGTTTGAAACACTGAATTTCTCTAATGCTTAGATCTGAGAATAACACCACATATTCTTTATGTAGATACAGAAAAAAGTGACATGTAAAAGTATTTCATTGAGTATTCCCATGAACTGAGTATTCATAAATAAAATTTTTTTTGAGATGAACTTCAGTAAAAATAGGGGTGCTGAGGATTGAATTCAGGGGCACTCGACCACTGAGCCATGTCCCCAGCCCTATTTTTAATTTTTTTTAGAGACAGGGTCTCACTGAGTTGCTTAGCGCCTCATTTTTGCTGAGGCTGGCTTTGAACTCACGATCCTTTGGCCTCAGCCTCCTGAGCCACTGGGATTATAGGCGGGTGCCACTGCGCCCAGCTGGTAGGATTTATTTAACTTTTTTTAAAAAAATATTTTTTAGTTTTTGATGGACCTTTATTTTTTATTTATTTGTATATGGTGCTGAGAATCGAACCTAGTGCGTCACACATATTAGGCAAGCGGGCTACCTCTGAGCCACAACCTCAGCTCCAACTTTTTTTAATATTTAATTTTTAGTTTTAGTTGGACACAATACCTTTATTTTATTTATTTTTAGATGATGCTGAGGATTGAACCCAGGGCCTCGTACATGCTAGGGACTTGCTCCACCAATGAACCACAACCCCAGCCCAGGATTTATTTTTAATAACTATGCAAATAAATTGGTCTCCTTTTAAAGCAAGTGCTTAAATGGTCACATTAGTCCTCAGATGGTCATCACATTTTAGGATCTGATTCTGAGCAGTAAACCTATATTCAAAGGGGCCTAGATACACTAATTCATGCTAACTTACTCACACAGCCTTAAACTAATCAGAAAGCCAATTAATTTGTAAAAACCCCAGTAAAAACTTTATTTCCACAATTCTCTCCCTAAGTTATTTTTACTTTCTAATTATAATCAAAGAATAACTTGATAGGATTACTAGACAGTTTTAATTTATGATAATCATCAACTTTGATGCATCCATCTTAAACATAGGGAGACATGTTCAAAGGAGACTAAATTTGTGTATTGTCTGCTTAAGACACTGCTGAATCCTGTCCCAAAGACTAATTTTAGTTCTTTGGTTGTCTCTTTTTTTGGATGGGGTAGTGGGGTGTACATGGGGGGATAACCCAGGGGCATTCTGCCACTGAGCTACAACCCCAGCCCTTTTTTTTTGAGACAGGCCCTCACTAAGCTGAGGCTGGCCTTGAACTTGTGATCCTCCTGCCTCTGTCACTAGAACTACAGGCATGTGCCAATACATCCCACATTCCTTTTTTTTTTTTTTTAAAGAGGGGAGGGGCAAGGTGCTTCTCCACAATTAACACACTCTTTCAGAAATATTTAAATATCTAAATAGACTAATATTATGGGTGAATTAATAGTAGAATCAATTATATTACACCTCTTTCATATACGTTGTGTATTTCCAAATTTACTTAGCTATGCTGGTTTTGTTTTGATGCTAGGGATTGAACCCAAGGGCCCTTTGCTTGCTAAGTAAATGCTCTACCACTAAGCTACTACAGTCCTTCTGGCTACACCTTTAAGAACATCATCTCTTGGAGCAATTACTTCACTAGATAATTAACCTTAACTTTGATACACAGAACCTTACAACTTTGTCGTTAAGCATATACTGGGAATTAGTTACAATGAAACCATTATCCTGAAGTATAACTTTTATACCTTTACATAAAAAGAGAACACATTGGAAAGGTAGGTAAGGGGATTAGAAAAGAGTGAGAACAGGTAAGACATTTCTTTCAAAAAAAGGAACTAGACTCCAGTCTCACTATATCAACAAATCGGTATGTGCCACTCCTTGGCTCGAAAGCCATCAATTGCTGCATATTTTCTGGGTGTTAAGGTTCTTCACAATCTAGCTTCAACCCATATTTTTAGCTTCATATTTAGAAACTACTTCCCTTGCATTTATGCTTTAGCCACACAGACATAATGCCCATATCATTCTCGGTCACACCTACAGATCAGTACACACCAAATTCTCCCTCCTCTACAGTAATGCATCCCAACCCTATACACCACTCAAATGCATCTCTGATAGCTTCTTCTCATCAGGACGGATTCTTTAGGACAGGTCCCTAGTCTTTAAAAAAAGATTTTTCTTGTATCCAAACCTGTAGGACGTTTAATAATTAATGAACAAAACCTGAGATGTAAAAATAACGGCCTGCTCATACCCTGCGGCGAGTACAGGGCACTTACGTCTTTTTCACCCTGGCAAATTTCTCCCTGGTATCCCTGGAAAAGCTTCCACCCAAGTTCACTGCGAAAATACTTAGAACTTCCGCTCACCATTGGCTTTTCTGATTTTTCCCTTCAGTGGAGAGGAAAACGCCCATGTTAAGCTAAAACAAGACATCTTCCCCCAAGACTAAGCTGAGACTGGCCTCGAACTTGTGATCCTCCTGCCTCAGTCATTAGAGCTCCTCTGGGTACGTTCTCTCGGGTGCGGGCCGGAAAACTTGCTTACCTGTGCAACCTCACTTCACAGCGCAGCAGCGCAGGTATCTAGTAGGAACTGGGAATCCGCGCCTGCGTGAGCCCGGGCTGTTGGCGTGACTCCGCCTCCTGCCCTGTAAGGATTGTGATTGGTTCGCATCAATTCCCTGGAGACGAGTACACCCGTCTATTGGCCAGCGCTCTGGGCCCGCTTCCGCTCATGCCTCATTCAAATTGGAGCGCGCGTTCTGGCGCCACCCTTCAAATCCCTACGCCCAGCCGACCTCTTCTGAGGTTCCTGGAGGCGCTGTTCGGGCTGCGCTACCTGGCGCCACTCGAGCGGTTACAAGGTTGGCTTTGTCCAGGCGGAAAGTTGGAAAGAGAACAAGGAAAGGAACCGGAAACATTTAATCTGAAGAAGGGAATAGGCGATCGCTGTCTTCGTTTCTTTTAAATATTTTTCATACGATAGACTTTACTTCATAACCTACATGTAAGATGAATGGATGATAATTAAAGTTGAAATTTAGTTCAGTAAAGCATTTTGGCTATCAGAACTCTAAAAAGTGAAGAGAGTGAATTCCAGAGTATCACTGGAAGTGTTCAAGTGGAAGTTGGGTAATTATTTGTTAAAATGACGCAAAAGGGATTCTTGTATTGGGTGGAAGTTTGGGATAGATGAATTTTTATTTATTTATTTATTTATTTTTGCCACTGTTCTGGGGCTCTAACTCAGGACCTAGCACATCCTACCACGAAGCCATATCCCCAGCCTTGGAACAGACGACTTTTAAGCTGTTAAAGGAAGTACCTGAATGAGGAAGTACCTGTTTATAGCTAAACCAACCTTGATAGAGCTGCCTCTGCCAGAGGTGAATGCTCCTTGAGAGGTGTAGGATGGCTTGGACCTGAGAATACAAAGGACAGGGCTGGAACTTGACTAGCCTTTGGGAATACTGTATGTGGGACAACAACAAAAAACAAATAAAACCCAACCTTCATCTTATCATTGCTCTTAGCTCATTGTGTCATTTTAGAACAGTGGTGGCATAGGAGCAAAGAACAGTCTCTTCCTGAACTTGTAAACCAATATAATTTTGGCAACTGCAGAGATTTAGTCCAAATTGATGTTAGGTAGCAACTGGTTCTCCATGAACTGCATGGTGTGTTTTCTCTCCTCAGTAGACCCACACAGTCACTAGAATTCTATGATCCTACTCTGGAATTCCTCACTTTAGTTATACGACTGAACCAACTAAATAAAATAGCTTATGGGTTATGAGAATTATTATGAGATTATGAAACATCAGGAATCCTGTTACTGTCCAGTCTAGTTTCCAGTTAGCTGTTGGGAGTTTGCATTTATTGTTAGAAATTACTCAGTGCAGTGAAGTGGGGTTTTTTTCCCATAATTTTGGAGTTATGTCTTATTTTATTTTGATATTTTACTGATATTTAATCCCCTCAATGTCTTATTTTCTTTTTACCTCAACTGTTGTATCTCAATTACAGTTCTGCCTCACAACTGAAATTATTTACTTCCTTGAGTGATTCTTTGAGAAATAGGTATTAATATGTCTCTTATAAAAAGTACTAACTATTGAGTTTTGTGGAAAGGAGTGATAATAGAAAACCTGCAAATTGAGTTTTGGCAGAAGGAACGGAGATGGACAGGGAAAAGAAAGGACTGGGTGTTAACTGTAGAGTTCAATTTGCCCACCAGAGGGAGCTATAGGACCTAGTGGGAATAGAGGCCAGAATAAAAATGTTTCATAAACTGTCTACAGGTGTCATTGCCTTTTTTTTTCTTAATATTTACTTTTTAGTTGTAGGTGGACACAATACCTTTATTTTATTTTTACGTGGCGCTGAGGATCAAACCCAGTGCCTCACGTGTGCTAGGTGAGTGCTCTACCACTGAGCCACAACCACAGCCTGTCATATTGCTTTTTAAATGGAGTAGTCTAATCTTAAAATTTATTGTTTAAATTGTGGATATGGAAAATTACAATTTTATAAAAGTTTCTTCCCTTTATAGAATAACATAGAGGATTTAGTACATTTGAAAGTACAAAAATTGTATTTTATTTGTATGCAGGCTTATTTGTCAGGTTTTACTTGCTTATATATAAAAATATTTTCTTTAAGGCATTCCGTTCTAAATTTAAACTATCATACTTGTTTAATAAACTTATTGTGTAAGTTATTCTCAGAGACCTGGTTGGTTAGAAAAAAACTGACATGATTTTAACTAAAAAAATTATAGTGTAAATAATTATTATTATTTGTAGTAATCACTTAGTTCAAAGACACATTTCTCTTCTTCTGGGTAGGTTTGCTCTTAAATTAATTAGACAAGGAACTTAGCTATTTACACCTTTCTGTAAAGTCTCCTAAGAGAAGGTTACTATAATGAGAAAAGTAGAAGGAAAGGAGAAGAGGAAAGGTAAGGGGGAAAGGAGGAAGGGAAGATGAGGAAGAAGAAAAAAGGCAAATATAATTAGTAAGGAAGTACTTCCTGCTTCCAGAATCTTCCTAGTATTGAGACTTTATTATTGTTGAAATTGAAACTTTTCTTGAGGAAAGAAGAATTTAAACTGAACTTGGCCAATTTTAATTTATTTTTTTCAATTTGATTTATTTAAATTTCTTGTTTCTGAATGCAAAAAGAATATAATCAAAAGAAATGAGCCCGGCATGGTGATGCACACCTGTAATTCTAGAAATTTGGGAGGCTGAGGCAGAAGAATTTCAAGTTTGAGGCCAGTCTCAGCAAGGCCCTAAGCACCTTAGCAAGATCCTGTCTCAAAATAAAAAATACAATAAGAGCTGGTGATGTAACTCAGTGGTTCCCTGGGTGCAATCCCCACTCCCTCCCCCCCAAAAGTATACATTAGTGATTTATTTTTATGCACATTTTTAGTCATTGCATATAAAGATGCTGTAAGGCTTAATTAGTATTTATAAGACATTTAGGAATATTCAACTTAAAGCATATGGAATATAGACATACTATTATTAAACATAATATTTTGTATTTGTATGTCAGTTTTTATGTGAGGCTTTCAATTTTTAGATTTATTTACTTCTTCAGTGTATGATTTCCAGTGCATTTCAGAGAAAATTGAGGAACAGGCAAATGTTCATAATGAGAGTATAATAAAAATAAGTTTCTGAAGACCTTAAAAGAGCATACTACAGGGATACTGCCACATCGATGTTCATAGCAGCACAATTCACAATAGCTAGACTGTGGAACCAACCTAGATGCCCTTCAATAGATGAATGGATAAAAAAATGTGGCATTTATACACAATGGAGTATTACTCTGCACTAAAAAATGACAAAATCATGGAATTTGCAGGGAAATGGATGGCATTAGAGCAGATTATGCTAAGTGAAGCTAGCCAATCCCCCAAAAACAAATGCCAAATGTCTTCTTTGATATAATGAGAGCAACTATGAACAGAGCAGGGAGGAAGAGCAGGAGGAAAAGATTAACATTAAACAGAGACATGAAGTGGGAGGGAAAGGGAGAGAAAAGGGAAATTGCATGGAAATGGAAGGAGACCCTCATTGTTATACAAAATTACATATAAGAGGTTGTGAGGGGAATGGGAAAAAAAAAACAAGGAGAGAAATGAATTACAGTAGATGAGGTAGAGAGAGAAGATGGGAGGGGAGGGGAGGGGGGATAGTAGAGGATAGGAAAGGTAGCAGAATACAACAGTTACTAATATGGCATTATGTAAAAATGTGGATGTGTAACCGATGTGATTCTGCAATCTGTATTTGGGGTAAAAATGGGAGTTCATAACCCACTTGAATCTAATATATGAAATATGATATGTCAAGAGCTTTGTAATGTTTTGAACAACCAATAAAAAAAATAAGTTTCCCTTTACAATACCTAGTCATTTTGCTGCTTTTTTTTTTTTTTTGGTGGCACTAGGAATTGAACCCAGGACCTAATGCATGCTAAGCATGCATTCCACCATTGAGCTACATCCCCAATCCTTCCAAAAATTTTATTTTGAGGCAGGGTCTGGATACGTTACTGGAATTTCAATACTCCTACCTCAGCTTTGCCAGTAGCTGAGATTATAGGCATGCACCACCATGTGTAGGGTTTTTGTAACATCTTTAAAGAACAATTTCAAATATGCAGAAAATATGAAAGAACCTAATATTTGTATATGTTGTCTTTAATTATGGATAACACATTTAATTATATTTTGTCCAGGGCTAAGACCTTAGAGGGTATAGTTATTAAATCAATTAGACACACAAAGGTTTTATAAGCAATTCATGTTGAATGTGAAAATATTCCACTTGTTGCCTTAGGAGTTTAGAATGTTGCATAGTATCTTTCTGTGGCTTTGGAAAAAAAAATCATGGAAGACAAAATGTCCATTCTGTCTGGTAATATTTAAGACCCATGACAAGAATAGAGGAGAGGAGGGAGAATGAAAGGAAATTAATATTTATTGCTAACTGATTGTTCCAAGAATAGCACTAGTTATCCTTGCATACCTTATCACATTTAATCCATGAGACTACCCTTTGAGGTATTATTATCTCAGTTTTATGCGTAAGGAAACAGGCTCAGAGAAGTCCAGTAACTTGTCTAAATATGTGAATTCAATTTGAATTCAAAGCTTAAGCTCTTGCCACTACACCTGAATGCGTTCTTTTAAATATCTTTTCTGGGCTCAGAATAAGTGTCATGTTGAAAATATTTGTGTAATACATGTATTGCCTTATGTGTATGGATGCTTCTCTTCCTCACTCACATTCCTATTTACTGTGATTAGTACATGTTAATAAAACTCTAGATTTAGAACCTGAACATGGAATCAAATCTTTCAGGGAGTATTTATTGCACTTATTGTGTAATTTATTCCACTCCCAAAGTAAGATTAGTTAGTAGTCATAACAAGAATAAACTACGACTCCCAAAATGCCTAGAGGGAGACGCTGACGCACGTCGGGGAAACGATTCCAGCTTTAGGGCAAAGGTGACCTCGCTGGGTCCCCTGGCGAAGAAGGGAAACAGCCGGTCCTCGCTTTTATTTCTGATGCATCCAGGGATATGTAGTTCCCCTTCGGGGAAGGGGTGCCCTCAGGGCACGTCTCCTACTACAACTCCCGTGATGACCCGAGGCCAGGGCAGCGCCTGCGTGTTGAAGCCGAGCGAGCGCGCGGGCGGTGCTAGTGGCGGGAGGAGTAAAGATGGCGGTGCTGTGGTCTCCGCCTTCTGCTCCCGGCTGAAGCGCTCTGAGGGAGGCGGCAGCGGCAACCCAAGCTGCACCAACAGGCTAGTGGTGGTAGTTTCGGCAGCACCTGTCCAGGCCGGAGCCATGGCGGAGCTGGAGCACCTGGGCGGGAAGCGGGCAGAGTCGGCGCGAATGCGGCGGGCTGAGCAGCTGCGGCGCTGGCGGGGCTCGCTGACAGAGCAGGAGCCGGCGGAGCGACGAAGCACGGGGCGGCAGCCACAGACTAGGCACCGGAGCCCCAAGGTCCGCTTCGAAGACGGCGCTGTGTTTCTGGCTGCCTGCTCTAGCGGGGACACGGACGAGGTGAAAAAGCTTCTGACGAGAGGTGCGGACATCAACACCGTCAACGTGGACGGCTTGACAGCCCTGCACCAGGTAACTCCCTTTTCGGTCATATAGGCGTCCAGTCTCCTACGGACGAGCCCTTAGCTCTGTGATTCGCCTCGTGGAGAGTATTAGTGTCACCTCCGAGACCTCCTGTATGGACACTGCCTCTCTGGCCAACTCACTTTCATTATTGGTCACCTTCCTCCACTAATCAAGTCTTTTTCCTACCTCAGGGTCCCTACCTGAAGGAATTTTGTCACCCTGATGTTTGGTCAGTGTTTGTATTTCCCTCCCTCCAACTTGGGTTGTCATGGTTACTGGTGATTTGGTCCATGGTGTTATCCCTATAGATTAGTCGTCTTCCCTTCTATCTTGTTGATGTGCCCACAAACAGTGTCACTTATATGCATAGTTAGTATCATTGTGTGATGCTCTTGCAGATAATTCAGTTTTGTGTTTGTGTGGCCCCATTATCCAATATCCTAGGTCCCTTAAAGAGTAAATTCTTAGACTGGGTTAAGGCAAGCAGATCTTCTGAAACCACACCTTGTTTGGCTGATTTGCAGTGCTTAAAAAACAGTTTGTATCTTCTCCAGGCTATAGCTCCTAGAACACCCTTGACCTCTTTGTTATGGGTGTCATATTTTCTTCCCAGCAATGCTACTTCCCTCAGGTTTCATGTGGAGAACTAAGCTAAGGAAGCCCTTCTGTTTGATACTTATAAAATAGACTTTCGATTTTTTTCCTAAAGCCTCTAGAAACGTGTGTGTGTGTGTGTGTGTGTGTGTGTGTGTATTTTTATGATTGTAGATGACCTGACAGTTCTACACTTTTGTTTCTCTCACTTATGCAACAATATTCTCTATATACCTGCTGTTATAACTAACTCCACCCTCTTTCCCCAAGTGAACTTTATCAGTTATTTTGGTGACTGAGAGCTGGACACCCACTCTTAATCTTCCTTATTTTTCTCTTGCTGTCTGTGCAAAGTGAATGTGTTTGCATGAGAATCCACTTCTAAATAATAATTCAAGCTGGGCATGGTGGTGCACTCCTGTAATCCCAGCCATTCTGGAGGCTGAGGCAGGAGAACCATAAGTCAGAGGGCAGCCAACTTTAGTGGAAACCTGTCTCAAAATAAAATAAAAAGGGCAGGGGATATAGCTCAGTGGTAAAATGTTTGCCTAGCATGTGTGAGGCCTTGGGTTTAATCTCTAGTACTTAAAAAAAATGCAAAAACAAACCAGAAAACAAGGCTTTATGTCAAACCACTTCCCTAAATACATATGGCCAATGGCTTAAAATTGCTCCTTGCTGTTTTTGAAGCCCTTCTCTTTAAGGTAATTATCATCCTATTTTTAATCCATTTTTTTTCTGCCTCCAACAGTGGTGCACCTCAGCAGCCAATATTTGTATATTGCTTTGAGGTTTAAATGATTTCATAAGGCCAACCTCATGTGAACCTCAGTAGAGACTCTCTGAATTAGATGTGGCAAGTAAGTTGTTAGTCCCATTTTCCAGATAAGGAAATTGAAGTCCAGAAAAATTGTTACTAGTGCAAGTTAGAAAAGAGAAAATTGCTTGCAGGTATGGATTTTTCAGGTTTAAATTGCAGAGCTCTATATACCACTGAATAAGGCACTGGGTATAAAATAAGATAGATCCTAAGTTAAATTTTAAACTTCAAATTTCTGAGGTTAATTTTGGAAAGGTTAATTCTTATTTTTCGAATGTATCCGTGATGTGAAGGAGATTGAGATCTGGATTCTGGAAATAATTTTATGGGTTCTAGAGGATAGAAAAATGAAATCTGGCTTTCTAATCCTTTTTTGAACCACCTTTCTATTGAACCACCCTTCGTTTTAGTGTAACTCAGTAATCTGTTTCTTTTAAAGTGATTGTGCTAGCTAGCTAAGTCTGGTTCTTCCTATACTCATTTTAATATCATTCTGAGTAAAGCATTTTCTTTGAGGTCACTCATGGTAGATCTTACCATTTCAGATTTTTCTGAGCCCTTCTACTGAGACTGAGTACCTTGGTGCCTTTCCTTCTCTCTTTCATTACCACTACCAACTGTGAAGTGCAACTTCTCGGTATGCGTTTCACATTTAATCAATCTCCACGCCCCCACTCCCAGCCCCTTCATGCAGTACCAAGGACTGAATCCAGGGGTATACTGCCACTGACCTGAACCCCCAGCCCTTTTTATTTTTTATTTTGAGACAGGGTCTTGCTAAGTTACCCAGGCTGGCCTTGAACTTGTGGTTGTCCTGCCTCAGAGTCCCGAGTCACTGGATTACAGGTGTGTACCACTGCACCCAGCAGTAATTTATTGAAATAGAAGAGGAAAGGGATGACAACTGTAGGATTTTTCTTTTTAACTATCTGCAAATGCATTATAGACATTTCTTCACATCTGCAGGACTGGTAGTGAGTTGAACTGAATACGTATATTCAATACCAGATGAATTCAGCTAAAAATTAGTATACTCAAAGATTTAAGGTCAAAGCAATCTTCTGTTGAAAAACCATCTTTTTGAATCAAGACAAGCCTCCATTAGCTTGGAAATTTTGACAAATCATTTTACAAAGAGTTGCAATATGTTTTTCCATAATCTGAAGAACTTTTAAAGTACATAAAAGATGATTTTCAGAACATAAGAATGGAGCTGTGGGGGGCAGGGAGGCTGGAGTTGTGGCTCAGCGGTAGAGCGCTCGCCTAGCATGTGGGAGGCCCTGAGTTTGAACCTCAGCACCACATAAAAATAAATAAACAAAATAAAGGTATTGTGTCCAACTATAACTAAAAAAACCCCAAAAACAAAGAGTGGAGCTGCCAGTCTGAGCCGCCTACCTTACTACTGATTCACCTCTGCAACATTGAGAGTGAGTAGTAAAAAACGTCTGAATTATTTAGTTAAAATATCTGCCTGTTATATAAACATGGTGTGCATTATCTGGATAATTGATTCCTTTCTTTCCTTTGTTTTGGCCATGGTCACTTGACCAACTGTGAATTGTCATCTTGGAAGAAACCCCCATGTAATATTGGGGGATGATTTTTCTCCTTTTCTACAAGGAAACAGTAGACAATTTGCTCTTACTGCAGCTGTGATGCTACTTTTGACTTAAAAGACCTTTCTTTCTTGGCAGCCTTTGCTGAGACCACGAGGTGCTTGAGTCAAAGATAACAAGGTCCAGGAGGCCTATTAATAATACTTGAAATAGGTGGGGATAAGAACTATCTCAAAGGTTAGACCAACTCTGAAGAAAGTGTTGGAAACTGAGGAAGACTAACTACATTTTGGGGAATAAATAAATTAAGATTTGGTATGTTTGATAGGTATTAATCTGATTGTATATACCTTGAAAACACTTATTTTCCCTCACAAAGAAATATCCATTTTATTTGTGTAAACACATTACAAAGAAGAAAAGTATATGCTGATAATTTCATGTGAACTGGTACTTTAAAATTTTATTTATTTAGTAAGGTTGATATCTTGATATCTTAGCGTTAAAGTCTTGGGTGCTCTAGGCCTACACAGAGACTTTTAGGAATTATATCTACCAAATCATTGGGTTGTTGTAAAAGGCAAGTGCTTGTTTTCAGAAAGGAGATTTTCTTAAATTCATTAAAATGATTGCCTGCTTATTCTTTCAGCATATATTAGATTGGCACTTTTATCTGTGCTGGGTGTGGTGAGGGATTCTGATGTCAGTTCACATAGATCTTGTCACCAGCCCAGTCTGACCAGTCTTCGTTTAGAGGGATACCACGGAGGTTAGAATGATTCTATACTTAGAAATTAACATTGGCTTTGTAGTGGTCTCAGGGTCCAAGTTTTGACCTGCAGGGTCACTCCAGGCTGGAATTCAATTCATAGTAGCCTCTCTCATTTAGAGCTACCTCAATCTGACCTTGTAGTCTCAGGGAGGTTAAATTACATATTTCTCTGGAAGAGAGGTAGAGCTAGAAGCAGATGAAGAGAGGAGAATAGACAGAGCCATTTATATTCAGAATGAGACAGAAGATGAAGATGACAGTGTGCTGAGTTCAATGTCAAATAGTATGCTATGTATGTTAACTTGTGTAAAAATGAAATTTGTCTTCTATTCCTTTCTCTTTTATTCCTAACTCATTATTTATTCTTATAATTTTATCTGTAAAGTGACTTTTGCCTTACCCTGAGTATTGATTTATTTTGCTTAGTGTCAGGACCCATGGCAATATGGGATTCAGAAAATCCTCTTGGCTCCTTCATTATTGTGCATCTACAACAGTTATTCATCATCAGTTATTGTAGTAGCTTACCTCTTCAGATTGGTTGATACGATGCATCAGACTGTGTTGCGCCCCTGGCCCCTTGCTGTGTATTAGTTCAAGTTCCCATGTCATAATAGACTTCAAAGCAAGATTTAGATATTAGGTTCTCCTGGATTTTTTTTTTAAGTACAGTTGCAAATGAAATTCATGTGTTCCCTAGGTAAAGTTTTCTTCCCCATTCTTAAAGTCCTGTCAAGTAACTATATATTGCAATTTGAGTTTTTAGAATATTCTTTGTGTTTTGAAATAGGCAGCTGTCCATGTATGTAGAGTAAGCATAATTCTGCTGAAGGTAAGGGGTTGGACAGGTCTTGTTGGTAACTTAAAATTGTCATTATTTATTTTCATTTAAAAATTTTTAAAATTAAGATATACTTTATATGTGGTAAAGTTCACCCTTTTTATTATGAGTTTCATGAGTTTGTAACTTCTACTATACAAGATGTATAACTTTACCATTACTCTCACAATTTCTTTGTGCTCCTCTGTAGCCAACCCCATCTCCTACCCAAACCCATGGCAGCCATTCAAAAATTTTCTACCCTTGTCATCACAATGCCTTGTAGATCGAATTTGAATCTGTCTGCTTTCCTTTGCTGTGTTGCATTGAGACTCATCTGTGTTGTTAACAATAGATAGTTGGTCTTTGCTGTTGAGTGATATTCTACCATATGGGTGTACACAGTTTGTTTATCTATTCATGGTTGAAGATATTTGATTTATTTCCAGATTTTGGAAATAATAAATTGAGCTATTACAAACATTTCCATATGTTTTTGTGTGAACATTTTTTAAAAATTTCATTTTGTTAGACCCCTAGGAGTGAGATAACTCAATCATGTGGTAATGAATGTTTAAGTTTTTAAGAAATTGCCAAACAATATTCCAAAGTAGCTTTACCATTGCATTCTAAACAGCAATGTACGAATTCTATTGGCTTTGCATTCTGTCTTAGTCAGCATGTGCTGCTATAACAAGGTACCAAAACACGTGGGCCTTAAACACAGACTTTCATTTCTCCCAGTTTTGGAGGTTGAGAATCTTGAGATCAGGATGCCAGCAGACTTCTTGGTGAAGTTCTTCTTTCGTGGTTTGCAGATAGATGTCTTCTTACTCCATTCTTATATGGTAGAGAGCAGAGAGAGTGAGTTCAGATTCTTGTGTGTCCTCTTATAAAATACTAATCTCATGGATTAGGGTTCTACCCTCACGACCTAATTACCTCCCACAGGCCCTACCTCCTAATACCATTGTTTAGGATTTCAACAAATGAATTAGGAGGAGATACAAATATTCAGTCCGTAACACATCCTTGCCTGCATTCAATATTGACCATTTTGTAAAAGCCGTTTTAATAGTCATATGTTTTTTAATCGTTTAGTAATGATGCTGGCAATAATAGTAGTAGCAGAAATAGTAGTATTGGTAGCTCCTACTTATATACTGTAGGATTTATTCTGAGCCAGAGTCTATTCTAAGGTTTTAATTTATTAACTCACATGTAATACTCAGAACAACTCATGAGATAGGTACTTATGTTATTGTCTGGATTTTATAGAGTTGGAGAAACAGACACTGCCCAAGGCCACCAAGATTATAAGTGGCAGAGCTAGAATTTATTTAAGTCCAAGTGGTTTGGCTATAATGTTAGTCCATGCTTTTGATATTATATTTATACTCCCTCTTACTAGACTATATGGTCTTTCATTGTTTAAAAAAAAAAACAAATGTAGAAAATGAAAGTATAAAGAAAAAATTTAGAGTGAATCAAAATCAGGCTGCTTAGAGATAAATACCAGTAACATTTTATTATATTCCTTTTAGGTGTTTTTCTTGAATGTTCATTATATTAAGTATACATACGTATATAAATGAATATGTTTATAAAGTTGAAAACAAACACTTTATCTAATTTTTTTCACTTAATTTTTTGTAGTCATTTTCCCATATTAAATATGCTTTGCAAGTATTTTTAAAAATAGTTTTATGTGCTATAATGTATTTCTCTTTTCTTCTTCTTCTCCTTTATTTGTTTTTGGTACCAAGGATTGAACCCAGGTGTGCTTAACCACTGAGAAACATTCCCATATCTTTTTATTTTTTATTTTGAGACAGGGTCTTGCTGTATTGCTTAGGGTCTTACTAAGTTGCTGAGGCTAGTCTTGAACTTGCAATTCTCCTGCCTCAGCCTCCTATGCTGCTGGAATAACAGACATGCACCACTGTGCCTAGCTATATATTTTTCTTGTTAGAAATTTTATTTGATTCTTCATATACAGCTTCTATTGAATGCCTCAAGGTAGGTTGTTAGTCTGTGCTAAAGTATATATGATAGAATTTCTACTCTCAAGAAATTTATGATCCGACTTGGAGACAGACAAAAATCTTCAGTACTCAAATTGCTGATTCTGTGATACATAGGCAAGGATGTGCCCATAACTAGAGGAACTAAGGAAGGTAGTATAGGACAGTAAATCAATGTGGGAAAAGAAATAGGAAGGAGTATGGTGTATAGGCTGAGGACACTGGGAAATCCTAATGGATATTTTTGGAAGGTCTGAGATGAGAGTGGTGATGACATCATCGGGGACTTTGAACTTCAAACATTGGCTCAGAAGGCTTGATGGATTTCTTGGTAGAGAACTTTTGGGTTTGAACAGGGACGTAACCCAACCAAAGCAAAATTTTAAGACTGTGAAGCTGCAGTTGGGTTTCAAAATGAATGGAAGGACAGAGATGAATGAACATGACAAAAAGAGTAATACAGTTGTAGCCTGTGAGTTTGAAAGAATTGTATTGTTCAGATTGAAATAGGATTCAGTCCATTACTGAATTGAGGTGCTCTGAAGACATCCAAGTAGAAATACCCTTTTGGCCTTTATGTGAATCAAGGCAAGACACTGTTCTGTCTAGACTTTGATTTTCTCATATTTGAGACAGAGGTGAGAGTTGAAGCATTGAGTATAGAGAAAATAAAAAGAGAAAAGTAGGAAACACTATTTGGTGGTAGGAAGAAGATATAGAAATTCAAGTTAAAGCCATTGGAGGATGTGGTAGGGCTAATGAGTGTGCCCCCAAATATGCCCTTGTCCTAATGCACAGAAGCTCTGGGTGTTTTACCTTACATGGCAAAGAATGTTGCAGGTGTGATTAAAATAAGGATGTTGAGATGAGGAGATTGTCCTGGATTACCTAGGTGAGTCCAATTAATCACAACAGTCTATATAGGAGGAAGGCAAGAGAGCAGAATCAGAAGTAGTGAAAGTAGGCAAAAGATTGGAGTGGTTTGAGGAAGGGGCAGTGAGCCAAGGAATGCAGATGGCCTCTTGAAGCTGAAACAGGCAAGTGGAACACAGATTCTCTCTTCAGAGCCTCCAGAAGGAGCCAGCAATCTGACTTTAGCCAGCGAAACTGCTTCTAGAATTCTGACTTCCAGACAGCAAAATAATAAGTTTTGTTGTTTTAACCCACCAAGATTGTGGTGACATGTTATAGCAGTGATAGGAAATTAACAGAGAAGAGAACCCAGAAAGTACAGTGATATTCAGTGAAAGACCCTCTCAGAGTGCCTTCCGTCTGAAGAGACCCGTACCCAAAGGACCAGCGAGACCACTAAGTTCGGATGCAAACAGCAAGAGGTTTATTCGAGTGCACAGGTACCCGGGGCGACAAGCTCTATGAGACTCGCGCGCCTCTGGCTTATCCTGGGGGGTTTATATAGAGCTTACAAGCAGAAGCGTGGATACAGAAGCGAGATGCATGGTTACAGGATCCCTATTGGAGGATTTAAATGAAGTGGGGGTTATAGTTCCTTCTGTTCTCGGAAATCAGATAAGGTTGTTGACTTGACCAGTTTCTGTTCCCTTCCTGTATTGCACATCCTGTTTTTGTAACGACCTTGAGCAAGCCCAACCGCTGAACTTGCAGACTCTGTTGCCCCACTGACCTCCTTTGACAAACTATTT
>NW_026000016.1:45930001-45960460 GCF_001458135.2 Marmota marmota marmota
GGGATACCACGGAGGTTAGAATGATTCTATACTTAGAAATTAACATTGGCTTTGTAGTGGTCTCAGGGTCCAAGTTTTGACCTGCAGGGTCACTCCAGGCTGGAATTCAATTCATAGTAGCCTCTCTCATTTAGAGCTACCTCAATCTGACCTTGTAGTCTCAGGGAGGTTAAATTACATATTTCTCTGGAAGAGAGGTAGAGCTAGAAGCAGATGAAGAGAGGAGAATAGACAGAGCCATTTATATTCAGAATGAGACAGAAGATGAAGATGACAGTGTGCTGAGTTCAATGTCAAATAGTATGCTATGTATGTTAACTTGTGTAAAAATGAAATTTGTCTTCTATTCCTTTCTCTTTTATTCCTAACTCATTATTTATTCTTATAATTTTATCTGTAAAGTGACTTTTGCCTTACCCTGAGTATTGATTTATTTTGCTTAGTGTCAGGACCCATGGCAATATGGGATTCAGAAAATCCTCTTGGCTCCTTCATTATTGTGCATCTACAACAGTTATTCATCATCAGTTATTGTAGTAGCTTACCTCTTCAGATTGGTTGATACGATGCATCAGACTGTGTTGCGCCCCTGGCCCCTTGCTGTGTATTAGTTCAAGTTCCCATGTCATAATAGACTTCAAAGCAAGATTTAGATATTAGGTTCTCCTGGATTTTTTTTTTAAGTACAGTTGCAAATGAAATTCATGTGTTCCCTAGGTAAAGTTTTCTTCCCCATTCTTAAAGTCCTGTCAAGTAACTATATATTGCAATTTGAGTTTTTAGAATATTCTTTGTGTTTTGAAATAGGCAGCTGTCCATGTATGTAGAGTAAGCATAATTCTGCTGAAGGTAAGGGGTTGGACAGGTCTTGTTGGTAACTTAAAATTGTCATTATTTATTTTCATTTAAAAATTTTTAAAATTAAGATATACTTTATATGTGGTAAAGTTCACCCTTTTTATTATGAGTTTCATGAGTTTGTAACTTCTACTATACAAGATGTATAACTTTACCATTACTCTCACAATTTCTTTGTGCTCCTCTGTAGCCAACCCCATCTCCTACCCAAACCCATGGCAGCCATTCAAAAATTTTCTACCCTTGTCATCACAATGCCTTGTAGATCGAATTTGAATCTGTCTGCTTTCCTTTGCTGTGTTGCATTGAGACTCATCTGTGTTGTTAACAATAGATAGTTGGTCTTTGCTGTTGAGTGATATTCTACCATATGGGTGTACACAGTTTGTTTATCTATTCATGGTTGAAGATATTTGATTTATTTCCAGATTTTGGAAATAATAAATTGAGCTATTACAAACATTTCCATATGTTTTTGTGTGAACATTTTTTAAAAATTTCATTTTGTTAGACCCCTAGGAGTGAGATAACTCAATCATGTGGTAATGAATGTTTAAGTTTTTAAGAAATTGCCAAACAATATTCCAAAGTAGCTTTACCATTGCATTCTAAACAGCAATGTACGAATTCTATTGGCTTTGCATTCTGTCTTAGTCAGCATGTGCTGCTATAACAAGGTACCAAAACACGTGGGCCTTAAACACAGACTTTCATTTCTCCCAGTTTTGGAGGTTGAGAATCTTGAGATCAGGATGCCAGCAGACTTCTTGGTGAAGTTCTTCTTTCGTGGTTTGCAGATAGATGTCTTCTTACTCCATTCTTATATGGTAGAGAGCAGAGAGAGTGAGTTCAGATTCTTGTGTGTCCTCTTATAAAATACTAATCTCATGGATTAGGGTTCTACCCTCACGACCTAATTACCTCCCACAGGCCCTACCTCCTAATACCATTGTTTAGGATTTCAACAAATGAATTAGGAGGAGATACAAATATTCAGTCCGTAACACATCCTTGCCTGCATTCAATATTGACCATTTTGTAAAAGCCGTTTTAATAGTCATATGTTTTTTAATCGTTTAGTAATGATGCTGGCAATAATAGTAGTAGCAGAAATAGTAGTATTGGTAGCTCCTACTTATATACTGTAGGATTTATTCTGAGCCAGAGTCTATTCTAAGGTTTTAATTTATTAACTCACATGTAATACTCAGAACAACTCATGAGATAGGTACTTATGTTATTGTCTGGATTTTATAGAGTTGGAGAAACAGACACTGCCCAAGGCCACCAAGATTATAAGTGGCAGAGCTAGAATTTATTTAAGTCCAAGTGGTTTGGCTATAATGTTAGTCCATGCTTTTGATATTATATTTATACTCCCTCTTACTAGACTATATGGTCTTTCATTGTTTAAAAAAAAAAACAAATGTAGAAAATGAAAGTATAAAGAAAAAATTTAGAGTGAATCAAAATCAGGCTGCTTAGAGATAAATACCAGTAACATTTTATTATATTCCTTTTAGGTGTTTTTCTTGAATGTTCATTATATTAAGTATACATACGTATATAAATGAATATGTTTATAAAGTTGAAAACAAACACTTTATCTAATTTTTTTCACTTAATTTTTTGTAGTCATTTTCCCATATTAAATATGCTTTGCAAGTATTTTTAAAAATAGTTTTATGTGCTATAATGTATTTCTCTTTTCTTCTTCTTCTCCTTTATTTGTTTTTGGTACCAAGGATTGAACCCAGGTGTGCTTAACCACTGAGAAACATTCCCATATCTTTTTATTTTTTATTTTGAGACAGGGTCTTGCTGTATTGCTTAGGGTCTTACTAAGTTGCTGAGGCTAGTCTTGAACTTGCAATTCTCCTGCCTCAGCCTCCTATGCTGCTGGAATAACAGACATGCACCACTGTGCCTAGCTATATATTTTTCTTGTTAGAAATTTTATTTGATTCTTCATATACAGCTTCTATTGAATGCCTCAAGGTAGGTTGTTAGTCTGTGCTAAAGTATATATGATAGAATTTCTACTCTCAAGAAATTTATGATCCGACTTGGAGACAGACAAAAATCTTCAGTACTCAAATTGCTGATTCTGTGATACATAGGCAAGGATGTGCCCATAACTAGAGGAACTAAGGAAGGTAGTATAGGACAGTAAATCAATGTGGGAAAAGAAATAGGAAGGAGTATGGTGTATAGGCTGAGGACACTGGGAAATCCTAATGGATATTTTTGGAAGGTCTGAGATGAGAGTGGTGATGACATCATCGGGGACTTTGAACTTCAAACATTGGCTCAGAAGGCTTGATGGATTTCTTGGTAGAGAACTTTTGGGTTTGAACAGGGACGTAACCCAACCAAAGCAAAATTTTAAGACTGTGAAGCTGCAGTTGGGTTTCAAAATGAATGGAAGGACAGAGATGAATGAACATGACAAAAAGAGTAATACAGTTGTAGCCTGTGAGTTTGAAAGAATTGTATTGTTCAGATTGAAATAGGATTCAGTCCATTACTGAATTGAGGTGCTCTGAAGACATCCAAGTAGAAATACCCTTTTGGCCTTTATGTGAATCAAGGCAAGACACTGTTCTGTCTAGACTTTGATTTTCTCATATTTGAGACAGAGGTGAGAGTTGAAGCATTGAGTATAGAGAAAATAAAAAGAGAAAAGTAGGAAACACTATTTGGTGGTAGGAAGAAGATATAGAAATTCAAGTTAAAGCCATTGGAGGATGTGGTAGGGCTAATGAGTGTGCCCCCAAATGAAAGACCCTCTCAGAGTGCCTTCCGTCTGAAGAGACCCGTACCCAAAGGACCAGCGAGACCACTAAGTTCGGATGCAAACAGCAAGAGGTTTATTCGAGTGCACAGGTACCCGGGGCGACAAGCTCTATGAGACTCGCGCGCCTCTGGCTTATCCTGGGGGGTTTATATAGAGCTTACAAGCAGAAGCGTGGATACAGAAGCGAGATGCATGGTTACAGGATCCCTATTGGAGGATTTAAATGAAGTGGGGGTTATAGTTCCTTCTGTTCTCGGAAATCAGATAAGGTTGTTGACTTGACCAGTTTCTGTTCCCTTCCTGTATTGCACATCCTGTTTTTGTAACGACCTTGAGCAAGCCCAACCGCTGAACTTGCAGACTCTGTTGCCCCACTGACCTCCTTTGACAAACTATTTCTCAAGCCTTGTTTTATCTGGCACTACTAAGCTAAAGCTATAAGCAGCTGGGTTGGGGGGACAGCTGGGTTGGGGAGGGTCTTTCATTCTTTCATTCAGGAATGTTAAAGTGAGTAGCATAAGGAAATTGAGGAGGAGGCCTGAAAAAAGACTGTTGGATTTGGTAATTTATAATCTTTGAACAAGCAATTTCAGAAGAGAGATGTTATTTGGAGGCTATATAAAGGTGTATTTTTTTTGTCTTATTAAGGATAACAAAATTAGTCTTTCTGTTGATTTCCGTAAGAAAAATAAAAGATCTTTTCTCAATATGATTGTAATTTAAACTTAAATTAAACTTTAAATTTTAATATATGACAGGGCTCCTTGAAAGCTGATTTCTAGCTAGTTACAGTGGTTTCATTATGAGTTAAGAATGTTCTAGGTTATTAACTTTATGAGTTAAGAATGTTTTAGATATTAACTAGGGACAGAAGGGTTATATCCCAGTTATTGACAAGCTGATTAGCTAGGTGAGTTAGGTTAGATTATTATTTTTCCCAGTCTGGTTTGCTCTGTTTTCCATTCATTTGTATTTTCACTGGAAGGCAGCCTTGGGAGAGCAGTGTTAGGGAGGTTAGTGCCAATAAACAGTTTCTTCTGCCATTTATTCTCTCATATTTATTTATTGAATGTTTTCTCTATGCTTGATGCTGGGCTTTTTGTTACTTTTTACTGAACAGTAGATATATTTCAGAAACTAAACTAAATTTTGAGAATGGTCTGCAGAATAGCTGGTTCCCATTATTACTTGCAATATGAAATTGGCTACATGGTGATTTTTCTATTCCATCCTTCTGATTCTTGGATGTTGGTGTAGTATTATATTTATCAGTATTTGTGTATTCATCAGTATTCATCCATAAGGATGAAAATTATCATATTTATACCTTCTCTACATGGTAAAAGATGGATCTTGGGGTCTTAAATAGATCTTTAGTGGTTTAACTAAAGTAATAATAAATCCAGATTAAAGATCTTGATCCGAATTTTATATTGGACTAGGAATTGAAACCTCATTAGGAGTGATAATTCATGGTTTGCTCAGTTTGTTTTGTTGTTATTGTTGTCTGTAAATGTGTTGAGTTTTCTCCCTCTGCTTTCGAAGTCTAATTAAAAAAATAGTTTCTTAGATCTTTGACTGTAATGGGTTTGAGTAAATTTAGGGGCCTGAAGTTTTATCAGGCATGCAGATTTTTTTTTTTTTCCCCCGTGAGGCACTTGACTTGGAAAACTGGAGCTTTAGTTCTCAATATTGAAAATTAATATGTATATGATTTCTAATGAAATATGGTATTTAACTCTAGTTTTGAATAGGTTTATGAAAAAGTTTATAAATGGTTTTGTATCTAGTATATTTAAATGTTATAACATGATAAGAATCTGTTGGACTCAATCTAATACAAATTTGGGAAAGTATTTTACAATGCCATACTCTGAATATCCATGATATATCTGGCTTTTTTTTTTCTTTTTAATTTTTTTAGTTGTAGATGGACACAATATCTTTATTTTATTTATTTTTTTATGGTGCTGAGGATCAAACCAAGTGCCTCACACATGCTAGGCAAGCACTCTATCAGTGAGCCACAGCCTTGATATGTCTGCTTTTATGTATAAATTTTGGATCTAATGATCCACTTTATTTATTTTTTTTTGTAATGTTTTTATTGCCTAGTGCACTGGGGCATGCTTATAATCTCAGCAACTTGGGAGACTGAGGTGGAGGATTTTAAGTTTTAGGCTAGCCTTGGCAATTTAATGATACCCTTTATAATTATAATTTATAATTAGCATCTGGATGGCCATCTTAAGTGATAGCCGCCATTTTAAGGAAAAGGTTTCCCTATCTCTTTCAAGGGGTTTCTGAGAAAGGCTCACTACTCCCTCATACCAACCCAATCCTTAATTGCCAGCATTAGGACCCACCCAGGACTCAACCTGGCTCTGATTCCTGAGCCTCCCTCATAAAAGTCCCAGAACTCAGGCCTGTGTTGCCTCTCTCTCCTATAGAGAGATGGCTTTTATTTGTCAGCTCTGACAAATAAACTCTCGTGTGTATCTCTGCCTGGTCTCCATCTTTCATTTCTCGCTTACCCGTCTCTTGTTCCTTGCTTTCCTTTCATTTTGTTGCCGAAATCTGGGATCAGGTTCCCTAGTGTGCCCGCTCCCCTCTTTGAGGGTTACTGAGCATCCACGGGCCCCAATCTAGATTCCATTTTGGGACCAGGCCCTCCATTCTGCTGAATGTCCTTTCTGCACCCACCACTGGACATTTCAGGTAAGACCCCTGTCTCTGGTTCACCTAAACGACTTACGGGTCCTGGGAAGTTGATCGTCCAGCACTGGGTTATCATGTGGTTGGGGGCACCTCCATCCATAGCTTTCACAGCTACGGCTGATCCCTACTGTGGACTGAGTCTGTAGGTGGTCTTTTATTTGGGTCCTGGGTTTTGAGAAAAAATCACCGAGGATGATTGTGAGTTGTTCCTGGTGAGACTACCTCTCAGCCTTGGGTTACTGGCTTCTACCCCTACTGCGTAGTCCCGGCCGGGTGCCCAAGTGCCTAAGTGCCTCTTCAGTCTCCTGCCTCAATGCTTACCCAGCAGTGGTGACAACCCCTGAGCGTAATTGTCCTTTTGACTTGGTGATACTAGAGACTGGAGGATGCCCCACCTCTAAAATCACCTCCTACTTCTCACCTTGTGCGGTTCCTCATCCATTCCCTCTCAAAGTCTCCTAAGCTGCTTCCTGGCTAATCTAGAGTCTCTCTCTCTCATTCCAGACCTAAACTGCGAAAAACTTTTCCACTTGTGCAATCATATCTGGCTCAATATCATTTGGAAAATGACTCTACATGGCCACTTAATGGCACTTTAGATCCCAGTCTTATCAGGGATCTTTTCAACTGTTGTGAGAATTCAGGAAAATGGAGAGAGAAATCATACATTTAGGCCTTCTCCTTTCTACATTCTAAGCCCTCTCTCTGCAACTCTTGCTCTCCTGTACAAGTCCTTTTAGCTCTCACCTCCCCTACGCCTGATCCCAAAGGGACAGAAGATCCTACCAGGACTCCTTCTCCTTCTCCTTTGACCAAGCGGATGAGCCCCCACCATACCACAATTCTCTTTCTAATGAAGCCTCCATAGCAACTGTCCCCTCGGCCCCTCCGTCCTTTTCTCCTCCTGCCACACGCTCATGGACTGCCACTGCCCAATCCGCATCTCTGTGTCCTCTACCTGAGGTGACTGGGGTAGATGGTGTAATCCGGGTTCATGTGTCTTTCTCTTTGTCAGATCTTTCACAGAAAAGCAGCTTGGGACTTCAAGTCCTACCACATATATCAAAGAGTTTCAATATCTGACTCCATCATATAATTTGACCTTCTATGATGTCCTTATGATCTGGTCCATATGACCAGAGGAGCGTAGGCGAGTTTGGGAGCAAGCTAGAAATTATGCTAATGAGGTACATCAGACCTCCCCTACCCATCCGACTGACACTGAAGCAAGTCCCTGATTGATACCCCAGTTGGGATTATAATTTGCATAGAGGAGTAACTCATAGAAACCAATTCATTACTTGCCTTGTGGCAGGACTTAGAAAGGCAGCCCATAAGGCTATCAATTATGAAAGACTCCAGGAACTCTTCCAAGCTAAGAATGAAAACCCTTCAACATTGTTAGACAACCTAACCAAGGCTTTATTACAATATACTAATCTGGATCCTGAGATTCCAGGTGGGAGACCACTACTAATGACCTACTTTTTCTCCCTGAGTTTCCCCAATATTAAGGCCAAACTAAGGTACCTCGAGAGGGGGCCCCTAACTCCCCAAGCTGAGGTTCTAGAAGTGGCCTTTAAGATGTGTAACGAGAGAGATGAGAAGGCCCAGAAGCAGGAATATCAGATGCTCGCTCAAGCTGTCCATCTAGCCTTAGCATCTGACCCTGGTTCCACTGGACCGTGGAAGGGTCCCTCAGGATCAACCAGACTCTGTTTTAAATGTGGTCAGACAGGTCACTGGGCCTGTACTTGTCCTAAGCTTCGCAAGCCTCTGGACCCTTATCCTAAATGCCATCAGAAGAGACACTGGGCCGTTGACTGTCCCTGAGCCTATAGTGGCTCCCAGCCTTCTGGTCCTTCTGGTTTCCCTTTCCAACTCTTAGGACTGGCTTCAGAGGACTGACAAGGCCCAGGTCCCCATCACCCGACCACTACCATAACTACTATCATGGGAACCCAGGGTAACTGTGTATTTCAGGTAGGACTGTCTCCTTCCTCCTAGACACCAGGGCTACATATTCAGTCTTCAACGAGTTCTGGGGGCCTACTACTCGTTCTATCACCTTTATTGTCCAGGTAGAGGGTAAACCTTACCAATCCTCACAGACACCTAGACTTGTTTGTGCTTTTGGCTCTCTAATTTTTACTCATCCTTTTTGGTCATTCCACAGTGCCCTGTTCCCCTTATGGGAAGGGACATCCTCATAAAATTGGGGGCTATGCTTTCCTTCTCTCTTCATATATCCTTCTATCCAGACTCGCCTGCCTCTCCCCTGATCCTCACCCTTGTCTTGGGACCATCCCCTATTCCCTCTGCCAGTGCCTTACCATGGCACCCTTCCAAGGTGGACCCTACTGTCTGGAATGTTTCAAGTCCTTCTATCACCTCACACCACAAGCCCATTCATATCTGTCTCAAAGACCCCCTCCATTTTCTGGCCCAATCACAATGCCTACTCTCCCGGCAAAAACTCCTAGGCTTACAGCCAATCATTCAAGACCTCTTGTGAAAGGGATTCCTTAGACCTACTCATTCCCCTTATAACACCCTCATCTTGGCAGTAAGAAAACTTAATGGTTCCTACTGCTTGGTCCAAGACCTTCATTCCATCAACTCTGTGGTCATCCCAATCCATCCCCTGGTAACCAATCCTTGTACCCTTCTCTCCACCATTCCTTCCGGGACCTCTTACTTCTCATACTAGACTTGAAAGATGCCTTCTTCTCTGTTCCCCTCCATTCTGATTCTCAAGACATTTTCACCTTTACATGGCAGACCCAGAGTCTTATAACTCCACTCAGCTAACGTGGACAGTTCTCCCCCAAGGGTTCCAAGACAGCCCTCATATCTTCAGAAAGGCCTTAGCTAAGGACCTAGCATCTCATTCAGTCTTTGGTGCCACAGTATCTTGATGACCTCCTTTGTAGCCCCTCCTTTGAGGTCAGTCATCAGGACATCTGTAAACTTCTTAACTTCCTTTCTACCCATGGCTATAGGGTTTCTCCATCCAAGGTACAGCTTTCCTTGGCAATGATAACATACCTAGGCCTCCTCCTGACCCCTACACACAAAGCCATTATGGTTGCTAGAAAGGTCCTTATCACTAATATACCAATGCCCTCTACTAAGAAAGAAATTCTCTCCTTTCTAGGTATGGCAGGATTCTTCAGAGCTTGGATTCCTAACTACTCTATGTTGGCTAAACCTCTATGTGATGCAGCCCAGGGCTCACTCTCTGAACCCCTATTGCACTCTGTTACAAAGTCCTTCACGAGGCTCCAGCAGGCCCTCCTCCAGGCCTCTGGTCTCTCTCTCTCCCCCACACCCATTTCACCTTTACATGGCTAAAAAGCAGGGGTCCTTGGACACATGCTAGGGCCAAGCTTTGCCCCTATAGCTTATCTGTCAAAGGGTCTTGACCCTATTGTTCAGGGATGGGCCCCCTGCTTATGAACATTGGCCACAGCCTCTCTACTCACTAATGAATCAAAGAAACTCACCTTTGGGGCTCCACTCACCATCCTGGCTCCCCATCACCTAAAGGAACTGCTCACCTGCAAGGGCTTACATTCCTTACCCGCCTGCCACCTTTTATCTCTACAGGTTTCCCTGGTGAAAGATCCCAATCTTACTTTCCACACATGCTCACCTTTAAACCCTGTTATTCTCCTCCCTGTTCCTCAGGACTCTTCCATCTCTTCTTCTCTTACCCATTTATGCATTGAAACTCTGGAGGAGCTTCTTCAACATCCCTCCCACATACAGGAAGGCCCCTTGTTCCAGGCAACATACACATGGTTCACAGATGGCTCCTTCTTCCTTCTGGAGGGAGTTTGTTGGGCAGGGTATACTATAGTCTCTCTAACCTCAGTTGTGGAAGCAGCGTCCCTCTCCAATAATACATAGAATCAGCAGGTTGAGCTTATTGCCCTCATTAGAGCCTTCACTTTGGCTCCCTCAGTGTCTACACTGATGGTAAATACGTTTTCCACATTCTTCTCCCCCACTCTGCTATTTGGAAGGAGTGCAGATTCCTTACCACCAAGGGAACTCAGTTACTAGTGCCCCCTTTATCTCCGATCTCCTTCAGGCCTCAAAACTTCCCACTACCATTGGAATCTCACATTGTAAATCCCATCAGACAGATACCTCCTTTGTGACACTTGGCAACCACAAGGCAGACTCTGAGGTGATGGCTGCTGCCCTCTGACAGCCTACTCCACCTGCGGTCCTCTGCCTTGCTAGTCCCTCGACGGATTCTTCCCCACCTGACACTCAACAGATGCTTACCTTCCTTCACAACTTCTTTCACCCTAACACCACATCTTTAAAACAGTTTCTCACTTCCCACCTTAAACTCTCTCCAGAGGACCTACAATTTCTCTCTACCCTCTCTGCCTCCTGTGAAGTCTGCCAAAAAAACCAACCCTACCTCCAGTCTTCACCCACCTGCCTTCCCTTTACACCAGGCTAGGGAACATCTCCCTTGCTCTGATTGGCAGCTGGATTTCATTCATATCCCCTGGTCAAGTGGTACAAATTTCTCTTAGTACTTGTCAACACCTTCTTGGGATGGCTCAAGGCTTTCCCTACCACCAGTAAATGTGCCTCGACGGTGGCCAACATCCTTGTTGAACACATTCTTCCCTGATTGGGGCTCCTCTCCTCGCTCCAGTCTGATAATGATCCTGAATTCACTTCCCATGTTTCACGGTCTGTAGCTAAGGCACTCAACATCGCCTGGCATTTTCATATCCCCTACCATCCCCAGTCTTCTGGCAAGGTGGAACGTACCAACTAGATCTTGAAGAACAGTTTCACTAAACTGTCCCTTGAATTACATTTAGATTGGACTAAACTCCTTCCCTTCGCTCTTCTTTGGTTACAAGCCCTCCCAAAGAAGCCACTCAACATCTCCCCTTTTTGAGCTTCTATATGGATGGCCTATCTCCCTGCTTAGCTCACATCTCTGATTCTCCACTACCCTTGTTCCTCATCTTTTCTGGCCTCTTCTTGAATAAATTAGAAACCTTCTTTGGCAATACAGTAATGCTATTCTGGCAAAGCCTAGTTCTGCCTCTTTCCCTTTTCCCACTCTGTCTCCTGACAAGCTGGTACTTTTTAACCCCACAGAAGGCCCCCCTCTTCCTCTCAAGTCTCTGAGAAGGGCTCACCACTCCCTCATACTAACCCAATCCTTAACTGCCAGCATTAGGACCTGTCCAGGACCTGCCCAGTTCTGATTCCTGAGCCTCCCCCATAAAGGTCCCAGAACCCAAGCCTGTTTTGCCTCTCTCTTTTATAGACAGATGGCCTTTATTTGTCAGCTCTGACAAATAAACTCTCGAGGGTATCTCTGACTGGTCTCCATTTTCATTTCTTGCTTTCCCATCTCTTATTCCTTACTTTCCCTTCACTCTGTCTCTAAATAAAAAATAAAAAGGGGCTGAGACATAGAGTGCCCCTGGGTTCAATCACCATTACTGGTGGGGTGGAGGAAGCATCAAGGAGGGAAAGAAGGAAGAGCTGACAATAATTAGTATCCCTGAGTAAGTGAGGATGGTGGAAGGTAGCTAGAGCCCTGATCTTTTCTGGCATCCTCCTCCTGAACTACCTCTGTTATTATTTTATTATTATTATTTGTACCAAAGTTAAAACAACAACAACAACAACAACCCCCAAACCCCTTTTTATTATGGAACACTTTAAAGCAGAAAACACAGGAATGGAATGGTCTAATTCTCAAAAGTTACTAACTCTTTGTGTTGAGCTTCAAATCTTATTTCATTTATAGGTCCTCCTACCTCATCCCCAGTATATTAGATTATTTTATAGCCAATCACAGACATAATTGTATTTATTAATATTTCAATATGAATTTCTAAAAAATTTAAACTTCTAATCTATGAGTTCTTCCTTTTTTTTTTTCCTCTGTATCTTATTTATTGAAAAACTAGGTTGCTTGTACTCTGGTTCTCATAATCTGGGTTTTGTAAACTGCTTGCTTGTGATGTTATCATGTTCCTTTGCCCCTGTGTGTTTTGTAAACTGGCAATTATATCTGGAGATTTGATCTGATTCAGGTTTAAATGTTTTGGCAAGACCCTATCACAGGTGATGGTATATACTTCTATCAGGAGGCACATGATGTGTAGTTGTCTCTTTCCTTGTGATTTAGTACCATTGATGACCTAATAGAATTTTGAAACTTCAAGTCAATCTTGATTTGATCTGAATTATAGTAAATAACTGTTTCTTCTTCTGTTTATCACAGCTCTTTGTGTTGAGCTTCAAATTGGGATACCAACGATCAGATAAAACAAATATAAATTGTGAAAATTTTGAGAAAATGGTTAATATTGTGTTAGACAGCTTTTTATTGCTGTGACCAAAATACCTGACAAGAACAACTTAGAGAAGGGAAAGTTTATTTGGTCACATGGTTTCAGAGTTTCAGATAGTGGTTGACTAACTCCCGGCTCTAGGCCCCAAGGTGGAGCAGAACATCATAGTGGAAGGGCAGGTGGAGGAAAGCTGCCCAGCTTATGGCAGCTGGGAAGCAGAGTGAATAAGAGGAGCCAGAGACCAGATAAAGTCCAGGGGATCTACTGACTGGATCTACTTCCTCCAGCCATGTCCCACCTGCCTGTAGTTACCACCCAGTAGTCCATTCAAATAATTTATCACTTGCACTAATCTACTGATGAGGTTATAGCCCCATGGCCTAATCATTGCTTAAAAGCCCTACCTCTGAATTTAGCTGTATTAGGGATCTTGCTTTCAACAAAACAAACTCTTGGGGATCATTGAATGTCCAAACCATAGCATATAGGTATAGTGTGCTGACTGTTACAAAGCTTGTTATGATACCTTACATTTAGATTAGTGAGTGGCCTTTGTATGTAAATTTTGGTCAGAGATGACAATGGAATAAACTTTCTCTGCAATCTTTCATCTGTTTCATTCACTCTTTTTTTAAAAAAATATTTTTTAGTTATAGGTGGACACAGTATCTTTATTTTATTTTATGTGGTGCTAAGGATTGAACCCATGCCTCACGCATGCTAGGTGAGTGCTCTACCTCTGAGCCACAATGCCAGCCCCTGTCCCATTCATTCTTAACTGAAGTTTCTCTTATTTTGAAATATTGTTCCAGATTTCAGTTTGATAATATTGTTTCCTGACCCCCTAGGCAACCAACCCATTATGAAAGAAAATTTAAAAGGACAGGATCCAGAGAACACTAAGAAAGTTAACTTGCCTGTGTAAGGAGAAGAGAGAGACTGCTTTCCAGGCACCTGCCTTAAGGGAGAAGTCAGGAGAGAAGACTGTCCATTCTAATTTTATCAGTTTTAGGCTGTGAACCATGGGCACATGATAGACTTGACTTAGAAAATGGAATTGACTTTTGGAATATTCATATGGAGATTGAGTTGGCTGACTTTGTATTGTGCTCTTTGAGGCTGAGGAGAAATACGACTTTCTAATTTCATCAAGGTACATATGGTTTTATGAACTGTGTTTTATTTATATATAGGCATTTAATGAGAGGTAGGTTTACTTTTTTTCAGCTTCTTTCAATACTTTTTGTCAGATTTCTTTTTTTTTTAAGTTAGTTTTTTTATTTTTTTTAAGATGGTGACCCAGGTATGCAATGTCACTCTAAAGTGTCAAAACAGATTTTGTTTGGATTCTGTAAACACAGCTTTATGTTTTATAAGCATGACTCTTGTATTGATTTTCCTTCCCATGTTTAGATTGTTACCTCCTTGACAGAAAATAGCATGAAAAAATGAGGTCAAAATAATGACTCACCTCATTATAAATCACTATGGGTAATGGAAAGTGATTTTGAAGGATGACCAAGCTGCACTCCATCTGTTGAGAATCATTTCACCTGTTGGAGTGTTCCTGTTGCACTGAGACCCAAGTGAGATACTTGTCTATTCATGTCTCATCAATTGCCATGTTGAGCTAATAGCAGAATTTTACTGCTAGAACTCTTATAAAGTGCTTAATAGATATTTAAAACAGAACTAATTTTCTGGGAAGACTAGAGACTGTTTGCTTCATCTCTTTGCTATAGCTAGTTCATTACAGGGTCATCACAGCTGAAGAGGGGTTTTCTTTTCTTTTTCTTTCTTTTAGGTTTTTGTTTTTGAGATGAGGTCTTGCAGTGTTGCCCAGGCTGGTCTTGAACTCCTGGGCTCAAATGATCTTTCCACTTCAGCCTCCTAAGTAGCTGGGACTACAGGCACATCTCAATTGAATTTAAGACCAATTTGAATTTAAGACAAATTTCTAAGGGCTTTTATAAAACAGGGATATAACTTTGAAATATAATAAACTTTGTCTCTCTATTCATTAAATAAGTCACTGTGAGGTGGATATTATTATTATTATTTAGTATCAGAAGAGAAATTTCCTGTCCTGTTCCCAGAATGAACTTTTGTGGTTTGACTATTTAAAAATTTTAGTGATCTTTTATTCGTGTGCGTGTGTATTTGCTATATATTTATTGAGTATTTCCTAGGTGCCTGATCCTGTAGTAGATATTGGGGTGCAAATAAATCATAGCCCTACTTTCAGGGATCCCACAGTTATTGAGAAACTCATAGTTAAAAAAGATATAATCTGGTCTGTATTCCTCCTGTTGAATATTGATTCCATTTGCTATTAATCTATTCATAGTAAAAGTGAAAAAATAGTATTGATTATATTTGCCTTTATATATTTTAAGATAGTGAAGTCATAGTCATTAGATTTCTCTAATCCAAGGTAAATGTGTCCATCCTTGAATTTAAGACCAATTTACAAATCATTAATCATTTTGTTGTATCTCTGGATTTCTAAGATCTCCAGTTCCCTTTGGGTCCACTGGCTCATTGAGAAGAGACAATAATGTCTTTAGCTCTGGGAACCATCCCCAGGGTGAAAGTCTGTTACAGGACCACTTAAAAGTACATAACAGATTGTAGGATTATCCATATACATTTTTTTATTGGAAGATGATATCAAGTTTCCAGGACATTACAGCAAAAAGAACATTAGAGGATGCCTGCCATCTGATCCACTTCTGTCATTTTACGAATGAGAAATATGAGGCCTAGAAAGAAACTAAAGGAATACCTTAAGGATGGCACAGAAATAACATATAATTAAATGTTCTAAATAAAAAACAAATATCAGATTTTTGCTTGATGAATTTCTATGAATTTGTAGTTGTTTGCCAATCAGTTTGAGAAAAGCAAAATGTTCTTTAAATTCTTTTGAAGAACTTTTGAAGAAAAAATGATACCTTACAGTTGTATTTCTGTTTCAAAAACCTCAATATAACAGAGGCATCATGGATAACAACTCATATTCCACAAGAACTTGTCTAAGTGTTCTTGATTTATTCTATATCTACTGCTAAGCAACAAGATAACATGTAAAATTATTTAAAAGAAAAATCAATTATTATGAATATCACTCTAACATCAACTATTTTATTTGTCTTTGTGTTTTTTTCAGGTCATCTTGGTTTTTACAGATATTTTAACATAATTGAACTTATGGTGTTCATAATTATCATTAAGTTCTATTGTTTACCAAGTATTGCATTATGCATTTTACTTTCTAAAAATTATCTTTACATCAACAGTTCTACTAAATACATGGTATTATTCCATATAATGATGAGAAAGAAGAATCAGAGAAGGTAACGTGTGCTAATCTCAGAATCATATTCAGAGGTCACAGGGCTATTTGAAGTCAGGTCTCTGACCCAGAAACTTCTAGTCTTCTTTCTAGGTTACACTAATTTTCTGAAATTCTGGTTTACCTCTCCAGTTAGATTAAAGCCATTTTAGATACATAGTTTTTTAGAGGTAGATTTCTTTTAGCATTCAGTATTGCTCCTGTAGTGTTTTATATTATCAGAATTCTACATCTATTCAGTGTAGAATACTGGCTAAAACATTGCTTCTGTACTTTTTTTGTGTCATGGTGTACACAGAAAATGATTTTTATGATATTGTATAGCACTGTGGGTGAACTGAAGGAGATTCGGAAGTTTGGTGTGTGTTTGTGTGTGTGTATATATGTATATATATATGTGTGTGTATATATATATATATTTATTTATTTTTTGTAATGAGATATTGAAAGTTGAACTCAGGGGCACTCTACCACTGAGCTAAATCCCAAACCCTTTTTATTTTTAATTTGGAGACAAGGTCTTGCTAAGTTGTTGAAGCTGGATTTCAGTTTGGAACCATCCTGCCTCAGCTTCTGAATAGCTGGGATTACAGGTGTGTGCCATTGTGCAGGGCTTCAATGTCTTATTTTCAATACATTTTATCATGATTATATTAAGAAAATACAAAGAAGCTGGGTGCAGTGATGCATACCTGTAATCCCAGCTACTCAGGAGGCTGAGGTAGGAAGATTGCAACTTCAAGGCTGGTCTGGATAATATAGTGAGACTCTGTCTCAAATTTTAAAAATAAAAAAGGCTGGAGATGTAGCTCAGTGCATGAGATACTGGGTTCAATCCCTATTACTGCAAGGAAAAAATAAAATCAGATATTGAACAATAAAATCAAAATCTATAAACAATAGATAAATCGATGTAGCAATCAAGAGCTACAAATTTAGTTGTTTTATTTAGGAACACCTAATAATGGGAAAATTCGATTAAATTAAAAAACAATGTATTTTTTAAAATTTATCACATTTTTATTGCTATTCCTATGGATACAATTGTATTACGTTTGTGTCTGGAATAGCTGGCATTAGATTCTTCAAATGTTTATTCTCCACCTCATTTATTCTCCACAACAGCATACATTAATGGAGTATTTGATTATTTATGACTACATTCAAAGAGAGAGAGATTTATTATTTTTCTTAATAGCACTTAAAGAAGCAGGCAGAGCAGAGATTATATTTCCATTTTAAAGACCAAAATATTGGGCCATAGAAGATCTAAAGTGAATCAGTAGCAATGTGGGGCCTTCTAATCCCAAATTTCATTTTCTTTCCATCATGTCACATGGCATTTTTTCCCCCACGTTTTTTATGGGTGCATTTTAGTTGTATATACTGATGGGATTTGTTGTTACAAATTTGTGCACATAATACACAATATAACAGTGCAGTTTGGTCAATATCACTCCCCAGCATTTTCCTCTCCACCTCCTACTCTTTGGTTCTTTTCCCTCACTGATCTCCCTTTGATCTTCATGAGAGCTGCCCCCACCTTTATTTTCCTTTTCCCGCTCTAGCTCCCCATATGAGAGAAAATGTATGACTCTTGACCTTCTGAGTTTGACTTGTTTTGCTTAACATAATGTTCTCTAATTCCATCAATTTTCCTGCAAATGACATAATTTCATTTTTTTCTGTATGGCTGAATAAAACTCCATTGTGTATGTATACCACATTTTCTGTATCCATTCATCTGTTGATGAACACCTAGGGTGGTTCCATAGTTTGATGCTATAAAGGTGGGTATGCATGTGTCACTGTAGTATGATGGCTTTGAGCCTTCTGGATAAATACCAAGGAGTGGTATAGCTGGATCATATGGTAGTTCATGCCTAGTGTTTTGAGGAAATTCCATACTGATTTCCATATTGGTTGTACTAATTTACAATCCCATCAACAGTGTAAAAGTGTTCCTTTTTATCTATATTTTCTCCAGCATTTATTATTATTTGTATTCTTGATGGCTGCCATTCTGACTGGTGTGAAATGAAACCTCAGTGTAACTTTGATTTGCATTTTCCTGATTGCTAATAATGTTGAACATTTTTCACATATTTGTTAACCATTTGTATTTCTTTTGAGAGGTATCTAATTCATTTGCCACCTTATTCATTGGGTCATTCGTGTGTTTTTTTTTTTTGTTTGTTTTTTGGTGTAAAGTTTTTGAGTGCTTTATATATTTTAGATATTAATCCTCTTTCAGAAGAGTAGCTAGCAAAGATTCTCCCACTGTTCTTTACATTCGTAATTGTTTCCTTAGCTGTGAAAGCTTTTAATTTGATGCCATCCCATTTATTAGCTCTTGGCATTATTTTACATACGTGCATACAAAACATAGAACTTCACTGCTATAAAAAAAAGTAGGCTAAAATAAAAATATAGACTAAAGTGATTCAACAGGACAAACAAGTGAAGGGACATATATAGAGTTACTATATATGCTCTCTGGCAATGAAACTGTGCATAGTTTTATGTACCAAAATTATAATTAGGAATTTTATAAAGAGAAAACCATATAAATTAAATATAATTTTACACAGGTTCAATTTTTACTTGGTTGCAAAACTTTTTAAATAACAATATAAAATTTCATTCAGAAGATCTTTACATCACATTTATAACCTATTTGTAGAATAATACATGATTGAGACAGTCTGATATAAAGTTACCAGTAAACACATAGTAAATATTGACTTAACTATGTTGGGTTAGTAAAACCAAGTGATAAAGATTAGGAGCTTTGGAATCAGATATACCTGGGTTCTAATCCTGGTTTTGCTACTTACGTAAGTTTTATGTAAGCTGCCTGAGCACAGTGCCTATTAGTAAGCACTAAGTCCTAAGATGAAGACAGAACTCTTTAACTAGGCTCACTGTGACCCACCAGACATTATATCATCTGGTTCCCCCTGTTGTGTCTCAGAATTTGTCTTTCCTTTCTTCAGCCTACTCCAAGATTTTCCTTGTTTTTTGAAAACTGGTTGTTCTTCCTGCTCAAAGGCTTTGCATTTGTTATTTCTTCTGCCTTGAAGATTCTTCCATCAAATACTCACCTGTTTTACTTTTTACAGGTCTTAACTGATGTCACTTTTGCACTGAAGCATTTCCTGGCCATCCTATCTAAAAATTTTAGATGAACTTTTCTCACCTTCTCATTTAAAAAAAAATTGATATATACTTTAGATATAGCAAAATGCATGGAACTTAAATCTGCAGTTTTAATGGGTTTTGACAATGTATCCAGCCATATAGCTAACACTCCAATCAAGAAGTAGGACGTTTTTGTCACCCTTAAAAGTTCTACCCACACCCTCTCCTTTCCCCCAGGCAATCATTGTTTTGTTTCTATCATTCTAAGAATTCGGTTTTGCTGTTCTTAAATAGAATATAAATACGTACTCTTTCATGTTTGTTTTCTTCATCTGAATGTGTTTCTGACGTTTACCAAATTTTTGTATAGTTAATTCATTTTTATGACTGAGTAGTAGCCATTGTGTGAATATTTCATAGTTTAGCCTTCTGTTAATTAACATTTGGATTCTTTTCTTCTCTTTCCTCCTTTCATTTTGTTTTCTTCCTTCCTTTTGTTTTTCTTTCTTTTTCATTTTGCTATTATGAATCAAGAGGCAATCAATATTCTTCCAAGTTATTTATAGACATATGTTTTATTTTCTCTTAGGTAAATACAATAGTAATGAAATTACTGGTGTGTAGAATATGTAAAATTTAAATTTTATTTGCAACTTCCATTTTTGCAATGTGATCGTACCATTTTACAGTACCACTAAGAATGAATGAAGTCTGGTGTGATGGCACATGCCAACAATCCAAACAACTTGGGAAGCTGAAGCAGGAGGATGGCAAGTTTGAGCCCAGCCTTAGCAACTTAGCAAGACCTTCAGCAATTTAGTGGGACCCTGTCTCAAAATAAATAAATAAAATAGGGCTGTGGTTTAGTGGTAAAGCATTCCAGCTTCAATCCTCAGCATCAAAACAAAGTAAAACCAAAAGCAACAATGAGTGAGACTTCCATTTGCTGCACATCCTTGTTGATATTGTCAGTTCAGTTTTTTTCTTCATCTTTGTGTGTGTGTATGTGTGTGTGTGTGTGTGTGTGCGCACGTGTATGTCTTTTTAATACTAACCCTTTTGATGTTTATGTACTTTTATTTCAGTGTGGTTTTAATATATTCTTTTTTAGTGACTAATGATGTTGATTGAGAATTTTCTCACAGATTTATTGATTATTCAGAGTGTGTGTGATGCCATGTCTGTTCCATGCACGTTTAAATTTTTATGCTAGAAACTTTTGCCTTTTTAATCTTGATTTGTAGGCATTCTTGATAGTTTCTGGATAGATCCTTGGTCAGATATGTATTGCAACTATTTCTTATTGTCTGTGGCTTATTTTTTTCATGTTCTTATCTTTTTTGTTGTTTTAACAATTTTTTTTAAATTTTGGAGTCATTTGCGAAGAGTTCAGAGTTCCATGTCCTCTTTACACAGCTTCCCCTAATGTTAATATCTTATATAACCATGATGATATGGTATTCAAAACAAATATTCTGTTGTTTTTGTTGATATTCTGAATGGTATTTCCATATTTTTCTTCCTCTCCCCCCCTCTTCTTATATTTAGATATATCTCTCTATATAACACATATATATAGTATATGTTATCTATCTATCTATATTTTTTGTGGTACTGGAGTTTGAACCTAGAGACACCCTGCCACTGAACTACATCCCCAGCCCTTTTCTATTTTTAATTTTGAGATAAGGTCACACTGAGTTGCCAAGGCTGCCCCAAACTTGTGATCCTCCTGCCCCAGCCTCTTGTTGGGGATTAGGCATATACTGCTGTGCTTGGCAAGGACAGGTATTAATTTTTTGATAGCTTTGATGTTAAAACTATTAGGTTAACAACCCTGGGATTGTAAAAGGGTTATTGGGATGATGTTTCCCAAAGTATGCTTTCTTCCCATAGTATGGTTTTCTCTTGAGCTTTGTGACTGTCTATCCAGTTGAATCATTATCTCTCCTTGGAGTTACCTCAGACTCAACATTATTTCCTCTTCTCCTGTGTTTCCTATCTCAGTACAGTCACTTTCCTCTCCCCAGTTGTTAATGCTAGAAACTTGGGCAACATCTTTTTTTGTTTGTTTGTGGTGCTGGGAATAGAACCCGTCCACATCTCAGCCCCTGGGTAATGTATCTGTGATTCCTTATTTTTCTTGATTCATTTATTTAGCAGTGTTTATCTGACCTTTACTATGTGCTAGATATATAGCCATGGAGATACAATTGAAAATAAAATAGACATGGCCTTCCCATGAGTTTATAATCTCCCATTCCTGTGGATTCCATCTCCTTAATATCTGTTAAATCTATCTGCTTTCATTCATTTTTTTTCTTTCTCCACCTTCCCCTCTTTTTCTTTACTGGGGTTTGAACCCAGGAGTGTTGTACCACTGACCTATATCCCCAGCCCTTTTTATTATTAATTTTGGGACAGGGTCTCACTGAGTTGCTAAAGCTGGCCTCAAACTTGAAATCCTCCTGCTTCAGCCTACTGCATAGCTGGGATTATTATAGGCCAGTGCTGATGTACCCGATTTTATTTGTTTTCTTTACCAGCAGTTTAGTTCAGGTCATTGTATCTCACTTGGGTAGTTTCCCTTGCCTTCTCTAACCATTTTTTATCCTTAGCCAGGAAGATCAAATCCTTCAGTGGTTTTCATGTTCTCCAGTCTCACTTCTTGTCATTTCCAGCTTTGACTTCTATACTTTAACTACATGAATCACCTTTAATTTCTTCAATCATATCACGTTCTCTTGTCTCCAAGTTCTAGTATGCTTCCTTCCCCTCCTTTCCCAATCCCTGTCATCTCTTTTCCTTGTCTACACATTTTTCAGTTCAACATCATTGCTCAAGGAGCCTCTCCATGGATCTGCCTATGCTATCTTTTCTTACTTTTAGTACTTCTCCTGTGTTTTCCCTTGTTGTATTTAATCACATCGTCGTCATCATCATTATCATGATGTTATCTTTCTTCCTTTTATTCTTTCTTCTTCTTCATTTGAGGCACTGGGAATTGAACCCAGTGTCATTTAATCTTATAGCTTAACTGTCTTTTCCCAACCAAACTTTAAGGTCAGGGAGGGCAGGAATGTGCCTTACTTATTCACTATTATATTAATTGCATCTACCAAAATGCTTGTTGAATTTAAGTCATTGGGAATACAGATTGGTTCAATGAATGGGCTAAGTAGAGGTAGAATGGTGGCAGGAGTAGTAAGTTATTTTGGTTGATAATTTAATGAGAAAAATGAGTTGGAAATTGGGTTCATTGTGATTTCTTTTGCTTCAAAATATTTTTTTTTCTTAGTAGTTGACTTTGTTTTAATTTTTTTGTTAGTTAAAACTTTGGTTGGTTAGGGCATGTGGGGAATTAGGAATTTAATAGCATGATCTTATGTTTTTTTAAAGACCAAGAGATCTAGCAGGAGAGCATAAAGTAGGATTTTAGATGCTAAAAATATTGCATAATTTATTTATTTATTTATTTTTGAGAGAGAGAGAGAGAGAGAGAGAGAGAGAGAGAATTTTTTAATATTTATTTTTTAGTTCTTGGTGGACATAACATCTTTGTTTGTATGTGGTGCTGAGGATTGAACCCCGGCCGCACGCACGCCAGGCGAGCGCGCTACTGCTTGAGCCACATCCCCAGCGCCTATATTGCATAATTTAGATCCTTGACCTTTATGGACCATATCCACATAAGGAGTTCAACTGTTAGGAATAAGTGCCTCTGATGTTGAAAGATTTTATAGAATTCAGTTTGCTGTGGGTCCTAAGTAGTATAGCTTTGAAATCATCTGGATGCAAATGGAAAGTGAGTGGACTGGGAGAGATGTAAAAATCATAGTATGAATAAAACAAACTGAGTTTTTAGTGTAGTTTAGGGATTGGTATGTAAGTACAACCTTATTATGTATAAAAGTTATTATGTAGATGAAATCAACATATAATTTATATATTAATTAGTTTCTCATAAGAACTTTATGAACTTAAAGTTCCTGTTATATCATTTACCTATAATGAAACTAAAGCACAAAGAGATTAATGTAGATTAAAGAAAATTAACCATTATCATTTATGTGATATAAAAATTACCCTGGAATTTGTTGACTTTTAGTAAAGGAATATGGAAAGGGCTGTTAAAATTATAATAAAATAATGGCTCAAACCACAGTATATTGAGGACAGTTTTCTTCAACTTGGTATGTTTTTGAATGCTGGGAGACTTGACCAAGAACAATGGAATGAATGCCTTCTAGGTGTACTGTACTATGCCTGAGGTCCCAAAAGGCTTTAAAAAAAAAGTAAAAAATTCTCTTCCTTCAAGAACCTTGTTCACCAGATAAAGCATAGTTACATGAAAAAAGAATAACTAGCTGTTAAAGCAGCAAAATTGTGGAATGAATAGTCTGGCTAATTAGTATAGCTGTTTCGAGGAGGGAGAGTTCACTTTGGGTTGGGAGAGTACACTTCCCGACAAGTTTGGCATCTCATAACTGCTTACTGAATAAATACATTGAATATTTTGGAGCAGAAGGGTGAAAAGTGTAGTGTTTTAAGTAATTTGATAAGATTGTGCTAATGAGGGAGAGATAAGTTAAAATGCAGAGGTGAGGGATGGGGTATAGAGCCCAGTGGTAGAGCACTTGACTGGTATGTGTGAGGCTCTGAGTTCCATTGCCAGCCCAATAAAGTTAAAAGAAGGAGAAGAACATGAAAAGTTGGGGCTGGGAGTGAAGCTTAGTGGTAGAAGTTCCTTAGCATGCACAAGGCCCTGGGTTTGATCCTCACTAAATGCCCCTCCACCAAAAAAAAAAAAAGTATAGTCTCTTATGATAACCTCTAGGGCAGTAGTGAGAGGTATCTAAGAATATTAAGATGTAAGTAGAAACTTAAGAAAAATATAGGATATTGAGACATTAGTTGTAGCAAACAGGAAAAGGAAAGGTTAAAAATAGTTTTATATTTAGAATAATACTGAAATTCATCCATTCTTTGCCAGATAATGACTAGGTGCTAAGAAAACAATGGTGAGGGATGAGGGAAGACAATCCGCTGATGTTCAATTTTCACTCTCTACTATAATCAGAGAAGGCGAGAAAGGAAGCTGATATGGGGAAGAAGAAAGTTTAGATTTTTGACATTTATATTTTGAGGTAAGATTGTGAGACACCAAAATGTTAACATGCCATAAACAATTGGAATTTATAAAAGGATTTAGAGTCAAAGAAAGATTTTAAATTCAGAAGAAACTGGACCTGCACTGTTAGGTCATTACAACTATGCCTTTATAAGTGCCCTCAACTTTACTTTAGTTTGTGAAACTCTTTACTATAGATTCATTTAACTTCATATAATTTCATTGAACTTCCTTGCCTATTCCCTGCCCTGCTGTCCTAAGCTTCTGAGCAGTGCTAGATAAAATTTTGTAATAACTCTTATTGACTTCATAACGTATATATTGATGTGGCTATTAAAGAGACAGTGAAGTAGGATAAAAGACAAAGGGAAGGAAAAAGAGGCTATAATCCTAGAGTCTTGTTTCTTAAGAAGTTCCTTATGCCTCTCCCAAAGTTAGTTTTTTCCCAAGATTGTTACTCCCAAAGCTCTGGAAAATCTACAAATCGTCATTTACAATCTTAAAATTACTGGATATTGACCCACATAATGAAAATTGTCGCTTGTACTGTTAATTAGCTCACTAAAAAATGTATTTTTAAAACAGAGCAAAAAGAGGTAAAAAGCCTATAACATGGCATACTTTCCCAGGTTTTTCTTTTTTCTTTTAGTATCAGGGGTACTAAGTACCCAGGGGTACTTCACCACTGAGCTGGGCATCCTCAGCCTCCCGAGCCACTGGGATTAGAAGCATGCACCACTGTGCCTGGCCACTTTCCAGCATTCTCTATTGATCAGATAATGGAGAAGATGTCAACCTAATGATCTTGAGAATTGCCAGACCACCACAACCCATCTTGTGATCATAAGACCAATTCCATCTTAACATAACTTCCCAGGCCCACCTCTCACCAAGTTTCCTTTAAAAGAAGAGCCCAAGACCTCCAAAGCATATCACACTCCTGAGATAGCCTGCATTCTCCCTTGAATGTGTACTCTTTGCTCTCCTGAATAAATGTCTGCTTTTATTCCTAACATATCTTCTAATTTTCTGCCATGTTTGTCAGAGACCCTGTTATCTTGAGTTGAGGTCCCTCTATGGGATCCCCTTGAACCTCCTCAAGTGACAACAGCACAGGAGAGTGGTTAAGAGCACAAACTGGGCCTTGACCATCTGATTTGAATTATGATTCTGCCACTTAATTATCCTGGACAGATCACTTAATCTCTTTTTGTTTTAATTTTATCATAGATAAAATGAGGATAATAAGAATTTCAAGTTCATAAAGTTCTTATGGGAAATAATATATGTGAAGTACTCAACACATTGGCACAAAGCAAGCACTTACATGTGTTTTGTTAAATAAAATATTATAAAGGCCCTCATCTGGTCTTCATTACCATCTATCACTGTTTTAACAACCTTAGTGGCTCTGTTACTCATTTTTATGCTTCCAACTACATCTTCACTTTCTTGCCTATTAACAGGTGACTTAATCATCTACTTCTCAAACAAACAAACAAACAAAACTTTCAGTGTTCTCTTCTCCATCTCCAGATTACCTCTGCTATCATTCACATTTCATCCTCCTTTTAGATGTTAGTGCCATCCTTCCCTGCCTCTTCTAGGATGATACTAGATCAGTTATTTCTTTATCTGTGTCTTCATTCTTGTCTCCCTTACTTTCTCCTTCTGTTTTTTAAAAACTCTTTAATTTGTGGCACTGGGGATTGATATCAGGAGTGCTTTAACCCTAGCTTTATCCCATTGCTTTTTATTTTTTTAATTTTATTTTGAGATAGGCTCTCACTAAGTTGCTGAGGTTGGCCTCTAACTCTTGATCCTCCCTTCCTCAGCCTCCCACATTGCTGGGATTACAGGCATGCGCCGCCATGCTTGGCAAATTGTCTCTGTCCTTAAAAATCACGATGACGACCAAAATTAACTACTCTCAGCCAGTCTTTGAAATGGCTAACCCATCTTTCTTCCTTTCTCCTCAGATTCTCTTTAAGGAGCATTGTAAGGCTATTATTCTACTTTTTTGCCATTCTTCTGAAACCATTTTCTCAAAGGCCACCACAGACATCTTGAATACCTCACTTTATTCTCCTTTTTTTTTTTTTTAAATCCCTTTGGGCCTTTTAATAACATTTTCTCCACTCAATTTCCTTATTAATTAAAACTTTTATCCTTTTACTTCCAAAACATTGCTTCCTCTTCAGATCCTTTTCTTACCTCCTTAATCATTCTTTTTCACTTTTTTTCACCATTCCTCTACCATCTCCCACTGGTTTCCCAGAGTTCCATCCTCAGCCCCACTTCCTTTCTACCCTTTCTTCATTTGTGATCTTGCTCATTCCGTGGCCTCAGCTATCTCTGTATAGTAATGATATCTGGATCTTTCTAGCCCTGATCTTTCCAGGATCTTTTTCCTAGACTCCAACATCCTGATCTAGACATCCTGAAGGTTTATATCAAATGTCTCAGTATTTCCAGGCCCTCCTCTGGAGCAAAACCATTTTCCTCCATTACAAACCAGTTGCTCCCCTCCCTGTCTTCTCTTCTTGGAGAAAAGTATCATTAGCAGCTCTGTCATCTAAAGCATTGGTTCCCATTTGACAATCCCAAGATTTATTCCTGGTTGACTGCATGAGAATCCCCAGGAGGCATATATTAAAAGTAGATTCCTAGGGACTGGAGTTATGGCTCAGCGGTAGAGCACTCACCTTGCACATACAAGGCCCTGGGTTCGATCCTCAGCACCACATTAAAAATAAATAAATTAAATAAATAATATTTTTTTAAAAAGTAGACTCCTATCCCCCAAAGAGTTTGATTAAGGATTTTTTAGCCTAATGCTCTTCTGAGTTTGGGAGCCACTAATGAAAACTGGAATTTTCTTCCTCCCTTCCCTTTTCCATGGTCTACTGAATCATCAAACTTGTCAATTCTCTCTCTGTAATGTCTCTTTGTCTTCTTGCCTCCATTTACACTGCCAGTTCTGTAGTCCAGGCACCATGCTCTGTGAATAGACACATAGTAGGTATTTTTTAAATTTTGTTGAATAAGTGAATGTGTCATTGCCATAGTCTTTGGTAGACCTCCTTTTCCCACTATATTTCTCACCTTTATGGTTAATTGTAATAGTACCTTTGGAGTTATCTTTAAAATAACAATTTAGCCAGGCATGGTGGCATATACCTGTAATCCTAGTGACTCAGGAGGCTGAGGCAGGAGGATGGCAAGTCCAAGGCCAGCCTCAGCAATGTAGTAAGACCCTCAGCAACTTACCATATATTAAAGGAAAAAATAAAAAGAACTGGAGGTGTAGCTTAGTGGTAAAGTGCCTCTAGGTTTAATCCTCAGTACAAGGAAAAATTATGTCATCTTTATAAAAAACCAATCCATCAGTGGTTACTGAACCTGATTATACATCAGACTTCTCATTAAAATACAGATGCCTAAATTTTAGGCTCTAGCTTTGGAAATTCCAATTTAGTAGATCTGTAATAGAGCCTAGGAATCTGTGTTTGTGTCAGGCATCCCAGGTTATTCTGATGTAGTTTTGCATTTTGAAGCCATTGACATGCAGAGTGAAAATGCTAATTCCTTACATGGTATCTGAAATGCTCCCTCCTATCTTGCCAGTTTCTTTCCCTCCCACTTCCAGTGCTCACATACCTGTACATTTATTACTTGCAATTTCCTGAAATCTCATCATGAACTTTTGCTGATGTTCTCTTTGCCTAGACTGCCCCCTCTGCCCTTGTGTAGTTGGTAAAACCCTTTTAATCCTGTTAGGCTCATTTGTAGGTGTTACTTCCTCTGGAAGTCTACCCTGTCAGAATTTATTCATCTTTCTTGTTCTCATGACTCATTGATCTTGCTGCTAGTTCAGCAAGTACATATGATACTATCTTACCCAAATTCATATTGACTTTTCTCATGCTGGTCTGAGTTCCTGAGGGCAGGGAACATGTCTCAACCATCTTTTTCTCCTCAGTGACAAGTGCAGTGTTTGAATGCACGAATCCATCCAGTAAAGTGTTCTGAAAGATGAGCTCTTTCAGTGCTGAGAAGAGCAAAAGAATGAGAACTGACCCTTGGGGAATTTACCTGTTTTGAAGAGAAACTGAGGAGTGATCAGAGGAGAAAGCTAAAGAACTCGTTATTATGTCATAGAAACTAAGGAAGGAAAGAGAGTTTGTTGAATTGTTCATTCAATCATCCACACATTTACTTTAAAATCTTCTATTTATTGAGCATTTACTACATGCCAGGCAGTATGCTAGTTAACAAAGAATATTAGATATTTTAGAGAATTTGAATATGTATTCATGTCTAAGATAGAGAAAGAGAAAAGTCTTAAGTAACTTAGCACCAAAAATGGCTTGGTTTTATTTCTGTTAAGTTTTAGAATTAAGGCTTCTTCAACGCAATTCACAATAGCCAAACTATGGAACCAGCCTAAGTATCCACCAACACATGAACAGATAAAGAAAATGTGGTGTAAATATACACAGTGGATTTTTATTCTGCCATAAAGAAAAATGAAATTATGGCATTTGCAGGAAAATGGATGAACTAGAGGCCATTAGGTTAAGCAAAATAAGCCAAAATCAGAAGGTCAGGATTTCTATGTTTTCTCTCATATGCAAAAGCTAAAGAGGAAAAAGGACAACAAAGGTTGGGGTGGATCTCCTAAAATTCAAAGGGAGATCAGTAGAGGAAAGGGACCAAGGGGGTAGGAGCAAGGGAGGGAGGGGGGAATGCTGGGGCGGGATATTGCCCAAATTTTATTGTTATATTGTGTGCATGTGTAAATCCCATTACTATGTGCAACTAGAATACACCAATTAAAAAATGTGGGTAGAAAAGAATTAAGGCTTCCTCCTGCCCTGTCTTAGTTAAGTGTCTCCATCTTAGGGAGGAGAAGATCAACACACATAGCTGTCACTGTCCCTGAATGGCCACTCCACAGGTCCAGTCCTTTTGTTTTTTCCTAACAATATGAAGCTTGGTTAGCTATATATTAAACAAGTTAGACTCCAGTTTTCTAAACTGATTTTTCAAAAAGATCTTGAGGGTTAGGACCTAATCAACTATTTAGATGATTATGTTATGATTACATGAAGGCAGGGATTAAAATCTGCCAGGACCCTTGAATCTCGGAAATATTTTTTGATAGGAGACTTGAGTAAGCAATGACATCATTTGAGAAGGTTAGTTAGTTTGAGAGGAACGCCCCATCTAGTTTCTCTGAACATAGTTGCCAGAAGAAGTTGTCCCATTACTTTCCTGTAGGGTCTAAATCTTAAGAACAAGTTGAAAAAATACCTTATGCCTTCCCAAATCCAGAACCCTGGCTACATCATGATTGGAAATCTTTATTGGATGTTATATTTTCATGATAACTTGTAGGATAAGGGTGAGGAGCCCCATGTCTCCCCTCTTACTTCTGGCTTAATGAGTTTCTGCTAATGTCTCTAGAAAATTCTATGTTTGCATCTGATCAGTCCCATCTCAAGGCAGTTTTAGTAGGTACTGTTTGACACCTGTTTGCTAATTATGATTTATTGCCTGGATTGTGGCTTCCTCAGATCTTCTCAAATGTTTAAAATATGTTAATAGTTTGAATACTGGGAGAAAATTTAGGCCAGGACTCTAATCAGGATCTAAGTATAAGGATTTACTTCTTAAAAATTCCCTCTAGCTACCATATGAACCAGAATTATGATTTGGAGATGCAGAACCTTTGAGATTCATACATTATTTGTCACATCTTTTTCAGCAAGTCATACTGTGACAAGCAAAGACTCAGAAGTGAGGGAGTTTGATTATTTACCTGTTGTTTCCTGCCCAGGAGTGCTGTTGCCCAAGTGGAGAGATCTATCAAATCAAAAATGGTTTTGATATGACCAGTGAATAAAGAGGAAAATGTGTTTCAAACAATTTTTATGCACATAATTTGAACTTTGGGTTCTTATACTTGACTCTCCTCCACTTTATAGAGTAAATGCTCAAGCCTTACATCCACTTCCTCCCCTGAAAACAGAACCTTGGAGCTCTTTCAAACTTCCCTACCTCTTGCTTCTGTCTTGTTTCAGTAGATACCTTTTTTTTTTTTTTT
>NW_026000016.1:45960484-46019359 GCF_001458135.2 Marmota marmota marmota
TTCCTTTTGAATTCTTTGTATTTAAAACATGTTCTAACATGAAGGGCTAAGATTTCAAGTATCTGTGGTTTAGTCTTTGAAAATCACTTTTGATCAAGACTTTGTGTGGTTTTTGTGGTAATTGGATTGCTCTGATAGCACTAGAACTTATAAAGCAGTTACTTGCTTTACTAATGACTAGCTATGTTCTCTTTCTTATTCACAGCAGCTATCTCTTATTGATGTGTATGTAAATTGTTTCTAAATAGCACACACGCACACACTCCACACACACGTGTGTGTATATATATATATTTTTTCTGTACACATTCCATACACATATATGTACTCACTTTTCAGGTTATTAAATCCCCAAAGGATCTTAGTTTTTGTAGTTACTCAATTGAAAAATGATACCTTTTTCTCCTTTGAACTTGAGTGAGGCAAACATCTCTAATGATCACCTATCTTAATCTTATAGGAAAGGAAAGGAAAGAAATTGAGGCCCCTTGATTTGACCTGATATGGATTATTAGAGTGTTGTCTCTTTGTGTAAATGCCTGTTTAGGGTGATTTTGATGGATGGTGGCCTGTGTGTTTCTCATCTTTCAGCTGTCTCCTGTGCCTAGGCCAAGATTCACCCAGCAGTCCTCTCCACACACTATTACTTGTGAGCCGCTTTTTTATTACTTGTGAGTTTTCATCAATATTTTTCCTAAGTTTATAGGGAACTACCTCTAACTACTGGTAGTTTGTAGGGAACTACCTCTAACTACCTCCAACTAATATTCCATTCTGTGCTTTTAGACCAGCTTGAAGACTACAAATAGCAAAGTCAGTATTTTGTTTTCTACAGTTTCTGGGAATGGCCTAAGAAAGAGCTATCTGCTAATAATTCCAAATTCTTCCTTTATGGTATCTGTTAATCTGTAGTGTATTAAATTAGAATTTCCTTTGTCACTTCCCCTACCTTCTCATGAACAAGTAAATAGTTTAAAGGCCAGAATTAATAGGGCAGCAGCAACTTAGGAGAGACACACGACTAGGAGGATTGGTAAACCAATAGCTGTAGAATTGGAAGTGTCTCAATAAAGGAGTCTTCGTGAAAAGTTCAGATGCAGGCAAATTGTTTTTTGAATATTTCATCTTGTATCATAGGATTTACTGTCTTTAAAATTTTGTTTTTAAATAATTATATTTTCATAGAAAGTAATAAAGAGAAATTCTGGGTGTCCTTCACCCGGTTTCTTCCACTAGTGATATCTTATATAACTGCAGTGTAACATCAAAACCAAAAAATAGATATTTGTACAATATACAGACCTCATTCAGATTTACGAGTTTTACATATACTTATTTGTGTGTGTGTGTGTGTTTATGCAATTTAATCACACATATAGATTCGTATAAACACCAATATGATACAGCAGGAATTGCTTTTTTATTTTTTAAAATTTTAAAAATGTCATTATTATTTAGGTAATGTGACCTAAGTCATATTTTTAATAGAAATCTAATTTCCAACTTGAGAAGTCTGTAAACACAAAGCATATAATATTGAGGGAAATGAATTTTTTGACAACTTTAAAAATTAGAAAGTTTGATTGTGAAATATGTATCAAACATCCGGGAATACTTCATAATATTATTGGATAGTGATATAAATATTAAATATCATTGATCCACTGAATTTTTCTTTTAAAAATTTTTTAAAATATATTTTTTAGTCGCAAATGGACACAATACCTTTATCTTATTGATTTTTTTGTGGTGCTAAGGATCAAACCCAGTGCCTCACACATGCTTAGTGAGCACTCTACTAGTGAGCCATAAACCCAGCCCCTCCACTGAATTTTTTTAAGCTGACATCTTCATATAGAGATGGTTATAGAAAAAAATGAAACTGTCAAATATGGAGAATGATTTCTAACAGAATGAGGTTTCTCTGGGGTGGCGAAAATGTTCTGAATTACATAGTAGTGATAGCTGCACAACTCAGTATACTAAAAATATCTGAATTGTATAGTTAAAAAGGGGTGAATTTATGGCAAGTGAATTCTATCTTAATGAAAATGTTATAAAAAATTTAAAAACTCATGATGCTATAAGCATTCTTGTACATGATTCCATATGTTAGAGATTTTATAGCAGTTGTGTGAAGGGTCAAATATTTGTACATCTTCACTGCGTAAGTGCTGTTCAAGGTGATTGGCAATATCAATTTATGCTGCCTCCAACTGTATATGAAAGTTCCTGTGCTCCAGGTTGTTGTTTTTACTTGCTATTGTTATATTTTTTAAATGTAACTTTATTTATTTTGTAGTACTGGGTATTGAACCCAGAGCCCCTTTCATGTTAGGCAAGTACTGTACCACTGAGCTATAGCCCCAGCACTGTCATATATATATTTTTAATATTGGTTTTTCAGGTCAAAGCTGATATGATTCTTTAATAGATTACTTACTACTCTAAGAAAATGCTTACAGTGTGATGTTATTTATAACTGTTCTTGACTTTTGCTGCATAGATTTCTTAGTGATTAGCTCTAAAATATCAAGGTCCAGTAAGCATATTGCTTGATATTTGGAGTGACCAACTTTGTATAAGGTTTGTGAAAATCAGAAAAGTTGAACAGTCTATTAAAGAAAACCTTTCTCCGCATCTCAGACAAGTAAATTTCAACACTGTACTTATATCATTGCATTTGTACATGATACTCTTGGATGTTCTTATGGCCCCCACCCCCACCCCCAGTTTCTTCCTCATGCAGCAGCTCTTTTTTCCTCTTGGTTTCTTCTTGGTTGAAGACATTGTACGTGCTATACTAGATGTCATAAAATAAATGTTGAAATTCAACTTCTGACTCAAAATATGGAAAACAAACTCATTTGAATAACAGCGGCAAACACCATAAAGACCTTGTTATGTAAACTCATTAATAAAAATATTTCTTGATTCTTGAGTTTTTCAGAATATGATGATCTATTAGAAATTGGCCTAGACTCTTTGGGATGGGGATAATTGTGGAATAATATATCTAGTAGGTACCCTAACGATGATAGTGAATAAAGAAGTCTTCATGAAAGTGACAGTTCTGCATCCATGATTTCTACAGATAAAAAGTGAGATCCAGAGAGGTCATATGATTTGCTCAAAGTCTCACATAGCTAGCTCTACGTAAATCATAAACTGAGTGTTACATTCTTCTCTGGTTTGGCATTATACTTTAAATGATCGTTCTAGGAGGGTTTTTGTTTGTTTGTTTTGTGAAAGGGTTGCTGCAAAGGATGAAGGAAGGGTCTGTTGTATTAGGGAGTGTGCTGTAACCCTAAGACCTGCAAATGTTTCAAGAGCTATTTTTCTACAATAATAATATGTGTGGCTAACTTCAGAATTTAAAAATAAATCTGAAGTTATGATGAGTTCTTGTGTATTTAGTATGTTCTATTAACTTTCTTTGTTTTTTGCAAAATTTTTTACACTTAAATAATTGTGAATAAGCTAAGGTCCTTTAGTATTTAACACTTGGCAAAGTTTTTATTGTTTTTAAGGGTAGTATATTTCTACTGCTGTTTGCATTTTATAACATACTAATCTTCATAAGGACCATTTTTATGAAAATATATATAGGCATGTATTTGCTTAAGGACTTTTCCAGACTGAAATTAGAAGAATGGAATTGCACAGCTTTTCATGGCATCCTATTCTTTTACAAAAAGAAATGAAGAAGTGAAGTAGGGATAAGTTAGAGAAGAAGAATGTTTTAGAAGAGTTTTTTTTCGTTATCAATCTAAACTTGATCTATTGACAAGAAAGTGTAGCTAACGATGTTCATATTTGAAAATAATTATTGATTCTGCGTCAAAAAGTGCTCTGGAAGTTGCTCTGGTCTTTCCAGTGCTCTGTAGGCTAACCTGGAAAAGTGACTTTGCTCTTGGTCTTTGCCATCACTTTTGAAAACAGATAAATTATTTTAAGCCTTAAAATTCTTTCTATTCAGCCTTAAATTGGAGTACTCTGTCAGCCATGTCAGTGTGGCATATTAACAGGACTGATTGTGCCCCAGGGAATAGATGTGCTAATACTAGTTACATAGGATATTTCACTGATTTCTAAAATTTTGTAGATCAAGAAAGATGAGACTTGGTCTCAAAAAGATGTAGGGGTCATGTCTGCTTATATCTGAGCTACATCCCCAGTTCTATAAAAGGATTCTTAGGTGATGTCTTTAAAGGTCAGTAATTAGATTGTTCAAAAACAAACTGCAGGGGCTGGGGTTGTTGCTCAGTGATAGAGGGCTTGCCTAGCATGTGTGAGGCACTGGGTTCGATTCTCGGCACTGCATATAAATAAATAAATACAATAAAGGTCTGTCAACAACTAAAAAAATTTTAGAAAAATCAAACAAACAAGCTGCAAATATCTTAATATCTTTCTGCCGGTCCTTTCAGATAGACTTCTGTAATTTTCTGGGTCAGATCCTCCTGGGCAAGATGGCTGCTTTCTAGATGGATAGTCATTTAACATGGTTTCATAGGGCAATCTTGAGCAAATTTGGGAAAGATAGAAGTGTCACTCTGCCTCTTAAAATTTTTTTTTAAATTACTTTTAGATACACATGATAGTATAGTTTGACATATTATACATACATGGAGTATAACTTATTCTAATTAGGATCTCATTCTTGTGATTGAGCATGATGTGAGTTACACTGGTTGTGTATTTATATATGAACATAGGAAAGTTATGTTTGATTCGTTCTTCTGTCTTTTCTATTCCCATCCCTTCCCTTTCCTTCATTCCCCTTTATCTAATCCAGTACCTTTTACATCAAGCCTCTGAATTGCCCTGTGCCATACTGTAAGAATGTATGTAACTTAGTTGTATAATATGTGGGATTAACTATGTTCCAAACTAGCCATTGCACAAAAGCAGAATAAAATAAATAAAATTTCAGACAAAAAGTTTTGTATAAAATCAATTTGAATATGTACAAAATAGCTTTGTAAACCATAATTTGGAATATAATAGAAATGAATTTAAAAATGTAATGGGGGAGCCAGGTGGGCACATGCCTGTAATCCCAGCAACCTGGGAGGCTGAGGCAGGAGGATCACAAGTTCCAGACCAGCCTCAGAAACTTAATGAGGCCCTAAGCAATTTAGGGAGAACCTGTTCAATAAAAAAAGAAAAGGGCGAGGGATATGACTCAGTGGTAAAGTGCCCCTGGGTTAAACCCTTGGTGCCAAAGAAAGAAAAAAGAAAGGACACTATCAAGAAAATTATGACAACCCACAGAACAGAAAACAATTTTGCAAATTGCATAACTAATAAGTAATTTGTGTTTAGAATATATAAAGAACTCTTGTAACTCAAAAATAAAATTTCAAATTCCTCAAAAAACGGGCAAAGCTGAGTGTGGTGGTGCACACATGTAATCCCAGTGGCCTGGGAGACTAGGGCAGGAGGATTGCAAGTTTGAGGCTACCCTTCACTTAGCAAGGCCCTAAGCAACTTAGTGAGACCCTGTTTTAAAGTAAAAAATAATGGGCTGGGGAATGTGGCTCAGTAGTAGATTTCTCTGTGGTTACACCTAAGCGAAAATCACAAAATAGTGCTGATTTGTACTTTTAAATACATGGTTTTCAAATTCAAAGATCTTAACCACTGTATTTGTCTTTGGTCAACACATTCCTTTCTCTGGAAAGGTCATTTCATAGTTCTGCACTCTTCACCCTTTGACCACCTGACTTCTTTCCTTATTCTCAACAGATGATACTACTTCACATTATTTTGCTTCCTGCTCCAGAGCCTATGTTGATCTGGCTTTTGTCTCTTATCACTGCACCCCTCCCCGAAAAAAAAAAAAAAAAAGCATTTTAGAGCTCTTAACACTAGATTTGTTCAAGACTCTATAAGCCTTCAGGTTGCTAAATTGATTGATAGTATGATAAAATGGTTCAGAATATAGACTCTGGAGCCAAAGTGAATTCAAATGCTAACATATTCTTTTTTAGCCACATGACCTCAGACAAGTTACAACCTTTTTAAAAAATTTTTTTAATATTTATTTTTTAGTTTTCGGCGGACACAACATCTTTATTTGTATGTGATGCTGAGGATCGAACCCAGCACCACGCGCATGCCAGGCGAGTGCGCTACCTCTTGAGCCACATCCCCAGCCACAAGTTACAACCTTTTAAAAATGAAAATAATAATAATGTTCATCTTACAAGTTTGCTAGGAGGATTAAGCCAATTAATGTGTGGGGCAGTACTTATCTCCTGATAAACTACTCTATAAATCTTAACTGATATTATTATCACTCCTTTACAACTTCTGTTCTGTTGTAGTGACTACTGTCTCACAGATAAGATAAGAAGGAAGCAAATTAGATGGGGATTTCTTCTGTTTTCCAACTACTCTTCTTATCTGGGAGGCATACACACACACTTCACCCACACACAAGAAAACAAAAAAGAATAAAAAATCTAAGGACAAACCAATTCTGATGTCATTATTTCCATAGCAACCAACTTGGATTTTATACAATGTGACATTAACTTAGAAAACTTAGAAAAAGAGAAGCTTAGGCGTTTCTTCATCTTTAGTGTTGTGTTAGTGTGGCCTGGTAGGCTGTGATCTGAGTCTTCACTGGGCTCTCTTCTTAGTTGTGTAACATTTGACTGATTTTGAAGACATTGAATTGCTTTTAGGAAAATGTTAACTAGTTGTTGGAATCCTTTCCCCTTTTAACCTGTTCTCCCAAAAGAGCTTTGATTGTTTTTAGGAGACAGTGTGGCAGGCATGCTGGCACATGTATTACCAGACACAGGGGAGCTTCTGTCAGAAGGATGATGTTGTATCTGGCACAGGATCAGCTGGACACAGTAGCATGGCTTGCCTGGCAGAGGTCTAAGCAAAGGGGCAGAACACTTTGGCTGGGCAAGAGTGGTAACTTAGGTTGTCACTGAAACTGTTTTAGTTAGGATCCTCATTAGCTGGGGGAAGTATACTTCTTTCAGTGGCCTTTGTGAAGCCTTTTGATCATTTGATGATTTCCCTAAGAGTTTAAGAGCACCATCAAAAAAAAGAGGCTCCCATTCTGTTAACTTCTGCTTCTTACCATATTCATCGTTAACATTGGTAGAAATTTCAGATTTCATTGTTTAGTCTCCTTTTCACCACCACCAGACAACAGATTATTTTGTATAAATTGTGGTTAGAGATAGATTTAAATTACTAAATGTTGATATTGTAATTATTAATGTGTAGATATTAATATAAGCACCAAGATGATCTCTGGATGCTTAAAGGGTAGGCCAATATGATTGAGTTTATTCAAAATACATATGAAAATAATTTATTATTCTAATTGTTTATGTTTAACATAAAACTAGGAGATTTTTGACCTAGTTATTAATGTATTAAGTTACTTCCTGTATTTTTGATAATTCCACTAAGCAAATATATGCTTTCAATGTGTAAAGCACTATCCTAGGCGCTAGGGATACAATTAGTAAGTCATAGTTTCTGCTTAGGAGGAGTCTGGTTGGGAAATGACCTGTCAAAAATAACTACAATAAAATATAGCACACTATAATAGGTGATTAAAAACACAGGTGATCACAGGTGATAGTGGCTTAGAATACACTAGGATGTGAAGAATAGTTAAGACAGACTTCACAGAGAAGGTGATTTTAAACTATGTCTTTGAGGCCATGTAAAATAGGAAATTGCATTCCAGGCAGAGAAAGTAGCATGTATAAATGTGTGGAGACATATGAAAGCATGACACTTTTGGAGAATTGTTAGAAATTGTTATGGGAATGGCATATAATAGCTAGTAGCAATCTACACGAGAAATTAGTTGTGCCAGGTACTGTTCCAACTGCTATGCCTATGCTAACCATGTAAACCTCAAAACAATTTTAAGAGATATTATTGTTATTCCTTTGTGTATGTAAATATGTGTGTGTGTTAATCAGGATTGAATCAGGGGCACTTTGTCACTGAGCTGTATCCATAGTTCTTTTTATTTTTGTTTTGAGACAGGATATTCCTAAATTGCTGTGTCTCGGCTTTAACTTGTATTCCCCTCCTCAACTTCCCTAGTTATTGGGATTATAGCATGTGCCACCACAATTGGCTATTCCCATTTTAAAGATAAGGCAACTGAGGCAGAAAGAAGTTAAACATTTTACACTAGGTCCTATTGTTATTAAGTTTCACAGCTGATACTTGAATTCAAACTTTCTGGCCAACAGTTTAAATCAGGGGTTAGCAGACTATAGCCTGATACTTGTTTTTATATAGCCTGCAAGCTAAAAATGGTTTTTGCATTTTTAACTAGTTAGAAAATAAAAAAGAAGTATTGATATTTTATTACATGTGAAAGTTATATGAAATTCAAATTTTAGTGTTCATAAAATTTCATTGTAAGCTGGTTGAGGTGGTGCATACCTGTAATCCCAGTCGCTTGGGAGGCTGAGGCAGGAGGATTGTGAGTTCACAGCCAACCTCAGCAATTTAGTAAGGCCCTAAGCAACTCAGCAAGACTCTGTCTCTAAATAAAATATAATAAGGGGCTGGGGCTCTGGCTCAGTGGATAAGTGCTCCTGGGTTCAATTCCCAGTACCAAAAAAAAATTTTTTTTTTTCATTGTAACATAGCTACACTCATTGGTTTATGGCTGCTTTTACATTACAGTGGTGGAGCTGACTGTTTATGAGAGCCTATATCCCACAAAACCTAAAGTACTTTCTGTTTGACTCTTTATAGAGAAAGTTTACTAACCCTGCTTTAAATCAGTGTGCTATATTGCCTCATAGTGCATTCTGTTTTATTAAATAACATAAGATCATGTGTTAAAGTAATGCTTTGACTTGTGTGCTCATTATCCTTTTAAAAGTCTGTTTTCATGTTTATCTCCTGTGTTCTTACATCAACCCTGAAAGGTAAAGGAAGGTTAAGTTTGGTGCTTTCCATCTTATAGTCAGGATATTTAGTTGGGATGGGCTGTGACATTAAAATTAGATTCTTCTGCCTGTACAGTATCTTGTAATGTTCCCATTCTGTTCTGAAATTTGCCCTCTACCTCTGTCCTACATAGACAGTTGCTCAGAGTTTGGGCTTGAGGCCATTCCGTAAATGAGATAGTTGAGATAGATCGAAAGAGCAAGGTAATACACACTCTTTCCTTAACCTTTGGCACCTTTGCAATAACATCTGAAATTCTGTCTTGGCAAGCTTCACCTAAGTCTGAGCACACTGCCTGAGAAGTGTTCCAGGAGGGCTGGATATGATTGCAGATAAGTAAAAACTTACCATCAAAGGAAACAGGGCATATTTCTCATTTTTGCTTTCATGAAGGAATACCATTGCATTGCCAGGCTATGTGGAAAGTCTTTGCCTTAATAGAGATTCTTGAATTCTTTTTCAGGTTTTCACCTGTCCATTATTCTGGTTTTGACACCCTTTTGTTATTTTTGATCTTCCACTGAGCTTAGACATACTGTGTCTTAACCAGTCAAACCATAGAAGCTTCCTTTGTAACCCACTACTACCAGTAAGCTAAACTGGTCAGGCAGAGTAGAATCACACTGATTTTGAGGGATGTTTGTGTTATTCCTTGCCTGGTATTGTTCATTCCACTTCTCTTCCTCTAGGCCACAGCAATCTGAAGTTGAACTATCTAGGCCATGTTTCCTAATGTATTACTGAGCTTGATGCTTTAGGAAAAAACAAATTGTTGAAATTTTTAAAGTCTTAACCAGTAGTGTCTTCTCTTTCAGCCCCAGTGGTACATTTATATTGTTATATATGCAGGCTTGTTTATATTCAGATTTGCACTGTTACGGCCCAACAGAAACAAGATGCTGCATTAAGGGAGGGTCAGCTATGTTTCTGCTCATAGCCAGCAATTTGTTGGCCACAGTCAGAGCAGTGTAGAAAAACAATTTTCTGTCCAAGTGGTCAGACACCTCAAAGTCAAATCAAACACCTATAGTAGTGGGTAGCAGGTATAGACATTTGTCAAAGCTCAGTGAACATATACTTCAGATTCATGCTTTTCACTGTATGTAAATTTTCCTGAAAAGAAAAATAATATTGTAAACAAGTATTAAACTCTAGTTAATGATATTCATGATGAACTATTTGGGGAAAATTATTACTAATGTCTGAAGCGGGATGTGGGGGTCGAAGGGATAGATATGTGGTTAAGAAGTATAGCCCAGTGTTAAGGTAGGATAGGATTTGTGTGGGTATTCATGTGAAATTCTTTCACCTTTTCTGTATGTTTGAACATTTTCATAATAAAATATTTTGGGAGCGTATATAAAGGGAATGGGGCAGGTGATGTAAGTTGATAAGGCAAAGCAGGTACAAGACAGTAGAAAGCAGTGGGGCCTGGGGCACTAGGTCACCTGGGTTCTGCCTGGAGAAGGCAATGCTGCCAAACTTCAGCCAGTTGTTAATTGTGGAAATATTCTTCCAGTATTGTTAGATATTCTAATTTTAAAAAAGGAGTTTCATATATGATATTTTTGCGTATAAAAAAATCTTTATTTTTTAAATACCAAATGAACCAAATAGTACTTTTTAAATTTTTAGTTTGTTTTAATTAGACAGTAGAATGCATTTGTGCACTTTGATATATTGTACATAAATGGGGAATAATTCTGATTGCACATGTTGTAGAATCACATCAGTCATGTAGTCATATATGTAAATAAGGTAATAATATCTGTTTCATTCTACTCTCCTTCTTATCCTCATATCCCCTCCCCTCCCTTCAGTCTTCTCTACCTAAAATAAGTCTATTCTTCTTTAGCACACATCCCCTCCCCCCATTGTGAATAAGCATCCGCATATCAGAGAAAACATTCGGCCCTTGGTTTTTGGAATTGCCTTATTTCGCTTAGCCATGATATTCTCCAGCTCCATCCATTTATCAGTAAATGCCATAATTTCATTCTTCTTTAAAGCTGAGTAATATTCCATTGAATATATATACCACGTTTTCTTTATCCATTTATCTATTAAAGGGCACCTAGTTTGGTTTCATAGTTTAACTATTATGAATTGAACTGCTATAAACATTGACATGGCCACAAATCAAAACTACTCTCAGATTTTATCTCACTCCAGTCAGAATGACAATCATCATGAATACAGGCAACAGTAAATGTTGGCAAGGATGTGGGGGAAAAGGTACACTCATACCTTGCTGGCCGGAATGCAAATTGGTGTGACCACTATGGAAAGCAGTTTGGAGAGTCCTCAGACAACTCAGAATGGAACCACCATTTGACCCAGCTGTCCCAATCCTTGGTTTACCCAAACAGTATTTTTAATTTGCCAATTGATTTTCTATTTCAAAGACTTTAATGGTAGAAAAGAAATTGGGGTGTCCTCTTGAAATGTAAAGTCATCACGAACATGTGACTTTAGAGAGATTTCAGCTGTGCCGAGACCTTTAGGCAGTAACCTCAATTCCCCTGTAGTGTGGGCTGCTGTACAATAATGTACCAACAGGGACTTTGCTATGGGTCAGGGAACAGCTGTGAGGTTGGGCTGGTTGGCATTGCTTTCCCTGGGCTTGCTTTAGGATTATTTGAATATAGAAAGGCCAGCAGGGCATGTTAGTTTGCTGCTCGGATATAGTTCCTGGATGTAAGTCATTTAGGCTTGGAGAGAAATTAGCACTAGATGGGACTTACTCACAGAAAAGACTTCTAAGACTTCCTTATATTCCGAGTTTTGGCTAAGTGATATCACAATCCAGCAGGCTCCTACTCTGTTAAAAAATCTTTGCTCTCCTTTCTCACCACTGGCATTCTTATGATCTGTCTGTTCTGTGTATTCTACCTTGGGAGTGCTTCTCAAATCCATCTGTCCCTAGTGTCTCCCACACATTACCTTACTTCAAGACCTCATTCTCTCTAGCCTGTATTACGGTTTCCTAAGTGGTGCTTCTGTCATGAGTTTTCCTGCCAGCTGTTCAATTTTCATATCCCCACTGCAGTTATCACTCTGAGATATAATTCTAATGGTATCCCTCTCTGGTTTAAAAACCTCAACACCTCTCTGTTGCAAGCAGGGTAAAAGTAAGACTCTGTATCATAGACTCAGATATGGGGACCTTTAGAGCTACCAGCCTACCTAAACAACCACTCTTCCTTCTTTCCCATTAGCCTATAGGGTAAAGTTCAAATTTCTGAGTCTGGCAACTAAAGCCCTACTCAGATTCCCATCACACTCCATCCCATTACAAGTATGCCAAACTTTCATCATTTCAAAAAATGGGCATTTTCTTTGTCCTCCAGACCGTAGTATAAGCTGTTCCCTTTGCTTCAGATTGTCTTTATCACTGCTTCCTCATTGGGGTAACTGCTTCTCCTTTCTGACAGGTAAGTTATGCCCATTCTGGGAAGTGTTTCCTATCACCTGTCTCTCCATCCCCAGACAAAGTTGATGACTTCTTACTCTGTGCTGTAGCACTCTATATATCTCTCATTTTGTTTTAGAGTATGAGTCCTGTTACATTGTATCATTTACACATCTCTTTTTACCATAATGGTAAAGACTTATTCAGTGTTTATTCCTACATCGCCCCCTGAGGGATATGTCTGGCATAGTATAGGATCTCAGTAAATGTTACATGAATAAATGGAAAAGCACTTTACAGTCAAGGAACACTGATTACTAAGACAATTCTTAACCTGTTCTTTGGTTATGTGAGTCAGTATCAGATCTGGAATTTAAATCTGTCTTCTGGGATTTTCTGTTCATGCTAACAATAGACTTGCTGGACCCTTCAGCAGCCGTGACTCTATTATGGTAAAATCTAGTATGCCACCCCTGAACTTATTTACCAGCTTTAGAAGTCAGCAACTCCTGCTGGGTTGTCTCTCCTATTCTCTAGTCTTAACATAAATTCACTTCCTTATCATATTAATGAAGACTGACTGTGATCTACTTGCATCTACAGGAACTCACTTAGAGTTTATAATATATTTATGTTTAAGTGAATCATTTTTGCATTTTCTTGTGTGGAAAAGGATGTCCCTTGCTAACAGCCTCACTGGTACAATTATGTTGTTATATATGCAGGCTTGTTTATATCCTGATTTTCACTGTTAAAGCCCAACAGAAACACTTGTTAGTGATAATAAAAGTGGTAATAATAATGATAGTGATAATGATAGCAACTAATATTTAAGTAGCATTTAATGATGGGCCTTGAACTCAGTGTTTTTATGTACATGAACTCATTCAGTTGTAATTGCAACCCCATGAAGTAGTTACAGTGATCGATATGATAATTTTATGGATAAGTAAGCTAAAGCATACAGAGAGATAACTTGTTTTGAGAACACAAAACTATCAACTTATAGACGTGGGATTTGAACCTAGGAAGTCTTGTTCTGTAGTCTGTGCTCTTAACTGATACACTGTACAGGATATGGTTGTATGATTATTTTCCCTAGTACCTTTGGCCACATAGAACTATAGTCCCATGGGGTGGAGGGTATGATATTGAGTGATAGGGATAATGGTCCATACTAGCTTTGACTATAAAAAATTCTTGATGAAAATATGCTGCGTTAAAAAAAAAAAAGCCTCTTGTTTAATATCTCCTTTTAGGGATGAACTTTTGTGCACTGACTTGTACTTTCTGTGAATTTAAACTTGCTGAAATTTCTTTGTGGCTTTCACCCCTTACCAAGCTCAGGTCTCAGAATTGCCTGCCTTCTGTCCCTCAAGCTTACTTGACAGCTATGGAGCATTGCCCATGCCTTAGCTTTCAGGCTGTACTCTTGTGGCTTGTGAAACACTTGTTTATGGGCACAGAGTGATCTGGAATTAAATAGAAAAATCCCTCTCCATGGAACAGCAATTTACTTTACATGCCAAGTTGGCAGCAGAGTAGACCTTTGGGGGGCTGTGGTTAAGACAGGTAGCCAAGATATGAGGGAGGTTTCTAATCCACACTCATGCTAATAAACAGAATGGTAACCAAAGCACTTTAGTGGGACCTTTGTGTTTTCTGTTTAATCTAGTTATGAGTGACCAACTCAAATTGACCAATTGACCCTTTGAAATTATTGTAGGACTACACCAATAACAAATCACTAAAGCAGTTTTTAAGGAGATGGTATCAGGTATTAGAAATAGTCCATGAGCCAGGTGGTATCTTGACTCTGGCCTGGGAACTCTATTTTGGATGCCTCTATATTGGTAAGATGAAAGCATTCAGGTGGCTCTTCAACTCAATATGTGACCTAGGCTAAGTTTCTCCATTTTTAAATGAAAAGTCCTAATGCTTTTTATACCAGCTACCATCTTCTTTCCTTCTTTTAAAGCTTTAAGAATCTTTTTCAAGGACTTCCTTTGATCTGTTTAAGAAAATCATTGAGTTGTTTAGTATTCAGCTCTTATATGCAGAATTTAAAAGAAGGTAATGCCAAAGAGACTTTTTTGCTTATATCCAAGTGCTATATTTACTCAGCTACATATATTCCTTTGACCTAAGACAAAGTTGTACTAGAATTTTTATCACAATTAATAGGCTTCATTTATTGTTTCTCAAAATTAGGATTATTAGTGAGTTAACAAAATAAGAGATTTGGAGATTAGAACTATAAATCTTCTGTTTGAACCACGAGCTTTGAGAAGATGCCTTTATTTTCTGGGCCCTTTCTTTAGTCTTCTTTTTCTTCACCTTAACAAAACCTGCCTTGAGGATAAGAGTGTGAGATGTGTAGAATTTTGTATAGTACAAAAGTTGACAAGGTGATACTGTAAGACAACTTAATAAGTTTTTCTTCATTTAGGTGAAGACATGGGGTAGAGAAAGATGAGGGAAATATTATTTTAAAGGCAGGTTGTTGGCACATTTATAGCAGGCCTTGTTAGAATCTAGAATGAACATATTTTTTGAAATGTAAGTTTTGTTAACCTTTAGGCAATATGATACTTTTAATTGAAGGAAGATATTCTCTGGTCTCATTTGTAAATGTGTGCACTCTTGGGGCAATATGCCAGCCTACTGAGAACAAAATTCGTAATCAGTGTGGCACTGCATGGAAAATTCTTTACTTATGCTGTCTGTCTTGGCTATCTCTGTTGAAAGGCCCAGATCTGTTTCCAGAGCCTGTCTGACCACTGAGTACATAATCAGATATAGTTCTCACCATCTGGGAGCCAAACTGTCTCTGCCAGTGGGGTTGTGAGTTTTTCACACAGGGCTGACAGTTGCTGGGGTCACCTGTCATGTTGGAGCAAACTGCTATTATGATTCTCACGTAAGCAATAGTTACACTGTACCATGACTGGAACGGAGAGACAGGTACTTGGAAGGATTGAGTTAAGTGCTGGGTCAGACAATCATAACTACTAGTATGTTAAAGTCTTTTCATAGTGGTGATCTGATGATGATGGAGATTTCAAGATTTACTGATTGCTTTATTACCTTTGTCACCTTTAGTTTACTTGACATATGATGAAGCTGCCTAGTTAGAGCCAAGGGACTTTGGGTTTAGAGATGTTGGGATTCACAGAGAACTCATAAATAAATACCTTTGTTTTAGTTTCAGCCCTCAGCCAGAATCTCTTCAGTGAAATGCCTGATGTGAGAATTATGGTCAGAGCTTTCTGGATTTTCCTATTTGACTTAAATTGGTTAAAAAAACAAGAAAATTCTATTTAATGTAGTTGTTCTTCTAGAAGGTGGTATAAAAAATTGTGTGTGGGGGGGGGTGATCCTTTTCATCTGGCAAAGAAGAGATCAATCACTGCTGAGGAAAAAGTGAGAATATGGCAGACTCTCGAGGTTCTGATTCCCTACTCTTTGTCCATTGGATTCGTTTCGGTTCCTTCTGTAATAGATTGCCATAGACTTGGTGACTTAAAATAACAGAAAATTATTCTCTTCAGTTCTGGAGGTCAGAAGCCTTTTCAAGGTATCAGCAGGGCAGTGTGGCTTGTTTGCATGCGCCACACCTTGCTTATTAGTTCATCTGTCGGTGGACTATTCGCTTCTTCCACATTTTGGCTACTGGGAATAATGCTTCTGTGAATATGGTGAACAAATCTCTCTTTAAGACCCTGCTTTCAGTTCTTCTGAGTATCTACCCTCAATTCTGTTTTTGAATAGAATGGAAATGGTTATTTTTGATTGTTTGAGGAATTGCCATACTGTTTTCCATAGATGCTACACCATTTTATGTTCCCCTTAGCAGTGCACAGTGTTTTAATTTCCCCTCATCCTTGACACCACAATTGTTCTTCTTCCTTTTTTTTGTTATTGTTAAAGTAGCCATCCTCATGAGTGTGAGATGGTGTATCGATGTAGTTTTAGCTTACATTTCCCTAATGACTAGTGATGTTGTCCATCTTTTCATGGCTTTTGGCCATTTGTATATCATTTGTAAACATGGAGACATGTCTTTTCAACTCTTTTGCCCATTTTTGAATTTCAGGATTTCTTTTATTATTGAGTTTTAGGTGTTCCCTATATATTCAGGATATTATTTCTATTGGATACATGGTTTGCAGTTCTTTTCCCCATACTGAGGATTGTCTTTGATAATTGGTGATGTCTTTTGTTGTATTCTCACAACACATTTGTCAGCATGGTTTGTTGAAATCAAGGCAAACATGGTCTGAAAAACCCAAACTAAGTTAGGCCACTCTAAGCCTGCTTCTAATGTAGCAACTGCCCAGGCACCTGGGAGCTGGGTTTTGTGGGAAAGAGTTGTTCACAGGCTGATGCAGGTAACATTAGCATTCTTCGGAGACATAGTAGCAAGGTCAGCTCTTAAAGCCAGCACTTGGTGGTGGTGACAGTTGCAGGCTATTTTGGGAACCAAGGAGGCTTTGTTTTGGAAGGCCTCTGTGTACTCCCAGATTTAACTCTGGCATTGATCAAGCATCAGCCACTTTTGCCTTTGATATAGAGAGAGCAATATCAGGTGCAGTAGAAGGATCATAGTGCTCTTTCCCTGTTTTATTGGTAAAAGCAAGTATTTTCCCTTGGAAAAAGTCCTTGTCAGAGAAATGTGACATGCCAATTTTAGGAAGCTTTAACTGGTAGTTTTTTATAATATTTTTCTAGACTAATATTTAGTCATATCTCCATTTCTTAGGGAGCTTAGATCAAGTTGATATTTTAGTAATCTTCTGTATGTCTTCAGGAGTATGGAATAGAAGGAAAAAGGACTTAAGGAAGTTAAATCAGAAGGCATTTGACTTAAAATCAAAGAATTTCCCTGTCATTGTTATGGGTAATATCAAAAGCTTGTTTAGCCTCCTTCTCAAGAAAAGGAAAGGCTCTTTGGAGGATCAGGATAGCTGTGGGTGGAGGCCCTGGACAGGGTTTTACAGCTGGGCAAATCTGCTCATGCATCGTGCTTCTGATGTGAATGAGTCAGCAGCACAGCTGCAGATGGAGTGGGCAGAAGGACATCTAAATTTAGTCATTATTCACTTGAGAAGGTTTTCAGGGACCATTCGTCACTCATCCATGCTTTAGTCATAGTCCTTCTTCTGGATTCCAAAAAAGAAGAGAGGGAGGGAGGGAGAAATAGTCATTCCAAGGTATTTCATGTGAGTAAATACCTTCTAATTCTCTTGATTGGTATAACAAGAGGGATTCTCTTCCAATTTAACCATGGTGCATACTCTTTCATTCAGGTAGTTCCTGAATTTAGGAACTCACAGGACTTTGAACATCAGAGAGGGAGTTTTCTGAAGTTAGACTTACGAACAAGCTCCCAAGTCTTGCTAATTCAAAGACATTTTTAATCAAACCATTTTTCTCCCGTAAGCTACTGGAGGTTGGGGAGGGCTTTGACCGGTAAGGAGTAAGTACATCTTATGTGTGGTTTCTTCCTGGGGAAGTTGCTATTTTGTAATACTGTTGGCTCAGAAACACCTGTTTTTCCAAAGACCTGTCTTCTTTAATCCTCACAGAACCCTGTGAGGTGGGTGGTCTTCCCAACACCATTGATGAGTATGCTGGTATTTTGTTAAATACTCCACGCAAGGTTATATGTATTGGTAGAGCCAGCACACAAACTCCATCTTCTGACCCCACAGCTGGTGCTTTTTACAGTATACAGTAGTCTTTGTGGAGAATGATTTGAGCAGTTCAATTATTTTATTGTCTCTAAATTAATTCCTTAGAGACTGATGGTATCAGATTAAGCCAGTTTTTTATTGCTGTTCTCTCAAACTTCCTTGCAGTGTTATTCCTATGAAAATGCTGTATCAGGGATTTGAAATTTATAGACAACAATGTCACAAAATTGAAAAAGAGAACTGAAGTAGTGATGGAATGAAAGAGATTAAAAAACAGAAAGAGGGGCTGGGGTTGTGGCTCAGCGGTAGAGTGCTCGCCTCCACATGCAAGACCCTGGGTTTGAGCCTCAGCACCACATAATAAATAAGTGAAATAAAGGTATTGTTTCCAACTACAACTAAAAAATAAATATTAAAAAAAAAAACAGAAAGAATATGTTAAGAGGGAAGGAAAGAGAAAAGGCAGATTTTTCCCATTCTCTAGTTTTGGGGTTTATTTTAGGCCTTCTGGAATGGGCTGCTAACATCTTCAAAATACAAAGAATGACCTTGGAAACATTGGCTTCCAAAAGTCTGCCCGGTGGTAGTGTGGCCACCAGAGCTGTTTTTAGATTTCTTTCAGAGCCAAAGACATTTTACAACCAAGTAAGAAGTAACTGACCTAACTGTCCTGGGCTATACAAATTAAGATTGCACATTTGGTCATCTTGATGGAGGTGTTATTATTAAGGTCAATATTTAGCACAGTCCCTAAAATACTGTCTTCTCCTTTTACTTTGGTGCCCTTTTGAAAAGTACTCTGCTGTAATTTGAGTGTGCGCCCCCAAAGTTCATATATTGAATCTTAATTCTTCAATGCAGCAGTTTTGGAGGTGGGACTAGAGGAAGAATTTTGGGTCCCAAGCGGGGTAGGGCTCTTATAAATGGTCTAATGCCTTTCCCATGGGAAAGGATTAGGAATCTGGTCCCTGTTTCTCTCTAACATTCCCACTTGTCCTTCTACTTCTCATTGTGAGTTAAAGTAGAACAAGACTCTCACCAGATGCCGACACCCAATCTTCAGCTTCTCAGCCTTCGGAACAGTAAGCCTAAATAAAACTCCTTCCTTTATAAATTTCCCAGGCTTTTTTTTTTTTTTTTTAATAGCAACAGAAGATGGGTTAAGGCATGCCCACTTCCATTTTTTCACTTAAGGCTTTTATTTAGGTTTTAGTGAGTTACTCTGAAATGAGTTGACTAGACCTTGCCATATGGAATTGCAGACTCAGACATACAACATGTGACCAATGTAATGAGAAGCATAATTACAAAATAGTTAATGCCTTATAGAAGTAAAGGAAGAGTAAGGAGGGAATTGAAGTTGATAAACCTTGAAAGCCTCATAGAAGAAATTAATTTTTATAGCTGCTTTTTGAAAAAGAGACAGTAATGAACACTGGCTATGAGTAATCTGACCTCAAAAGGTCAAGTTGGAGGAATATATTATATTGCATCAAATCAAATCTAGCTTGATATATTTAGCTAATATCAGTAATTGTTAGAAGATTATCATATGGTCTGAGAAAAATTAACAAAGATGCTTTTTGTGACCAGAGTTAGTTAATTAAATTTTCACTAAATTTGGATCAAGCTTTTTCAGCCATGCCCCTGCTTTTGCGCAGGATTGACAGGAGGTTTATCTCTGGAAGGAATTCCCATAAACGCCCTTGATGTGATGGTATTACTTGGGTCCTGTAGTTACAGGGGTTCTCTGGAGTTCCAAGGTCAATTCTTCTCACAATAATCTTTTACTGTTTTAAACAGTTGCTCATCATCACCATAAAATATCCTTGGTATAGTGGTTCTCAAACTGTTTGATCTCCAGTTTCTTTTATAGTTAAAAATTTATAAATAACCCCCCCTAAAATTTATTCAGAAATGTGTCCCTATTGGTTATTATATTTTTTGAGAAATTAAAAAATATATACTTTTTAATACATTAAAATACAACAGCCTGCTGGGTGTTGTGGCACATGCCTGTAATCTCAGTGATCTGGGAGGCTGAGTCAGGAGAATCGAAAGTTCAAAGCCAGCCTCAGCAACTTAGCGAGGCCCTAAGCAACTTAAGCAAGAACATGTCTCAAAATAAAAAATAAAAAGAGGGGTGGGGATATGACCCAGTGGTTAAGTACCCCTGAGTTCAATCAATCCCCAGTGCCTAAATAAATAACAGCAGCCCATTACTTATTAGCATAAACTATATATTTTAATTAAAATAACTATACTTTTTAAAACATCAGAAAGTGGCATTTTTTTACATTCTTACAGATCTCTTTTAATATTTGCATCTAATCTGTTGTGACATCTTGTTTTACTTAAAATTCATAAAGAAAATCTAGTCTCACACAGATACATATTTGGAAAAATGAGGAGTATTTTAATAGCCTATTCAGACAATTGTGGATTTTGCTCTTGTGTACTATATCAAAACTCTAATTACTGGTAGTCTCTTAAATGTTAGTTGCAATGTGCAAGCTAAAACCATATCAGTGGACTTGTTTTTACTCTGTCACATTAAAACCCATTGGTCAAGCTGGGCAAGGTGTTGCACACCTGTAATCACAGCGGCTCAGGAGGCTGAGATAGAATTGTAGGTTCAAAGTCAGCCTCAGCAACTTAGTGAGGCCCTGAGCAACTTAGCAAGGCCCTGTTTCAAAATATAAAATAAAAAGGGCTCAGTGATTAAGCACCCATGGGTTCAGTATCAAAAAAACAAAACATTGGTTTAACTTGTATTTTGAATGTATGTTTTCCCCATGTCCAATTTTCTATCACCATGCATTTGGTTATTTGGAAAACACAGGTTCATTGTGTTAAGCAGATCTTCCAAATGTAAACACATTATAATTCTTTATATAATATTAACAAACACACTTGTTGGTAGTCCCATTGTGAACATCAGCAGAATATTAGGAAGCTTTCAATTTCATGGTGGTAGTTTTATTTCGCAAAATTCCTGTTTTCACTTGCATGGCCAAATTCTACCACTGACACAAATACTAGTTATTTAATTTGAGGTGAGAATACTAGTTATTTTATTTGAGGTGAGAAGCTCACTTTTTTCATTTTCAAGCCTGAGGAACAATGAGTTATCTGTCAGTTATTCTTTTGAGTAGAAGTAGTGTTTTATGAAAAAAGTAGGTAGTTCATCTGGCAAATCAAACACATAACACAAATGCTTTTTCTAGAAACAACAATCATACTTCAGTTCCACAGAAGTGCTGCAAATATACTTCCTATTTTATCACAGAGTAATAAAAAGACTAATATTCAAGGATTTAGATTTAATAAAATTAGTAATTTTTACTGCCTCATCAAGGTCATTCTTAAGTGGAATTAGCTTTTTTTGGTGCTGTTGCCTTGATTTCTGCTAAGGCATGAGCAGTTTTACCCAACATTGCTTTTGCATCATTAGTGCAGATGTCAAAACAATGAAAAAAGTATAATATCTCCTAATATTATTGTGAAAATAATTTTGATTTGGTTAATGGATTTTTTTTCTCAGTTGAAATTTTGATTGATTGATTATTTATTTAAAGAAGAGGGTCCATAGGTGAGTTTTTAAAAGGTGTCTCATTTGTCTGAGTCCTGAAATATCTCAAGTGTTTTAGGACCATCTAAACCTGATATAATGATTATCTTTGTCACCATGAACCTTCTACCTCCATTTTATTCTGTAGATTATCAAGAGAGCTTTTTGTAGATCTCATTGCTATTTGTGACTCTTTTCTTCTAGACTGATAGGCCTAAAGCCTTTATTTAAAACCCTTCTGCATTCTTCCCTAATTTCTGGTAGGAGGTGGGCAGATAAGGATCCCTGATCATCTGTAACTATAAACATCCTTTGCCATATTGTTTGAAGCCATTCAGAAAATACATGAAAAAAATACATTTCTTTCATTTGAAATGATCCCCCTTTAGTAATCCTATAGTCTTAAACTATAACTTCCTACTGAGAAAATTACATCTGATAGTATGTGATTATTTTCCTTTAAACTTTGTAAGCAAGTCAGTACTTATCAAATTTCTAACATGCTTTCCTTTGTATATTATAATGATGAAACAGCTTACCCATTTAGAAATCATTTTTACCCACTTCAGAAATCAATTTTATAATTAATCAAATAGGTACTATAAATAATAGTCCTATAGCATTTCTAAGTTTATAAGTTATGTTCTGCACATTTAGTTTGGAAAACATAAAAATTAATGTATTATTAGAACTGCTGGATATTGTCATGTCCAGAGTGGTGCCTATCACATAGTAGAACTCAATAAATTATTGTTGAATAAATGAATGGACTTTTCTTTTCAGGCCTGTATTGATGAAAATTTGGACATGGTGAAGTTTCTGGTTGAGAACAGAGCCAATGTAAACCAGCAAGACAATGAGGGATGGACACCCCTTCATGCAGCAGCTTCCTGTGGCTATCTCAATATAGCAGAGTGAGTTTCTGTTTGGGTTTGGTAGGAATAACCTTCATTTCTCTGCTCATAGAATTTGGATTTCATAAATAGTCATAATCTCTGTTATTAATTGCAAATTCACGGAGTTGACTATTTTTAAAGACTAATTGTATGTTTTACATAATTGCTAAATCTATAGTTTCTTAGTTGAAAGTTTTTGTTTGCTTTCATCTTCATATAATTTGTATTTGCTGGATTATGCAGTTAGATTCTGTCTGGTGCACTTTCTGGATTCACTTCTGAAGAACTCTAGCAGGGCACATGAGTAAGCAGGCTGCAGTTTTTTTTCTGGATGTCTTTATAAACCTGTTGTTTTTGTTTGCTTTTTAAATTAGTGTTTACAATGGAGTTTCATTCAGCCATAAAAAAGAATGAAATTGTGTCGAATGCAGGAAAATGGATGGAACTTGAGAGTATTCTGTTAAGCAAAATAAGCCAAACTCAGAAAGTCAAAATTCATGTTTTCTCTAATATGTGAAAGCTAGAGTAGAAAAAAGGAAAACAAGTAGGGTGAGAATCTTATGAATCAAAGGAGATCAGTAGAGTAGAGGAAAGAGACCAGAGAGAGGAAGGAGAAAGAAAGGAAAATATTGGTGAATGATTTTGACCAAATTATATTGTTATATTGTGTGCATAAACAAATACGTAAACAGATCCCACCATTATAACAACTATAATGTACCAGTACAAATATGGAGGGGGAAAAAAATCAATGCTTAAGGCCTAGGGTTGTAGCTTAGTGGTAGAGCACTTGCCTAGCATGTGTGAAGCACTGGGTTCAATTCTCAGCACCACAGATAAGTAAATAAAGGTCTATCAACAGTTTAAAAAAATTTTTAAAAATCAATGCTTAATACAAACAAAGGTGAAAATAACTGGTATGCTGGTATTTAGTAGAAGAAAGAACCTAAACATGTGGAACCAAGGAAGGGTAGAGATTGACATGTGTTCTCTACATTGGTTGAATGGATATGTTTAATAAAATAACAGTAGTAGCTATTAACTTCCATGACAACTAGTTGCCCCTCCCTTGGGCAGAAGAATTCTGACTACATTATGTCTGAGATATAAGAGGCACTAAAAAAATGTCTCTTATAAGAAAGAATGATCAGGAAGGTTATTTTTACTTAGGAAAGAGGCTTTGGTGGTTGAAACATCTTTAAAATGAAGCAATTGTGTATATTCTAGATGAGGGAAAATTTATATTGATACAATAAATTCTTTATCACAATGTGTGTGGTCCTTTAGAAATGAGATTGCTTGTTTTAAGGCCTTTTTCAGTGATTATGATTAGAGCTCCATTACATCTCTCTTATTTAGCAATCAGAAGTGAGAATGACATTGGCAGCTTATAGAGGTCTGAGAATAGCTTCCCACAGAATCTGATTTGCCCACATTTCCTGTGGGAGACCCTGTCTTGAGCCAGGGATGTTCATTGGGAGAAGTTAAACAAAGGGGTTCGGGGCTGGGGAAACAGTAGGCAGCATCACTGGGTTGCTTGTTCAGAGAAGCAGAGGACTGCTCAGTCTGAAAGCTGAAAGAAATGAATAGTGTAGTTTCTTGCCTCTTATTTCCTTACTGTATTCTAAATTAGTAAAAGTCAGCCACCTCTTTATCCCCTAGGCTGTCCCCATTTCAAAGTCTCATAGGAAAGGCTCCCATTCTCAGCCTTATTCACCAGTGCCAGCATTTTGATGTCCAAGAGTTAAAGAGATTTCTTTGTCAAATAAATTTGATTTTATTTAATAAGAAATATAGAACATATTGGCCCTGCATTTTTGAGAATTGATTAATTTGTTCAGGTGGCATGTTTGTGATATTTGAGCTACCAAATCTCGTTACATTCATGAATTCACTTCTTTTCATCCCCCTCCCCTCCACACACACTTTTCTAGAGGAGCTTATGCTTAGAATTAGGATCATTGTGTTGGTTGGCATCACACTCCTGTGAAGTTGAGTACAGAAAAATGATTTTAATGAGACTTTTTTAATAGTAGTTATTTTAATTCATTTTTAAAACATAGTTCCTTTAGAAAAATGTTCAAAATTCAGAAATCTCCTGCTCAAATATTACCCTGAATGAAGTGAATCTATCAGTTACTATTTCTTCATCTAATTATTACAAATTAGATCTATGAAAGTTTGATCATGATTGACCTGATATAGACCAGAATCCATTGCAGAGCTGGAGTGGTAGTAGGGATGACCTTCTCTTTCATTATGCACATTGTTACTAGACAGATTTTGTTTTTACGGTCATTTTTTTTTTTTTTCAATATGTAGCCTTTTTGGGGGGGGGGCATTACTGGGGATCAAAGCCCAGGCCTCCTGAATGCCAGGCAAGTGCTCTACTACTGAGCTATACTCCAAGCCCTTATTATTTTTATTTTGAAACATGATCTCACTAAGTTGTCCAGGTTAGCCTCCTAGTTTCTAGGATTTCAGGCATGTGCCACCATGCCAGACTGTGGCATTATATTTAATATGATGGAAAACAATTGTTTATACTATTCAATTTGGCCTCAGAGCCAATGAAGAATGTTTCAGTTAAGATCAGTCCCTGGCCATCTTGTCATTTTTCTTTTTGGGGGGAGGGCATTGGGAATTGAACCCAGGGGTGCTTTACGACTGAGCCATATTGCCAGTCCTTTTTATGTTTTATTTTGAGAGGGGGTCTTACTACATTGCTTAGGGTTTCACTGAGTTGCTGAGGCTCGCTTCAAACTTACAGTCATTCTGTTTCAGCCTTCTGAGCTGCTGGAATTATAGGTGTATGTCACTGCACCTGGCCTCTTTTTGTATCTTAAAGATCTTACATTTTGCATTCTTATTCCCAGGATCATTAGGAACTCCAATTTTCACAGAAGTAGAAAAGAATAAAAAGTAAACCGACTTTCTAGGAAGAATCAAATACATTCTATTTCATGTTCTGTGATGAATTTTTTGTCTCATGTTTGTACTCAGTATGGTACATCAAAAGGAGGTTTAGAGGTTATTTTTTTCCTCATTTCAACTTAAGTTGAGGCTTAATATTAGTTAACTGGGTATTAGATTTTTTAAAAATATTTATTTTTAGTTATAACAATATGTTTTTTTTAAAAAAATTTTAATGTGGTGCTGAGGATCTAGTAGCTGGTTTGATAGGGCCTCAGTAAATGTTTGTTAATTTCAAACTGGTGCCTAAAATGGTGCCTTACCATTGAGCCATATCCTGAACCCTTTTTATTTTGTATTTTGAGACAGGGCTGTGCCTCATGCATGGTAGGCGAGCATTCTACCTCTGACCCCCAACCCCAGCCCTGGGTATTAGATTTTTATTATCAATAGTGTTTGTTTAACTTAGAAATAGCAGATTGACCCAAGGGTGAAACATTTAGTTTGGCTTTATAGTTTATTGGGATGCTACATTTAATTTCCTTTCTTTCTCCCATAAAAAGTAGCAAAAAGGCCTTTTATCAGTAATGCATTAGAAAGAATAGGAAGGCTTTATTTTCTAAGGACATATATATTGAGCTAATAGTTATTTCTGAGCCTCTGGACACCTATAAGGATCCTTAGGGTAAAGTAGATACTATTTCATAGGTTGACATTTATTCTTGTTCAGGTAAAAGTGTAAAACTAAAGAAGTTTTACTTTTTTCCCTAAAACAGGAGAATAAGGGAAAATAGAGACAGTGAAGAGGGCACAGTTGTGGCCCTCACATTGCTTTGAGTGCTCCTGTGGTCTCATCGAGCTGCAGTGTGGGGTGGTGTGAGAGGAAGGCAAGAGAGAATTCAGTTAGTGAGAAGAGGCAAAGGCTTGAGAAGAAGAAATTGTGTTCCGTCCAGTGGAGGAAACACTGAACTAAGGAGGAGAGCTGGGTGAGAGTGGGGTGTGTTTGGGAATAATAAGGGTTTTGTTTATAGTTTAGTCCCAACAAACATTTATTATGTGCTTATTATGTATATTATTTGTATTATGATTTTTCAGGGTGGGGGTATGTAAAAGGGAAGAAACCAGAAGAGAGGAGCCATTGAATATGGGGAAGTAAAAAAGAGAAACTGATGGACAGAATAGTGATATTTGATAGATTTAAGAATGCAGATAGAGGGAGTTAACTCTGGAATTGAATAAGGTCTGTCTTCCCTTAAGGCTGTGAGAGAAGGAAGAAGACAGTTGAAAATTAGATGAATTGTGAATACCTTTAAGTTTTACATATGTGGAATTGATTATAAATTAACAAACATTTACTGAGGCCCTGTCAAACCAGCTACTAGGCACTGAGAAAGCAAAATCATGGTCTTAATCTAATTTTTATAGATTTTTTCTCCTTTGTCAATTCTTTGAATGTAGTGACCATACATAGATTTTGGAGGGGGGTTATTGGGAGATTGAACCCAGAGGTGCTTTACCATTGAGCCATATCCTGAACCCTTTTTATTTTGTATTTTGAGACAGGGTCTTGCTAAATTGCTTCGGGCCTCGCTAAGTTGCTGAGGTTAGCCTCAAACTTGTGATCCTCCTGCCTCATCCTCCCAAGTTGCTGGGATTACAGGTGTGTGCCACAACGCCTGACCCATATATTATTTTAAAAAAATTTCCTACAGTGCCTAAAGTATGGTTCTCTGACCAATGATGTTTATTAATTTTTCAATGAATTAAAGTCTAATTTGCAGCTTTTCTTTCCCTTTAAGTGTCTGTGAATATTTGCTGGAGCTCCCAGCATTATTTGGATTCTCACTGGCTCTGAAGTAGTTTGTTCTGGAGAAAAGGTGAATTAGACTTGAATTCAAAGATTGGGGCCGTAGCCTCTGCTATTTTCCAGCTATGTGATTTTGAGAAAATTACTTAATATGTGTGAGCCTCAGTTACTTAAAGGAGGATTAGTAATAACTACATTGCCTACTTCATGCCTAAGATTCATGATTTTGTGTGTGTGTGTGTGTGTGTGAAATCATTTTGAGAATAAAAAAGGACCCATGTAAGGTATTGAAATTATCAGTTTTTTCTTCTTTGGGATTAAGTATTCTATGTGGATTTAGAATCTCACCATTTATCATTTTAATGTTTCTTCTTCAGTGATTTAGTTTCCTCCAAAAGTACAGAAAATTTCACATACATGATTTGTTGAAGGGAAAGTTTTGTGGATATATGATTTAAGAGGATTTGTGCAAATTTTAATGCATACTTTATTTTTCTATTTTCACATCCACAATACTACTTAGTAAACTCCAGTGTGCACTTGGAAGTTTTCATTAGATTTATTTATTTATGTTGCTTTTAGGGGCTCTCTTTCATTCCTAATATTAAATGCAAAGTAAGTCCTTTTGGACACCCTGTTTGGACTTCTGAGATGGTGGACATGTTTTAAAGACTACATGGTATTTAGAAACTTCTTGCTGTCCACTGGAGTGAGAGAGAGACTGGGAGTTAGGTATATGACTATGAAAGAAATCCTACTATTGACATTGCTCTTGTCAGGAAATGGAGAAACTTCCAGCTCTAATTATTAAAGGCTAATGAAGTTGAAAATTAATAATGAAACACCTTATTTGGGGCCATATTTAAAGCCCTGAAATAGGCCTTGCTCTACACAGAACTCCATATGCACAAGTATAAATTAATATTAGATTGACAGAGATAATATTCATCCTGAGTCTTGTTGCACAGGTATTTCATTAACCATGGAGCCAGTGTGGGTATGGTGAATAGTGAAGGTGAGGTCCCATCTGACCTTGCAGAAGAGCCAGCCATGAAGGATCTTCTTCTGGAGCAAGTAAAGAAGCAAGGTAACCTAGAGACTATGCTGGGCCCAGAGGGACTCTCTGCCCCCTGTAGAACATAATTCTTTTTGTTGGTTAAAACTTTTGATTATCATATAACAGGAAAGGATTAGATCTGTCTGCACAGCATTAATCAATTACCAACATCATGTAACAACTCAACAAGAATAGGCGAAATGCCAAAAGAATGGCTAGTCATTCCTGGTTTTTGCCATTCTGAGGTTGTATACTCACTGGATAGGTAGAAGTGACCTGAAGAGGAGTGTGAACTTTTTTATCAGTGCATATATGTTGTTAGATTTGCTACACATTGTGGAGTTCAAAAAAAGGGATGGGATACAGTGTGGCCACATTCATTTTGTAACTTTGCATCTTTTTTTCTTGAGAACAGAAGTTGATACTAGTAAAATATATTTATTGTAATTTCTGAAATGATTTTTATATTAATCTTAAAATTATTCTGGTAGTTTAATCAAGTTAGGAATATAATTTAGAAGAATATGCTCTAAAAAGGTTTTTTGTTTTGTTTGTTTTGATAGTTTTAGAAGAATTCATTTCAGGGAATGGGGTAGGATTCTCCTACTAAAGGTCTCTGGGTTCTTTTAATTTAAAAATGTTGAATAACACTAGGCAGAGAACAGGAGAACAGGTCTTAGGGAATTCTGCTAGAACTGTCACAAAACTTTAGATGTGATTTGCAGTACTGTTTTTGTTCTGTTTTGTTTTTGGGGAAAGGGAGTTGGTAAACAACCAGACCCACAATCTGTAGTTTATCCCAAAGGATTTAGCTCCAGGGATCTTTTCTGTTATGACCCTTTAAAGCAGTCAGGGCCATCTGACCATGCCCATTCGTTTACAAGCTGCTTTTGTGCTACAGTAGCAGAGTTAAGTAGTTCTTTTTGTTTGTTTGTTTGTTCTTTTTAGTTACACATAACAGTGGAATGTATTTTGTGTATCAAACATACAGGGAGTATAACTTCCCATTCTTGAGGTTGTATAATATGTGGAGTTAACTAGTCATGTATTCATATATGAACATAGGAAAGTTATGTCTGATTCTTTCTATTGTCTTTCCTATTTCTATCCCCGTCCCTTCCTGTCATTCTCCTTTGTTTAATCCAGTGAACTTCTATCCCCTCCTCCTTATTGTGAGTTAGCATCTGGATATCAAAGAGAACATTCAACCTTTGGTATTTTGGGATTGGCTTATTTCATTTAGCAAGAGAGTCTCCAGTTCCATCCATGCCATAATTTCATTCTTCTTTATGGCTGAGTACTATTCCATTGTATATATACCAGAGAGTTGAGTAGTTCTAATATACCAGATGGCCAGCAAACCCAAAAATATTTAATATTTGACCCTTTATAGAAAGGATATTGCAAACCTACCTTAAAATAATGATGTTCTAGGTCAACAACTATTGTTTTTATTGCCTTCTACATATAGTTTTGTGCCCTATTGAATTGAAGGCTTTGGTGCTGTTTACCCTCCCATCTCACTCAGTTGCATCTTCTACAATATGTTTTACAATTTACAGATAATTTTTTAAACAAACCAGTTTTTAAAGTAGTTTTGGTTGGAGAATCTACTTTTCCTATTTTGATTGTTGACTCTTCAGTTAAGGATTATACTCTATTGGAATAGACATTCATATGTATGCCTAACTTTGTAGCACTGTTAACTCCCCTTATAGTGTGTGGAATTCTGGTCTGTTCTTTACCCCTTCCTCTCCCCAGATTAGACAGAGATAATACTTAGGTAGTTCCCAGGTTTTCATTTAAGAGTAGAAAGGGAGCAGACCAAGCACAGAAAAGACTGATAATGAAGGTGGAACTCTTTGAATGGGTATGTTTATATTTGAGACATTTCATTATTTATATATCAGGGAGTGCCCCATCTCAGCCCTTCTTCATTGGCATGGGTATTGGAGAGTGGTTGGCTAAAGGGAGGAATTCTTGGAAGTTCCTCCATCATGCTTTTGACTGTTTTTTTAGCCTGCAGATCACCTACTCATCTCTGAAGTATTATGTATAGCTTCAGGTCACTGTATTTTTCTGTATATGGAAACAAGCTTTAGAGATAGTTTATTTTAAAATACGTCATACCTGAAACCAGCATCTTTAATACTAACCTTTTGGTGTAATGAGTGGAAAAGAAAAACAGACAGGGATCAAGTATTTCAGAGTTCTAGTATCACTAATGTGTTTTGTAGTTTTAAGCAAGGCATTGAAACTTTTCATGTTTATTTCCTTATGTGGTAAATGGGGATATTATACTCACTTCAAAGAATTGTTTGGAAACTGAAATGATATAATATAAAAGAACCTTGAAGTTTATAGCTTTGTGCAAATATTATAAGTAAAAATAATATCCCCTCTGATTTTTATGTTCTGTTGAAAATGATTTAGGCATGTTTCCTCAATGGATCTGCATCACATAATATTTAGCCTGATGATTTAACCTGGTAAGACCATTAATGTGTGTGCAAATTCAGCTGCTTTCCTAAATTTGATACTATCCAGTTTGATAATTAAACTGTTATCTGTGGTTATATTTATGATGTGTTTTGAATCTAAGGAAAATAACCTGTTAGACTTGAGTAGAGTTTTAGTAATGCTGGCTGTCTGATATATTACTTCTATAGGAGTTGATCTAGAGCAGTCAAGAAAGGAAGAAGAGCAACAGATGTTACAGGATGCCCGCCAGTGGCTCAACAGTGGGAAAATAGAGGATGTGAGGCAGGCCCGCTCAGGAGCCACAGCCCTCCATGTGGCTGCTGCCAAGGGCTACTGTGAAGTGCTCAGGTATTGTTTCTGTATATCAATCAGTAGTTTGGTTTACTGGGATGAGATGAGATGAGTTTTGAATGCCGAAGGTGAATTAGATTTTCAACTATGATGTGTTTCCTTTTTTGTTGATCATGCAGTTTTTTGTTCCCCCACCCCATATTTTGCTGATATTAGGCCACAGATAGTCTACCTCCCTCCTGCCATCCCTCTAGCTTTTCACTGATATGTATGATATATGAAAAAGAGTTAAGATACACAGACCTTGTCCCATTCTATGAATTTGTCATTAATTCTCCTGCAACTTTCTCCTCTTAGGACCTGCAATGCAGGACCTATGATCATTTTGGTCCTTCTTGACTTAAATAATTTCTTGGGACTCTTTAGATCAATCTTACAGATCTTGAATATGCAGTGTCTAGAATAGTCAAACTTACATGAGGGATTTGGATTCTACTATATCTATTCCAGTTTTTCTTACATCTGTGCTTTATGTAGCTTTTGGTGCTTAGAGTTGAAAGGTTTTCCCCAAAACGTGGGTTGCTGAAGGCACTGTGTGTGCCATTGCTGCCAAACTCCTTCAGTGTTCTATATTCAACCTAATATGGGGTTTCTAATAGATGTGACAGTGTGTTGTACTCCATGTCTGTCCAAGTGTGACATCCATACTGTGCTCAATTCTTGGAAGATTTCTGGAGCTCCACAATAAAGGGCCTCAGCCAGCTCAGTGCAATTTGGGACTTCTGGAATCATATCTTTACATGTATAACATGGTTACAGTTAGATTAAAGCTTTAAAGTGAGTGTCTGCAGATACTCTTGTAGAGTAGAAGGTATGAGATTCTGTAGTAAACCTATGATATTGTGGAAAGACCAACCAGAAAGTATCCTGAAGAAATATGAGCCCTTGTTTTATGTTAATTTCTCCTTGCCCTGGAGAATAGAGAGCACATTCTATAATAGAGTTGTATGACTTGGTTAATTGAATTAGGTTTTTGTTAGTCTCAGGTACCCACCTATCTTTGCACTCCCCTTATACAATATACATGGATATGTGTAGGAAATACCATACAAATGACCTTTTTGAGGGGCTCAGTTAAAAATCATCTATGATTTATGCTCAAAGTAGCAATTATGAAACCATAGCTATGCCTTAGAGGGCAGAAGCAATCATAGAATGAATCCCTGTAGTTCAGGGCTCAATCTGAAATCAATTAATTTGGAAAGCACCTACAGGTTGAGCATCCCTGATCCAAAAATCTAAAATCTGAAATGTTCCAAAATCTGAAACTTTTTGAGTGCCAATATAATGCCCCAAGTGGAAAATTCCACATCTTTAAAGCCCATAATTATTTAACATATTGTATAAAATGACCTTCAGCTTTTTTGACAGAAAATTGTAAAATTGAAAAGAGAAATGTAATATTTGGGGTTTTCTTCTTAGACTTCTAATTCAGGCTGGCTACGAACTCAACGTTCAGGATCTTGATGGCTGGACTCCCCTCCATGCAGCAGCACACTGGGGAGTGAAGGAGGCTTGTTCCATCCTGGCAGAAGCACTCTGTGACATGGATATCCGGAACAAACTGGTTAGTGAGTCTGAATCTCTAAAACGCAATGAGGTTGGTGGTTGAGTCTCTAGAACAAAATGGCCAGGTGACTGCTCTGGAGAAATGTGCATCCCTGGTAACTGTGATGTTGCCCTCACCTGCCTGCCCTCACCCATTATCAACACAGAGAAGTGTTGCTACATGAAATAAAACCCCATTAACCTAGTGAAGCCCTTAAAACAAACTTGGCAAAAAAAAAAAAAAAAAAAAAAGGCTTTCAGAAACCTAAGGCCACTATTTATAGTGAAGTATGGAAGAGTAGTTATTTTTCAAATCATTCTTTTAACAGCTGAGCTCTATTCACATTGAGTCATTTAACAATGTTACAATAACAAAGAACTTTGAGTTTTGGCTGAAAATAGCCTTATTCAGCCTCACTTCAAGCATCTTAGAAGCCCTGAATTCCAATCCTTGTCTCCTAATTTTCTAAGAACCCAGAGATAATGGACTTTTTTTTTCTTTTTTTGTACTGGATTTGAACTCAGGGAGCCTTTCCACTGAGCTACATCCCCCAGTCTTTTGGAGTCACAGTCTCACTAAGTTGCTGAAGGTCTTGCTAAGTTGTTTAGGCTGGCCTTGAACTTGTGATCCTCTTGCTCAGCTTCCCAAGTTGCAGGAATTACAGGCATGCAGCACTGTACCTGGTTTGGATTCTTTAATTAGTAGATGTTCTTATCTGCCTCACGTCTCCTTTGGGTCCTGGTTTCATTCTCAGACTATAGGTCAGAGTCCTTAATTGGGCTGATGTTTTCTAAAAGAGAAAACCTTCCTATCTGCCCTTTTGTTACTTAAAGGGAGATGATTTCTGTGACTTATCTTTGGTGCACCTGTTTCTGAACCTCCCCCAGAGGTTTTTAAGAGCCCTTATTAAATTCATCATTGTAATTAAGACCTTTTTTAGAGTAGGTACAAGTAGAGGTTTCCCTTGATTATTTGCCAACAGGCAATAAACATTAGAAATGATGTGGTGATATTTCCTCAATACTGTTTTGTACAATATGAAGCTCTCTGCTTAATGGGTTTGCTGTTTCTTACAGAGTTTCCTATGTAATAGATGAAGGCCTGTCATAAAGTAGGGTAGATTAATTTGGAAAGCACCTACAGGTTGAGCGTCCCTAATCCAAAAATCTAAAATCTGAAATTCTCCAAAATCTGAAACTTTTTGAATGCTAATATAATACCCCAAGTGGAAAATTCCACACCTTTAAAGCACACAATTATTTAACATATTGTATAAAATGACCTTCAGGCTGTATGTACAAGTTGTATATGAAGAATGAATGATGTTTGTGTTTAGACTTGGATCCTATCCTCCATATATCTTATTATGTATATGCAAATATTCCAAAATCTGAAAAAAATTCAGAGACTTCTGGTCCTAAGCATTTTGCATAAGGGATACTCAGCCTGTATCATTGGAATCTAAGGCAGAAAGTGAATATTGCATAGTCCCTGATAAAATAAAGGTACATAATAACTGCTTCTATTTTCTATCAGTCATTGTGCCCCTTTTCTCTCCCAGGGTCAGACGCCATTTGATGTGGCTGATGAGGGTCTTGTGGAACATTTGGAGATGCTCCAGAAGAAGCAGAATGTGGTGAGTCACTGTTTCATACTTTGAAAGATCTTCTAGCAGTTTGCGGTCTACAGTGGGTATCACAGTTGCTTGCTTTTATTATGTCTGTTGAGAACTGAACTGGACATTTCCGAATTCCAGAGATATTCATTGTTTCCTTCAGGAACTAACAAGAGTCTGTTAGAAGAAAGTATTCTAGAAACCACTGTTGTTAAAGTTTGCTTGTTGTAAGATATCCTTTAAGCAGATGAAAGCAACAAACAACAACAACAACAAAAAAAAACACTACACTTGAGTTCTAGAAAATGCTTATGTTCAAATTAAGAGCTTTTTTTCCAAATGAATACTAGAATGCAGGACTCATAATTTTTTCTTTCTCTTATTAACTAAAAGTATATAATTTAAAGCATATTGATTATAAAGAGGAATATTTATCTTTCTTAACAAGTATAAAATGATAAAACAGTTATTTGGTATTGGACAGTATTGGTCAGTGATTCATACTTATTCTAGATTCCATGAAACATCCAAAATTCAGTCTTCTTCTCCTTCCTCTTCATTTTAAATCTTTTTTTGGTTTGGTTACCTGTACCATTCTGCTTAGTGCTACACACACCTGGTGCCCATGCACAAACTGCAGCATGGAAAACCACCTCCAATAAAGAGATGAAGAATGAATGTGTCACATTTACTCCCCACAAAGGGGATGAGTAATTTGGTGAGGAGAATAAAGATCAGTGACCACAGGGTAGAATAGGAAAAAAAAAAAAAAAAAATCAGTGGCTTTCCTGTTATATAGCAGCAACAGTCTTCCTAATATAAGATGTATACTTTGCATAGTTAGGTTTTTAAAACCTTTTTATTCTGAAATAATTTTTCATTCACGAAGAAATTACAAAAATCATAGAGAAGATTCCTATAAATTCTTTACCAAACATTGTTATGTTTTTGAGCCTAAATAATATTTCACTGAATAACATTTCTATAATTATGATAATGATTCATACCCATGTCTCCTACATAACTTTAGGCTCTAGGGATAGAATACATATTGTCTAGAGCATGCATCTAAATATCATTCTAAGGGCTAATTTCCCATTTTGGTACCTGTGTTTTCTTTAGAATTATTGTCAACTTATTGATCATATAGAATTCTTTCCAAGTTGCTGCTGGCCTTTTGTTCTTCAGAAGCTAGGTTTTTTTGGGATTTGGGTATTTGAAGCAGGAAGTTTTCTTGAAGCGTTAACACCATGTTGTTTTCTTGTCTAATCTGGATGAGGATTTTCCTCTGTCATTTTTTCCTAAGGAGACCCAGCTGATGTGTTTCTCTTTTTTGCAGTTTCTTTTCCCCTACTTTAGTGTGGGTTCTGTCTTCTTCAGGATGATAGTGCCATTGGGTTCTTCTTAATACTGCTGATTTTTCACCAGTAGTCAACTTTTTTCCTTTTCTCTATTTTATCAATTTTCAGCTTCGTAGTGAAAAGGAGACACGAAATAAACTCATTGAGTCAGACCTGAACAGCAAGTTGCAGAGTGGACTCTTTAAGAAGTAAGATACTTGGGCTTGAGGAATGGGTTCAAGCTGTGTTCTAATATATCAGACTGACCCTGAGAATTTATATGATGAAGAAACTATGTTTGTTTTAGTCAGATCATCTTCAAACATGTTAAAAAGTTTAGGGGACAGGGAGACGGCATTGATATAGGTGAAAAACACTGAGAATAGGTGAATGTGCTTTAAACTTAGAAATTAATGAAGACTGCATGCATGCAGCATTTCTTCTATCCTAGCTTGAGGGTTCTTAGTCCCACCTATTCCCATAAATGCACTGTAAGTTCTGTTGTTTACCACTGTTTTGGTGCCTAGCATGATTCCTGGCATGTAATAAGTTGTGAGTAAGCATCTGTTAGTTTTTGTTTTTTTATATCTACCCATCATCACAAGTCATGGTTTCCTTTTTTTCTGTATGTTGAACAGGCCAGATCTCCTCGAGTCATATTCAAGAGTCAATACTACACCTTAATCTGCAAAAAAAAACAAACTCCAGGGTTCAGATGAACACATAGATATAAAGAAGGATCTAAATATATTTCTACTATTGCCTCTCAATATATTATAGTCTATAGATTTGTTCTCTTTATTTTACCTGTTGTCATTACTTCTGAATTACATTCAACTTGTGTCTTTAATTTAGCAAAGAGAAGATGCTATATGAGGAAGAGACACCCAAGTCCCAAGAAATGGAGGAAGAAAATAAAGAATCCAGCAGCTCTAGTTCAGAGGAAGAGGAAGGTGAAGATGAAGCTTCTGAGTCAGAAACTGAGAAGGAGGCAGGTAATGCAAAGATCCTCCATTTCCACTGCTTGTCAGAAAGCTGGCCAGGCCTCAAGGCACTGCAAATTTAGTTTTCAAAGAAAAGAGATCAAATTGCTAGTGACAACTTGTTTATAAAAGCTGTGAGCTCTGTTAAACTATATCTTCCAGTTTCTATGCAGCCATGTAGTAAGGTGCCCAGAGAATTCTGTGTGAGGGAGCCAGCTGTCCTAACCTTGAATTTGTAAATAGCATCAAGATCAGATTCCAAAAAGTCACTATGTCTCTTTGGGTCAAATACTTTTGATGAACTGGTGAAAATTTGTACTTAGTTCTCAGGTTAGTTTGATTCCCTAAACAGAATCCTAAAATCGACCACCCTCCCCACCCACCGTCCCCCATCCTTCTCCTTATTATATAATGTTCCTTCAGGTCCTGAATAGAGGATTAAGAAAGGAACAATATCATATTTACCTTTATGATTCTTTTTTAGTGGAGTGGTAATACTGGGAATTGAACCCAGGGGCATTCTAACACTGAACTTAAACTCCTGCCCTTTCATTTTTTTAGTCAGGATCTCACTAAGTTGCCAGGACTGACCTTGAATTTGTGATCCTTCTGTCTCAGCCTCCTGAATAGCTTGGATTACAGGTGTGCACCACCATGCCTGGCTTATCTTTATCATTTTTTTTTTTCTTTTTGTGTCGAGATTGAACCCAGGGGTGTTTAACCACCAAGCCACATTTCCATTTCTTTTTTTTTCTAAGTTGCTGAAGTTGGCTTTAAACTTGAGATTCTCTTGCCTCTATCACCCGAGTCCTTGGGATTACAGGTCCTATATGACTTTCATTGATAACAGTACAGTCCTTCCCAGGTATTCTGGGAAATTGGTTTTAGGACCCCTGTAGATAATCAAAATTCTTAGATGCTTAAGTCCCTTATTTAAAACGACACAGTATTTGCTTATAAACTATGCACACCCTCCTGTGTACTTCAAATAATTCTAAGTTACTTATAATATACAATGCAATATAAATGCTATGTAAATAGTTGTTACACTGTATTGTAGGGAATAATGATGGGGAAAAAGTCTGTACATATTCAATATGTATACATTTTTTTTCTTGAATTATTTTCAGTCCATGGTTAGTTGAATCCATGGAAGGCTAACTGTACATCTCATATGGAGAGTCTTAAGTTTATTATTGACAAGACAGGAGCCCTAAAAATGAGAATGAGGTGCTGAACATGGTCAGATCATTAAGCTATAAAATAGCCTATAGGTTTGGTTTTGTAAAGGCCAGCAATCATTGAGAAATAATAAGCTGGATTTTACTGAATAGAAATTCAGCTGCAAAGAATAGTTCTCATAGATAATTGGAAAGAAATGGTAAGCTAAGATTTTAATTGCACATATGCCCTGCATTCATTGGCACATTATCCCTCCAGATTTGAGTTCATGAAAAAAAATGACATTTCCAGCTTGAAAACCAAGTTAGAGGGGAAGAGGCCACCCATTAAGTTTATAATGAAATCTGTATTTTCCTCTGAATCCTATTGTAGCTGGACTACCTATAATGAAGATATTTAACTTACTGTGTTGTCTTGGCCCAAGCTTCTGATGATGTCTGGCTTTCCTGATATGGTTTCTGTCAATCATGGGAGAATATCACCTGTCTTCATGTTTCAATCTGAGGCTCACTGAATGTCACCAGAGGTTAGAGTCCATCAGTGCCATAGAGAAGACAGACACCAGCTAGGTTTGCAGTATAGGAGATGACCTTATATTCATTGAGACTTGGATTTCTATTATTAATCAGGTGTAGCTTGCTCTGGAAATGTAGTGTCAGTACTTAAAAAGATTTATAAATGCGTTTCTTTTTGTCCTTTGTATTAGCTATTGAGCATTGGCATATTGCCAAGTTTTCAGATATTACCCAGAATTAATATTGGGTTTGCTCTATGCTATATCTACTAAGGTATTAAAAAAAATGGGAGGGAGCTGCTTGAACTCCTGGCATTGCTTGTGATTTGTACCACTACCCCAGATCTCATTCCCTGCAGCCCACTTCCACACTGCTGTTGGAGTAAAATACCTACAACACCCTTATAACTATTGTGTACCTAATTCAAAACCTAGAACTACCTCCTCACTCCACCTTTGCCTACGGACTAAGTCCCAAACTCTGTAGCCTGGCTGTCAAGGCCTTTCATAATCTATCTCCAGCTGACCTTTCCAGTGCTACACACAGGCAAGGACATATTGTAGTCAGACCATATTGCTCGATTTCTTTAAACATGCTGTGATCTCTCCTGCTGTTGAATGTTTATTTGTATTTTAAAATTTATTTCAGGCCTTCAGATGCTTGTTTAGTGAGTTCTGTTAGGAGCTTTAGGATCTAGCAGATTCAAATGGTGATATTTTAGGTTTTTCTGATAACTGAAATCTGCAAAGAATAGACCCCTTTTCTGTTCTCCCACCCAACAGTATTGCTCCCCTGTTTGTATCCCTCTAGCACCATGTTCTTAATTCTCTTCTAGCACTCATTGTTTTGGCTGGGAACACTGGGTTTATTATTATGCCCCCAGGTCTCAGCACAATGCCTGGCACATGGCAGGCACTCACATTCATTAAATGTTTTTTGTTGAATATGTCTAGTTAGGGGAATAGAAAGGCATATATACATGAGTAAAATACATGCCATGTGAGAGAGATTAATCCAATCACTGGTATTCACTAGTAAGAAAGATTATGTTTAGTTCAGGGAATTGTAATAAAACTTTACATCTGCAGTGCATTTTACTTTGCAACACACATTTAAACGTTTTTATTTAATCCTCATAATCACACTCTGGGGTATATATCATTATCACCACTTTTTAGATTGAGAAATTGACACCATAGGAGGTTAGGTGAATTAGGTTTCATAGATAGCACATATAGTTTTGATCTGGAGCTCCTCAGAGAAGTAAGGGACCAGTGCAAATTATCTCACAGAAGTGAAAGATGAAATTAGAAAAGGATGAGATCCCTAAGGAAGAGACTTTAGAGAAAAGAGGTACAAAAAAGAATCTTGACATACTGTGCTTAGGATGTGAAGTGGAAGGAAGTGAAATAGAATCACTGAAGGAGGCAAAGAAGGTGTGACCAGAGAGATTGAGGAAAACCAGGATGCGTCATTCTACCTCAGAAACCAGGGCTGTAGTGAGAAGGGAGAACTGAAAGATGACACAGCAATTAGGAAGTCACTAGTAATCCTAGAGAGCAGTTTCACTAGCCTGGTGTGGGCAGAAGCCAGATGGTTCTAGCAAGCTTCCCTACTCATTTCTGCAGTTCTCTGCCAACTGAAATTTCACTCAGGTCCCAAATCCCAGCTCCAATCAACTTTTTCTTTATGGATCCCTACCATATAAATATATGGTTTTCTTCCCTCCCCTGATTCCTGTAGCTATTGTTTGAATGTCTGGTGTATTACTTTTTTCCTGATGTTTAATATTTGAATTATTTGGTTTGTTTCTCTTCCTTTCTGCTCTTCCCCCACCAGCAAGCTTTGGAAGCACTTGAAAGTAATGTGTCTTGATCGACTTGCTATGTACCATAGTTCCTAGCACATGGCCTTCTATTAAGGTGCTCAGTAAATATGTGGGGAAAATGCAAGGAAGTGCATTATACCAAAACCTTTCCAAATATTGCCTGTGTGGTACTAAACTAATACTTGTTGAATGCATTTATCCTAATTTTAAAGACCCACAGATACAACTTTTTAATATGATATTTTTCATGTGTCTTATGTTGTAGTAAAGATATTAATTTTATTTTGAGGTGAACATAAGCATTTTGATTAGAGTTTTTCTTTTTCCCCTTTTATTTATTTGACTTAAATATTTTGTGAATCAATTATTTATTGCTGAGTAAAAACTATCCCCAAACTTAGTGGCTTAAAACAGTAATACCTTATGTGTACCAAATTCAACGGATTGGCAATTTCAGAAGGGCTCAGCTGTATGATTTGTGTCTCCTCATGGTAATGCTAGGTTCACTCATGTTTGTATAGTCAATTGATGAGTCATCTAAAGGGATGAGGTCCTAGATGGCAGGATGTTTAGTGCAAATGAGCCATGTGACTCCTATCTTCAAGCAACTTAGCTTCTCCTTCTTCATGTGGCAGATGCTTCAAAAAGCAGTCAAAGGCTAAAGCTCAGTGTATAGGCACTTTTCAAACTTAACTTTTGTCACATTTGCTAATGTTCCCATGGCCATAGCAAATCACCTGGCTAAGCCCAGAGTCAATGTAGAAACGGTATGGATTCATGGAGACATGATTTGCACAAGGGTATGGATTCGCGGAGACATGATTTGTTGGGAGCTATTACAGTAACAGTCTGTCACATTTGGCTAGTAAGCTGGATTTCTCAGGGCTACAGATACTCAGATAGTATTTAAAGAATGCCTTGAATATTCACAATAATTCAAAAAAATAACATTATTTTTTTAAAAAATGAGGGATTTACTATGGCCAGACAATGAGCTATGCAGTTTTAGAACATAATCTCTAATCTTTATCATAATTCCCACAAGGTAAGACTCAGTGAGAAAACAGAGATTTAAATATAAGTAAACTTTTCTAGTATCACACAGTTAGGATATAGCTTAAAATTGTCACATAATTCATGAGTAGGTTACTCTTGGGGTTGTTTCCAGAGCACATAAATCAGAATCAGTGCATAATTCACTAGACATAGGCACAGTGGTAGTTATTTAGTTTGTAGCAATAAAAAGACAAGCTTTCTGATTGATAACCCTACCGATATGGACCACTCATTTATATTATGTGAGTTCAGCAATAATATTATTCTGTAGCTCACCCTCCAATCCCTTTTTACCTTTATTTCCTATTGTAACCATAGGAATTCCCACTATTTAAAGTAGGCTGGCCATTTTGCTGACCATCAGATGTATTTCTTTTGATTTCTGAGCCATTACTCATGCCCCTTCTTCCTCTTCCACCTGTCAGTCGGTACTGTCTTCCAGCTTCCTCTGTGGTTCTGTTCTAGAGAACCCTGACTAATGTAGCAATTTTCCCTGTTTCTTCCCTCAGAGGATCTGCCTCCTCTGAAATTCTCTAGCACTTGTTGATCTGAATCAACCACTTTAGTACCTGAATTTTATATGACATTGTGTTATTATCGTTGTAAAGAGTCTTATCTCTTTTGATTATAATTACCTAGAAAACAAAGTCTATCTTGCACTTTTTGTTTTTTTCCCTGCCAAGCAACCCCCAAACACATATTCTTCCCAAGTAGTAACTAATGAATTCTATATATGATTTTACTGATAATGTAGAAATAATTTTCACTTTTCATCTGGAAATTAGAGTTGGAGCTTACATAAAGAATCAGTGCATAACACTGCCAAAGATACAAGATGGGAATACTGTTGAGTTTATTTTCTTCTGCCCACAGTGGCTGGAGAGTTCATCTTAGTTTGAGTTTAATATTACATGGCCCTAAAATCTGTTCTGATAACAAGCCTTTTCTGTTAGCAGAAAAGAACATAGACACACAAAGGTATGGTTTTCATACTTGGACTTGTTACTTCTCTTATCTTAAATAACAGATAAAAAGCCAGAAGCCACCGTCAACCATTCCAACTCTGAAAGCAAGAGTAGTGTCATGGAGCAGATACCAACACCAGCTCAGAATACCTTCTCTGCCTCTTCTGCTAGGAGAGTGAGTACTTTGGAATTATTTGGGTATTATATTTCACCCTCCTGCAATAATACATATTTAGAAAGGACTCAAAGATATGTTCTTGAAAAAAATAAAGATATACTTTTGCCTTAGTCCTCTCCTAGAACAAAATACCACACTGGTTGATGTAAGCAATTGAAATTTATTCCTCACAGTTCTGAAGGCTGAGAAGTCCCAGACCAATATACTGGATTCAGTATATGAGCCATGTGACTCTTCTGTCTCGAAGATGGCCACCTTCTTGCTATGTCCTAACGTGGTGGAAAGAAAGGGAGCTCTGGTGTCTCTTCCTTTTCATATAAGGGCACCAGCCCTGTTGGAGGAGAGACCCACTCTGTTGACCTTGTTTAACCATTACCACCTACTCACTGGCCCCATCTCCAAATAAGACATATTGGGGATTAGGGCTTTAATATATGAATTTTGTAGGGACACAAAGAATCAGTGCATAACACTGCCAAAAATACTTTTTGTAAAACCATCACCAAATATGGCTACAGATGGGTTAAGATAACATAGGATAGAATAGTCTGGGACCAAAAACATTTTTTTTTAAAGTCATTTCCTGTTTTTTTTCACATCCAAGGTTAAGGTAACTATATATAAACTTTAGACAGGTTTAGGAAGATATCTGGCATCCAAAAATAATTGCTTTGATGACTATTCTCTTTTTTCTACTTCTCTCTAAAACTTTGTTTTCATGTCTTTATACTTTATGATGGGTAAAGGGCAGAAGTAGAAAGAACATGTTGAAATTTCAGGAGCACTTCCTGCTACAACTTTACACAAACTAAGAATCTGTAGGCTCCTAGTCAGTGAGACAGAGCTGAATGATGATCCATTCTACAAAGTGCAAAATTGGTTTTGAAGTTAAGAATTGATCCAAATTCTTTGGAATAGAACTGTTGAAAAAACTGTGTGGTTTTGGAGATATTAACTTATTGATCTTATTTCCTCATGAATTGGAAAGATGGGCTTCTGGTGTCCTTGTGGAAATGAGAGAACAAGTCTTGGCTACTTATTTATTCCTAGAAACATCATTGTGAATCATTACACAGGCTTCAAATAGAATATAATCACTTGGTTGTACCTCACATACTGTAACTGCTTCTAGTTGTGACTAGATTTCCTATGTTTTTATTTTTATTTCATTTTTAATTTTTTGCTCTACTGGGAATTGAACCCATGGGTGCGCTCCCACTGAGCTATATTCCCAGTCCTTTTTTGAGACAGGCTCTCACCAGGTTGCCCAGGTTGGTTTTGGACTTTTGTTCCTCCTGCCTCAGCTTCCCAAGTTGCTGATTATAGGTGTGCACCACAGCACTCAGCTAAACTTCCTAATTTTCAAAAAGAAAAATAATAAATTTTTAAAAATACAAACACATGCAGTACTGATTCCACTTTGCTGAATAATACTGTGAAAGGGGGAAAGATTCCCTAAGAATTAAGGTAACTTATAAAAAGGAAGGAGTATATAAATGTATGTACTCACGTGACAATGAAGAGAAAACTCTGAGCATGAGTTGGAGATGAATGCATTAACATTTGTACTGCATTTTCACTATTTCAAGCAGTAAAGATGACCTTGCAAAGTTTCCCAGACCCTAGGAAGGAGCTGTTGGATAGTGTTCCAAAGACCAATTATACCCTAAACTGGTCTTTGGGCTAATGCTAGTCTATGAATTTTCCCTGATTTATAATTAAAGATAATGTAAGCTTTTTATGAAGCTTCCTTTTTTTAATGCAGTGCTAGGGGTGGAACCCAGAGCCTTGCACGTGTTAGGCAAGTGCTCTACCACTGAGCTACAGCCCCAGGCGTGAAACTTTCTTTTCTAAAATTAAAAATTCCTTCTTCTTTTTAATATAATGACAGTGATGGTGAGCTGTTCATGTTTTGAAAGATTTTCTCTCCAGACAAAAGAAAAAAGGTAGAAACCTTTGACCTTTAAAGTTTTTCTTTTTAAATTTTGTGGTCAGTGAAATCTAAAATTCTTGGAACTGCTATCCAACATCAAATAAGTTCTTTTGAAGTTGGCAGTTAGAATTTGTGTGGAGGAGCCTCTGATATTTTATTAGTATTAAATCAGCTTATCACATATAGTACCTTCAGACATATTTACACATTAGCTCTCTTGTGTTTTCAAACTCCACATATCATATGGAGGAATTAAACTCATTATCACCATTTTACAGATGAGCATGTTGAGACCTAAGAAGTGAAATATCTTATTTTCAGTTACCCAGTGAGTCAAGAGAAGATGTATCACTACCTCTTCATCTGTATATCACTACTCCAGGTCAGTTAAGGAGAGCAAATGGTTTTTTATTTCTCAGAACAAATCTGTCAGGGAGGAGAACTGTGCTGAGAATTGGAGGCTATTTCTGGCTTAGGGAGAAAGAGAGCCTTGAGAGGTGATAAGCGTCCTCTAGGTGAGGAGGGCACATTGGCAGACAGCCCACTGTGTGTTTGTTCTCTGGTGCTGCCTTAGTTGCTTCACTGAACTTTGTTAAGCATGGAAAGGGCAAATAGGAGCAAACAGAAGGCTCATCAGGACCTTGCTTTTTTCTTTTCTTTGCATCCTCCCTCCTAGTTCTCCTCCAGCCTTTTTAACAAGCCAGAAGAGGCCAAAGATGAATCTCCTTCTTCATGGAGATTGGGACTCAAAAAAACTGGCAGTCACAACATGCTGAGTGAAGTGGCCAATTCCAGAGAAGGCCTAAGGGATCGAGGCTCTTCCATCTACCGCTCCTCTTCAAGCCCTCGGATCTCTGCTCTGCTGGACAACAAAGATAAGGTGCAATTCCAGCAGGATGTGGGAGAATTCCAAGCAGTTTTCTTTCATGAAAATTCAATCCTGGGAATAATGAAAATATTTTCTATTCTCTAAGAGGAATGTAGAACTATAACACCTGAGGAAGGAGACAGACACATTGATAGTATCATCAAGTTGCTATTTGCTTGCTATTATTCTCTTGGTCAAAAAAGAAAATAAATTTTAAATATAGCTTCTTCTTTTGACTTATATGTTCATTCTTGCTTACCTTCTTATCTAGAGTAAAATAGAGGATCAGAGAAAATTGGATATGGCTCAAAAGGTTCTTTTGAACCAATACCAGAAACTTCACTCTTTTGATGTTTAGAAGCAAAGTTCCTTAGCTGGGCTTTGAATCCTAATGAATCTCAGGCACATTAGGATTTAGAAAAAACATTTTTACACTTGTAATTTTTTTAATTCATAGACATATGATCAAGCTAACACCATAAATAATTCCTCTATATATTCATCAGGGACGAATTTGGTTCCAGATTTTATAGGGCTCACTTAGAGCCTTTTCTGGATCAGATCTTCCTTATAATCATAGTCCTCTTGTTTTGTCTTGTACTTCTGGAGAATACTTGAAGAGGAAAGGCATATTGGATTAATTCTGCAGCATATCTTTTGTGCATTTTAAGGAAAAGATATGCTAGCGATTCAATAGACTTATTTGATTAAGAATAGTGAGGAGAGCTCCATGACTTTTAAAAAAAAAATTTTTAGACATTATGGATCTTTATTTTATTCATATATTTATATGTGGTGCTGAGAATTGAACCCAGTGCCTCACACATGCTAGGCAAGTGCTCTCCCACAACCCTAGCCCGCTCCGTGACTTTTCAAAGGCAGGACTACTGCTCTGTGTAATTTGTGCTACCATTGTCTATCCTTACTTTTCTTATGAGAATTATTTCACTGCCTATGAGATTTTAATGGAGTGATTAGGAATAAGCTTTTGAAAGCTACCTTTTTTAATATTACTCACAATGGCATTAGTGTGGAACCAGATATAAGACTATATAGGTAGATTAGTTCTTGCTTTTTTAGCCAAATTGTTTTATGCTGGATCAGTATTGTACCTTTCTTGTGCTTTGCTTTTTTTTATTTTACAGGAAAGAGAAAACAAAAGCTACTTTAGTTCACTAGCATCCCGGAGGCTCAGTAGCACAAATGACATTGAAGAAAAGGAGAACAGGTAATCATAGCACAGACCAGAAGATGGTTTCCTTTCACTCTTCTGGGCATAATGATCTCGTGGCCATTATACCTCTGCCTTCTTCCTGTAGGTGTCCTTAGCACGTTATGAATTATTTGTTCCTTCTGCTGAGAATGCTTCCCAGCCCATCTAGATGTTACTGTTTGTAGGACATCCTCCCTGGCCCTTCCAAATTGTGGGTTAGTTTTATTCCCCTAGCAGGCTCTATAAAGATAGAGTCTATGTCTGTGTGATTGCTTAAAGACCTCTAGTGCCTAGCACTCTGCTTATCGTATAGAAAACACTAAAAATATTATTTACTTGGTCAATTTATAATTTGTAAGTAGATAAAATTTAAAGTCTTCCTCACCAGTTAAAAGCAATACAGGGATTTTGAAGTACTCCTGCATCTCAGGGCAGAACCTAATCTAGAACCTTTCTTCTCACAGTATGGTTCTCCACCCAGCAAAGATGGAATGTCTGTGGATCCAAAATCCTACTACAGCCCCGTCCTTGATGCCTTCTAATTTATAATGCTAAAGAGGCTCCCAACAAGTCTTCCTTTCCTTTCTCCTTCTGTAGAAACCTTTTTCCATGGTGGCAGACTTCGCTTTTTCACCCGTCCCTTCTCTGGTTAACTTATGAATAACCTACTACTGGGGACTGATTACAAGGTGCTTTTTAAACAAGGAACTAAAGTGACTTCTCTTTACAAAAGGATGAAGGACCTTTGATATGAGGAATTTGGTACCTGTTGAAATTAGTTGGCTTTGAAGTTGTTAGAAGAAAACAGACAGTAATAGTCATCCTTTGTACAGAAAACAGGTATATATAAAACAGAATCACTGGAAAGATGTATCTGTTTCTTTAGCCATGTTACAGTTTGCTGTTGGCTCTTCTCTCCCCTTGTGCATTGTATCATGGACAAAACTGATGGTAGGAATCAGTGTTTGGATTGTTTTTCTTTCATGCCTCTACAGAGAGTCAGCTGTTAATCTAGTGAGGAGTGGCTCCTATACTCGGCAGCTGTGGAAGGATGAAGCAAAGGGAAATGAAACTCCACAGACAATTGCTCCTTCCACCTATGTATCAACCTACTTGAAAAGGTACCAGGAACAAGGGGTTTGGGAGATGATTTTCATTCACTTGGCTATGGGAATATGGGTAATAATTGCATGCCTTTTTATATCCAATTAGCACCACAAAAATGAATCAACAAATAAATTGCTTTTAGATTTCTTGGGATTAACATCTTGACTAATTTAAAATTAAAATTAATTTGTTTTCTTAATATCTAAATTAAAGTAAGCTAATTCCAAATTCTTACCAAAGATCTGACTTTAGACTCTATCCTCTCAGTCCTATTGAAATCTTCAATCAGAAGTGACTTCTAGTCATCACTGGGCAAGACTGAATTTAAAACACCCTTGTCCAGCAGCTGGTTTTTCTCTTTCTAAAACTAGAGTATTTTTCATCGTGTTATGTTTTTGTGGGGAGGAAGGGGGGGACATGGTAGGGTGGTAAAGGGTGGGAAATGGGAACAGTTTTCTATTGCATTAAAGAAGTTTCATGTTAAAGCCTGTTAATTTAGGGACTTGAGTTTTTTTTTTTTATGACTTTAATGGCCCTCAGATCCATCAAGATGTGAAACTCGCAAGTTTGGTGCAGAGAAGGTACATGGGTTTCCTTCTTTTTTCTCATCTCTATTCCCTTTTCTGCAATTATTTTCTTTGCCACGTATTAGCCAGCAAGCAAAGCACCTTTGCCAGAACCATTAAGCTAGCTATAAGATATACTTAATTAATTTTTTAATTTGAACTTTGCTGCTGATGTGGAAGAATCTGTTTTTCACTGCTTACTTTGAATTCTTTCTTCACTTCCACTTAACCCCTCCAACTGCCTCTTCATGCCTTCATTAGGTTTCCTAGATGGCTGGTTGGTTACCTTAGAAACAGGCTTTGGCCATAGACTATATGGGCAGATTAGCTGTTTGGGATCAAAACTTATTTCCGTTTGGCAGGAAGATTTGTCAAATAGTTAATGTCAGAACCCAGGAAATAATAAGCTATAAAAGAAACAACCACAGCTTTAATTCTACAGATATAGCCAAAATCGAAAGGGTTCAATTTTGAAACTGTACAGGCACAGGTCAGTGATTTCACTGATTCTTTATTGTATATACTAAGTGTTTCTGTCTATGTGAGGTTATCAGCTATTTGTATTAATGGCAAAGGACTTCATTCACCTAGATAGGATATTATTCCTCACAGTTGAAATCAAATTCAAGAAAACTTTTCTCAGAAGATAATGTTCTAGAGATAGAAAGGGGACAAAGCTGCTATTTTGTTTTCAGGCATGGAGTTATTTTGTGCCGAGGTTGCTGATTTCCTTGATCCATATCATTAGCAAATGGGTTGAGTGGCATTTGGTTTGATAGATGTAGTCTGGCAGGTTACAGTGAACAGAAAGGAAAGTGCTGCTTCTATTTAGAGTGGAAAATGTGCTTAATTATGAGAGTACTTTTTGAGAAAAGATGTACAACTTGCTTCACACCTTGGATTTCCAAAGCATATCTTCTGTAACCCTAAGGCACCTTTTGATTTTATAAAATCTTCTCTTATGATCTTTTCAAGAAGAAAGAATTCTGTGCCATCACCATTTTCAACAGAAAAGAAAAACAGGAATTTATCGTTCCCCGGCTGTGCCAGGCCTTGGTATACTTTTCTTTTCTATGTCATCTCTTGTCTGTATGTAGGCAGGAATCCATTTGGATGGGACCCAACAAAAAAGCCTCTTTTCCAGAGAAGGCTGCATAGCCCTTTTTAATCACCCCCTCAAGTGTGTCATTACTATTATAGTTAGGAAGTATTTTTTTAAAATTCTAACCCAAGTAACTTTTTGCTGCAATTGAGATGGTTCTTACCTATCTTCACTAGAAACCAAGAAAAGTTGCCTTTTGTTTCCCATACAACATTACTTTCTAGACTTCAAACTTCAAATCCTTCCAAAGGCATTTTGGCTTTAAATTAAATAACTGCAGTTCTCAAAGGCATTTTTTCAGAATTTCTTTACTCCTGTCCACTTTTTTATTTTAAAATTTGAAAACCTCTCCAAATTCCCTCATCTTACTTTGGCTTTGCAGTGCTGCTTCTATATCAGGTAGACATTTGGGGTTGCATGACTTTTTTGACTTGGGTTTGTTGGGACTTATTTTTTCTAATAGAGTTATTCTGTTTCCTATTGTTACCCTTTCTGAGCTTCTACTCTTGTCATATATTCTACTTTCTGGCTTTTCCTTGTTAAATATCATCTCTCCTCCTTCACATTCCTTCACTCTTTTGGATGACTGACCTAAAGATCATTCTAAAAAGAGTGATGATTGCTTCACTCTTTCTGGTGATCACCTGCTTGCTGCCAGTGTCCCAGCTCCAGCTGGAGTTGAGCACTCCATTTCCCAGTTGCCATGCCCTCTCTTTGGTCTATATTCCTTTCAATTGAACAATCTGGGAATGTGGGAAGGTGGTGCTGGGAAATGGTGGGTGAGCAGCATGTCCTGAAGAAAGTGACTGTGTGCTATTTTGCAGTGCTTCATTTGGTAGAAGTAGTGACCCCACAAGTCCCTACATTTCAGCCAATCGCAATTCATCTCCTGCTACCTCACCCATTACCATTGGTTCATCTACCTCTCGGGGCAGCCAGTGGCAACCTGCCTCTTCTTGCCCTGCACCCATCAGTGCAAACACTACTGCATCTGTACACCATGGCAGGTAAGGCTTCTTGGAGCCATTTGAGTTGCATTCTTCAAAGTTAATGCCTCTGGAAACACATGAGATTTGAACTAAAGAGACTTTGTCACTGAGGTGGAAATATGAATTCCTGTGAAAATTTCCATAACTTAATGGAGATGCTTTTGTTTTGGCTTTTCTTAGCCAGTTAACCATTGCTTATTGAATAACATAGGATATATATCATTGTATTTGGGATTCAAGGATCAACTTAACATGATTGCTTTTATCTCTCAACAATTTTACCAGTTCTGAGTACAATTTAATGGTTATACCTATTGCAGTAAATTAAGTATTTAAAATATTCTTATATTTTAACTTTCTAGTAATTATGAGTGGGAGTTTCTTGTTGTTTTGGAAGATGGAAGATGGCATACAAACCCAGATAAGAAGGAAAGCTAGCTGATATTCCAAAAGCCTCCTACAGCCTTCTGAAAATTCCCAGCCAATGAGAATGTTTTTCCGGGAATGCTGTGGGAAAGGAGAGATTCGGGCTTGTCTAAAATGTTTGGGGACAGTATCTCCTTGGTTTCTAGTTTATCTAAGGGATTCCATGGGCAGAGTTTCATTGTGAAAGTATGGCAGAACTTTAGCTGTTGTTTTAATTATGGTTCTTTAATCTTTTTCATGTGGTCAGAGACCTTTTTGCTTTTGGGGTATAGTTTTTGTGGGTCTTGTCCCTATGGGTGACACAAAAGAAAATGTAAAATTATTAATGAAGACATGTTGCAAGAACACCAGTTAGAGTGGTGATTATTGATACTTGTCAGTTTACTAGATTTCTTTCCTGAAAACAAGTAGTGATTATTAATTTGACCAGAAAGGATAAGATCATGATGGGTTATTATAGTACGGTATAATTATGTAGAAATTCATTAGGTTCTCATAATAATCCAGTTATTTATAAGGAGGGACAGGCTTATGACTGATTAATAAAAATAATACTGTATAACTATGTGGAAATTTATTGGATCCCCATAATTATCCAACTATACAGATATGGTAATTATTATCATCATAGATGAAGAAGCCAAAACACAGATAGGTTACTTGATTAACTATTAAGAACTGACATTGGGGAAAGGTAAATATAGACATCATTTTTGAACCTTATTATGTGACAGGCATTGGCTCAGTTACTATACACAGATTATATTGAGATTTGCTTTACTCACATATAACAGTGCCTTAAATAAGATAAAGGTTTATATCCTTTTCTTGTAGGAAGCACAGAAATAGTCAGGGCTAACCTAATAGCTCTAAAGTCATTAAAGGATCCAGATTTTTTTCAGTGTTTCTACTCTGTAATCTTTACATCATGGCATCTATTTCCATGGATTGACTCAATAAACAAAATAACTGCTGGGGCTCTAGCCATTATGGCTGCAATGAAGGGAGGAAGCAGAAGGAAAGAGGGAAGCAGCAGGGATGGAGTGCCTCTGAACCGAAAACTTTCTCAGAACTACTAGTTTTCTGTTTATATCTCCTTGGATATCTCCAGTTTATAGGGAGGCTTTAATAGGTACATTGGTAGATGTAGATGTTTAATAGGTACATTGCTGCCCTCAGTGATACAGGGGTTCTGTTAGTAATGAACAATGGATATGGCTTAGGCAACTAGCCATCTTAAGTACACATATATTATTTATAGTTTCATAAAGAGCTCCCCAGTATATATGCTATTTGACAAATTATATTGTTTTGTAGTGTGCATGTATTAATATGTAACAATACCTCCTACCATTATATACAATTAAAATAATGCACCAATAAAAAATATGGCAAAAAAGAGCTTCACGGTTAATTAAATATTATGTTATAGATGAGGAAACGGAGACCAAAAGCTTAGTCATCTGCCCACCATCACACAGCTAGTGAGGACCTGAGCAGGATTTGAACGCAGATTTGACCATTTCAAAGCTCTTATCCATTTTGTCGCTGTTTGGTTCCAGTGAATTTATATTTTATTCCAGGTACTATTTTAGGAGTTCTGCAGCATTGTTTAGTTATCACAAGAATCCTGCATGTAAAGATATCATTATTCCTATTTTATAGATGAAGAAGAGATCAGACAGTAAATTACCTTAAACCCAAAGCCTATATTTATCCTACTCCATTGTACCAACTTTGATTCCTGCTCTAGAGTTTTTCCTAGTCTCTTATCTACTTGTGAAATTATATCACATTTCAAAATAATAGTAAAAATCCTGTTGTATGATTTAATAAAATTAAATCTCTGAAATTTCAATAGCTTAAGAAATGCAGAGAACAAAATATGTTATTAACCTAAAAACAAAAACAAAACAAAAAAAACCTTAGGTAAGGTATGAAAAACCTTACCTAATGGGTTTTTATTGTTGTTTGTTTGTTTGTGTTTTGAAACGGGATCTCACTGTGTTGCCCAGACTGGCCTTGACCTCCTGAACTACAGGTAGCTAGTCTCCCAAATAGCTAGGACTATAGATGTGTGCTGCCATGCCTATAATTTTTCATAAATGTGTTTTTAATTTTATTAGTACTCCCTATAGATTAATAAGTTTGGGGAATTATTTACCTTTAATTTTTCAAATTAGAAAATGAATAAAAAATTAAGCTTCTGAAAAAGTAGCTTATATTTTTTAGATACCACTTCCATCTTTAAAAGTATTCTATTTTTACATTTGTATCTAAGTACCATAATAGATTCTTATCCAATTATTTCTTTTAAGCTTATTCTAATAATTGATTATTTGGAAGTGAACTTATAGCTACTTATAAACATTTCTGGTAATAATTGTGAGTGGGTGAAAAACAGATTTTTAACATTCATGCTTTTCATTGCTTTTGCCATCTCTGTATCAATTTTGGATCTCTGTTACCCCAGCAACAAGCTGTGACATCACAAATGATAGCTTTTTGGGTGGAGAGCCAATGGTTGCTCCTAACTCTTTGTTAAGAAACAAAGATCTTGTTTTCACATAAATGAGTTTAATTATACAGCTTGCTGTTGAAAAGTCTGTAGCTAAGGTTACATACAGAATTCCTATTCGGTTTTTGTTTTAATTTCTCCCTTGTGCAGTTACGAATACAGACAATTAGGCATTTTGTTAAATGAAAAGAGACTGCAGTTGCTGAACTAGGTGAGGGAGAACTAAACATACTGAGGTTGTAGAGTATTTTTCAAATGGATAATTCAAGAAGATGGTCATCAAATCTAGACTGAGGACTACCACAAAGACTCCCACTGCCAAGAATTGAGGGACAGGTGGAAACTAATATCGTAAGTGACTTTAGTGTCTTTCTCCTGTGTAGCAAGACACTGTCTCTGTGTGCATGTGTGGAGGGAGGCCAGATGGTAATGAGGAGTCATTTAAAGCACTCTTGCATATGTCACTATCTTGCTTGGTACCATATAGCTAATTTTTGTTTTTGTTTTTTGATCTCAGACAAAAAAATAATAATAATAAAATTAAGTGTGAGTCCTCAGGCAGAGGATGTCCAACTAAACATGTAATTACACTGTTCTAAGATTTAAGAGCTCAGAATTAACAAATCAATAAACAAAATCTGAGTAAAAAGATTCTCTAGTTAGCCCTCTCTAACCTTCCTGTCTCTGAGCCAGTGCTTTATGGTATTGCAAGCTGACCATTCTCCTGCTCATGTCTCTTTTGATTTCAGGACTCCTTACAAATCCCAGGCTGACTCTACAACAGAGAAGACAGCAGAGAGTGTCTCTTGTAGCACCCCGCTCTGTGTGATCACCAATCGTCCTCCACCTAGCACTGCCAATGGGGTCACAGCTGCCACTGTGCTGTCCTCTACTGGAACAGACTCCTCTGTGGAAGCCAGGGAGAAGAGGAGGTATGTTAGGTTACTCTTTGCTTTGCGGGGGCTCTGTTTTGAATTAGGAGATAAAGCAGTAGGTGTGAAGTCTTTTCCCCAATTACAAATAAATTTTTGAAAATAGATCTTAATTTTGGGTTTTGTCTTTTGACTTGGAGGTTTTGGTGGTGATCTTAATTATTTTTTATTATTTAACATAAACATTCTATTATGGGCATAGTTAATTTTTTTTTCTATTTGTCATGTGAGACGTAGTTGTCAGGCATTATTTCTATATTTTGTGATGGGGAACCTGAAGAGTAGTGAAATATCTTTTGTTCTGGGTTGTTCATAATGACTTCTCTGTCAGGGAAGACAAGTAATAGTCTGATAAAACTCTTGAAGAATAGAGCTAGGATATGTATTTCTAATGAATTTGAGAATAATACCACAAAAGGAACTGAGCAGTATATGATGATATGGTAGAAGGATAATCATTGGCTAGTCTGCATTTTCTTTAGAAAGAAATTATGAAAGAGCAGTTGTGTATTCTCAAGGTAGAAGCTAAAAAGAACTTCTTAATTGTTAGGATTATGAATCTTAGGGACCAAGGGAGAAGTATAAAGCATAGAATAAAAGAAAATTAAAAATTTTTTTAAAGAAAGGTGGAAATTTGTCTATTTGGAAATTTCAGAACTACTTAAAAATTAGAAAAGAGTGAAATCTTATCAAAATTTAGATTTCAGTTTGACTTAATATTATTTTGAATTTCAAAGACAGGAGATTTTATAACTGACTGTGTATGTACATGTAAAAAAGTCCAAAAATCTTATCATCTAGCTGGATAAAGTGGAAGATCTTTAAGATACAAAAAGAAACCAGGCACTGTGGCACATGTCTATAATCCTAGTGACTTGGGAGGCAGAGGCAGAAGGATCGCAAGTTTGAAGCCAGTCTCAGCAACTTTTAAGGCCCTAAGCAAATTAGGGAGACCCTGTCTCAAAATAAAAAATTAAAAGTGTTGGGGATGTAGCTCAGTGGTAAAATACCTCTGGGTTTATTCAATCCCCAGGACGAAAAAAAAAAAAAAAGCATCTATGAGACATAATAAGAATTGAACTTTTTAATCATTTTAAAACCAGTTTTAAAATACACTTTGAGAAGTAAAGGGAGAAAGATGTTAGTTAAATGGTTACTGCCTTCTGGGAATTTTATAACCTATAATAAATAAGAGCACTTGCTATAGATTTTTTATTTTCTTTTAGAAGTTTTATCCACAGATATCTATTGAGTATAAGCTATGTGCCACACAGGATTACCAGGTATATTTCCTCAAGAAGCAGTAGCTATATGAATAAAATTATTAAGTCAGGCTATTAGTGATTTATAAGATAAATATGGTGTATCTAATAGAGGCCATGATAAGAACATTTTAGGAATGGCACAATAGATAAATAGGGAGACATTAAATAAAGAGGCACGTCATATATACTAGTACTTATTCTTTTCAAAATATTCATTGAATATCTGCCAGTTTCCAGGTACAAATATGATCTGAGCCCTTGGAAAACATGCTAGAGACAAAGACAAAGAAATGTTAAACAACAATTAAACTTATAATACATATAGGCTAAGCATCCCTAATCTGAAAATCCCAAATTTGAAATACTGCAAATTTAAAATGTTTTGCGTGCTGACATGACATGACAAATGGAAAACTCCTCACTAAGAAACTTTGTTTCATGCACAAAATTATTTTACACATTGCATAAAATTACCTTCAGGATGCATTTATAAAGGTCCATATGAAATTCAGCTTAATTATAATCTCCTCCACCAAAAATCTTTCAGAAAAATTATGAGAAGTACAGTTCCCTAATCCAAAAATCTAATCTGAAATGCTCCAGTGTCTAAAACTTTTAGAGGACCAACAAGATGCCACAAGTAAAAAATTCCATACCTGACCTCATCTGACAGGTTGCAGTCAAAATACAAGTGCACTAAAAATATTGCATAAAATTTCCTTCATGCTATGTGGAAAGATGTATATGAAACAATAATTTTACATTTAGACTTGAGTTCCATCTCTCAGATATTCATGTATATGCAAATATTCTAAAATTAATTTTTCAAAACCCAGTCGCACTGGTCCTGTGCCTTTTGGATAAAGGATCCTCAACCTGTTTCATAAAGAGGTAATATGAGTTGTTATGACAGTGTATGACAGAAGATTTAGAAGACTTTCCTTCTCCTGGAGGATCAAAGAAGAAGGCTTTCATAGGGTGTAATGCTCAAACCAAGATTTTCAGGATAGGTAACAGCTAGGTGCAGTTTTCAGACACTAAGATGGGAAGGTGTTTTGATCCTTTGGAGAAAATGAAGGATGGCATTGTGAGTCAATGCAGAGTGAGGGAAATGGTAGACTAAGATGAAGTTTAAGGAGTAGGTAGGAGCTATATAATGCCAGATTTTACAGCCAAAGGTAAGGATTCTAGATTTATATGCTAATAAGCATGATAATCCATTTGAAGAATTTTTGAAACAGCCAGTCACAAAATTGTCAAGGTTACAAGGCCAAAGAAAACCTCTCTCCTGCCCTTGAGGATCTTTAATCTATCTGTTGTGGGAAGGCATATAAGCAAATCAATTATTACAGTACAGATTTTAAGCACCTTGATAAAAGTATGAATAGATTGCTATAGGACTGAGGCAGAGGGAAATCTGATTTAGACTGAGTGGGGTGGCTGGAAAGCCTTACCAAAAAAGGTGACTGGAGTTGAATTTTAAAATAAAAACAGGTAGAAATTAACTAAAAGTACTAATAAGAGGGTGGTATTTTGCAGAAAACCCAAGAAATTCAAGAAACAATAAGTTCACTATGTCTGAAGCTAGAGGACAGGAAGGCTAGTGTAACATTTTTAAAAGTGTCTTTTATGAAATAGATTTAGATGAAGGGAGAAAAGAAAGGCATTGAATGGCCAAATTAATTTGGAAAGCAATGGGTAAAACAAAGTTAAACGGGATCACTCTGAAGCCTTCTCAGGGTCATTCCTCTGTAGGAGGTGGGGGCGGGGTATAGAGTAGAGTTTAGGAATAGTTAGAATTTGCAGCATAGTCTGAATTTTTTGCCTGTAGAATAGGTTCTTTTCCCTCAAAGGAATATAAGATTGGTATTCTACTGCACTTACTTTGGAAATTATGGAGAAATGTAGTCAGGAACCAAATCATGTAGATTTTTTGTCTGTGCAATGCTAAGAAACTTGATCATCTTCTATTCTCAGAGCTATGGAATATCACTGAAGAATTTTCAGCAGGAGAATGACTTGATCAAATAAAACACACCATTTAGCCTTTACAGAATTAAAGCCACTTAGTTTCTCCATCTAGACATGCTTAAGCTGAAAGAAAATAAAATGAGATGTTTTGAAAACAGCTAAATTTTCCTTCTGAAAGAACATGCTGTGTGCTAATTCTTCTCTTTGAAGCTGCAGCTTTCTCTGTAATCAGCTCATTGTGGAAATATCTTGACTCCTGCTGAGAAACCATGATGAAGGCCTGAAGCCTGTGTTCACAGGTCCAATTTGAAACAATTAGTGAGCATTGGGATAAATGGGGCTTTGAAACTGGCCACAGCAAGACATAACTAGTGGAAAGTCATCTCTCAGAAATAATCTCCATTTGCCACTGTGATTAGAGCACTTGGACCTGGAGAATGGGTCTTACCATTAAATTTCACAGCTGGCTTTCCTTTGCAGAGAAGGTTTTGTTCCAAGAGGGGATAAGTGAGTATGTGTATACAGTTGGTCAAAAATCAGTCTCAACTTTACACCCTCTGGTAACAGATCTTTATTCAGTTTGTTAACTACAGATATGTTGTTATATGAACAAAGATAGTTATTAAAGGATACATTATGATATTAGATAGTAGTAAATATGGAATGGTGAACACTGGTTTTTTTTTGGGGGGGGAGGGTTCTGGATGGTTTTTAATTTTCTTTTTCTATAATGTCCTGTTTTGCAAGATTCCAGTAAATCACCAAGTCGATCTTAAAACAGGAGACGGAACATTTTATTCACCAGCTGGAGGGCCAAGGGCTAGGCTGCAAGTCTACACCCTTTGACCCCCTCCAGGAGTTAGAGTACACTTTTTAAAGAATGTCAGTACATTTAATCATAAGTGTCTGTTGCTATGATTCAAAACTGTAAACAAAAATCATGAGATCTAAAATCATAAGCAGAAGGGGAAGCGGGTCAAAATGACCCTAGTTTGAGTGCAAGTTAAGGAATGGTTTCTAATGTTTAGACAAACATTAACATTCTATGCGGTTAGGGTACATTGCACAAGTACAGTATATAAGAATAGAAGGAACAATTTTGCTGTTTTGCATTGCCAATATGCTATGCTAAGTAATTGTCAAGTAGGTACAAAGGTGGGGTCTTCCCATGGGAGAATGATTTCTTTTTTTTTTTGGTTTTTTTTTGTATTTTTAGTTTTTGGCGGACACAACATCTTTGTTTGTATGTGGTGCTGAGGATCGAACCCGGGTTGCACGCATGTCAGGCGAGCGTGCTACTGCCTGAGCCACATCCCCAGCCCTGAACCTAGATTTCATCATCTATAAAAGTGGGGCTAATAATTCCTGACCTGGAGGGATTGTGAGACCCAGATATATGTAAGGTGCTTGGCACCAGTAGGTATTTGGTATAGATGAGTTTCTTTTGCATGGTAATATGAAACAGACAAGTTGCACCTTAGTTTTTTTCTTCCCAGTTGTCAGCTTCACTGTAATTGGGTTTGTGAAAAAAATTTTTGGGAAAAGGAGGATTATAGATGTGTAACACATTGGTGTCTCAGTTAAGCATGTGGACTTCAAGTCAAAATGAGTTTAAATATCTGAGAAGGAGAC